>NC_045700.1:2492918-2822103 GCF_009834535.1 Camelus ferus | reverse complement strand
AATGATGTAAGACACAGAAAACATTTACAGAGAATGGAAGTGTTCCCTTTGGCAAGGAACTGGATATCCAGGCACCCACTGAGAAGATTTGAAGTGAAGGACAGAGGCTCATCCTGAGGCCATAAAATCAAACCACAAAGGTATAGCTCCACGTGGCTTTCCTCCCGCATTGGTGCAAAGTCCCTTTTGTATTTCAAAGCTTAACTGCATGGTGTGGGTAGGAGAGAAGTGATTTGCAAATTCTATTTAAGAGACTGCACTTTGTAATTTTACAGGACACCTCTCTTCTGTTTCCTAATGGAAAAAGGATGGGCCACGGTGGAACGGGCCCAGCTGATGCTCCATATTTACAACAGTTGAAGCCAGTCTGTGCATTCTCAGATAGAAAGCACCACACTATACATTGAAACCCTGATCACACTGACCTCTCCCAGCAACTTTGCTTTGTTTCCCCACATCCCTGATAAGGACCTTCAGGGACCTTGAGTGTCTTGTTCAAGGTCAGACAGCTACTGAGAGTAATTACCCTTTAGAGATTGCTTCTATAATGCAAACAACTAAGTCATCAGATATTAATATTTTTAGTGAAAAACAGCCTTTAAAAAACTAAATAAAAATAGACACACAATTGTAAAAAATGAAGCAAACGCCCTAATCCTATATTTCCATCCGTACCAGCTTGCCCTTGGGTCTTTGTAGGGGTAGGATCTGTACTGCCTGCTCTCTGTGGACTGACAAGTTCATGGGCCTTCTGGGTCCTCCCCAGTCTTAGCTGCCCCACTGCACGGGCACGGCCTCCAGGGACGTGGGGAACGCCAGCACAGGGGATTAAGAAAGCAAACCTGCAGAGCTACGACCGAGAAAGTGGAGGATGCTGGTTGGGTCTTCCTACCTGGATTTTTTTTTTTTTTCTCTCGCAGGTACTGCTGACTGTTGGCACCCATTCTCCAAGTTTTCAGCTGAGTTTCCTCTTTGGAATGTGATCGCAGAGTTTGGCACGGCTACAGAAATCTCCTTTGGGCGTGTTATGTAACACCGGCTCTTATAGCTAGAGTTATTTTTTTCCCTCAGCACTGACCTAGATAATTTATATTTGTGCAGCTGTGAGAAAGTTTGCTTCTCATTATTTTGGGGCTGTGAGGGTAGGTCTGTGTGTGTGTGTGTGCGGTGTGTGTGGTGTGTGTGGTGTGTGTGCGCTGGGAGGAGAGTCTATTTGACAAAGAAAGAATCGTCCCAGTGAAATCATTGTCCACGCATCCTCCCTCCCTCCCTCCCTTATTGTCAACCTCAAAAGCTGGAGAAGTTTACCTCCAAAGTAGTAGTGGTTTCCAGAATAAATCTGCATCCGGGTGGTGTCCTGAGCCGGTGAGGTGGCATCGTTATCCAGAGTGAGAGTGATGCGGTTCCTCCTGGCAATGATGCTAACTGAGTGCCACAGGCCATCATTCAGGTTGCTGCCTGCAACAGAACCAGGAAGGACAAGCGTAGGGGTGACTGATTCGGGCAGGTGTGGGGGGAGTGGGCTGCCTCCTTGCCTGCGTGGTCCATGTGCATCATCAGACGGGCCCCTCCCTTCTCTGTGCTTAAACCAGCCCCCCAGCCACTTCCCAGCAGTCACCTCTCTTTTCCTTCTTACCACTTAATTCTATTATTTTCTTTCTAAAAAGTGGCTGAACAACTTCAGGCGTGTTTGGTTTAAAAACCAAAGGGCAAAACGCAAATTGGTCTGCACACTACAAACAAAGGTATATAAAACATTAATTGATTGGTTGATAGATGCATGCAGAGTAAAAAGCTAAAAGAAAATTCAAAATGTTCCCAGTGGTTTCTTTAATATTCTGCTAAATTGTATTATTGCTTTAAATTTTGATACATCTTTTAAAAATGTACTTTTTTGTAGAGTTTTATTTTATTGAAGTCTAGTTGATTTACAAGGTTTTGTTGGTTTCTGGTGTACAGCAAAGCGGTTCAGTTATACATACATAGTTATTATTTTTCAGATTCTTTCCCATTACAGGTTATTGCAAGATCTTTGTTTCCAAGGGTTTTTAATCTCTGAGTGGTGAGGTTGTCAGCAATTTTAGTGTTCTCCCATTTGTCTCCACGTGGCTTCTATTTCTTTTTTAGCAAAAAAAATAAGCTATTTGTAAAAGCGAACGTAGATGAGGAAAGCTAGATTCCAAGGACATGCTAGGCAGAGGCGTCTCCTGTTGGAGGGAGGTGACAGACTGGTTCGGTTCCAACCTTTTCCCTTAGCTGAGTTACCCACCTGCGCTGAGTTCTGATTGCATCATCTGTAAATACCATCGTTCTCACTGTGTCATTGCTAAAGGGATCAACGGAGATCAAACAGGAAGTTCCTCGGGGCAGTTCGGGCCGTAGTGGGTGTTTATTAAAAGCTAATTTCTCTCTTGTTCTTTGGCCCCAGATGTCTTCGGTGCCCACTACCCCGCTGACCTACCTTGTTAAGGGAAGTGCATTGGGAATAAGTCATGAGGGTTTCAACTATTTCCTACAAAACGTTTATCATTGATCAAGGCTCGGTCTGTGCAAAGCGCTTACGGAAGGAAATGTGGTTGTATCAACCAGTCCGGTCACAAAGACTGGTTTGTACCAAGAGCACAGAGAGCCATGCATTTCTTCACCCAGCAGACGTTCACTCTGCTCTGCTATGTGTCGAGGTACCTTCCTTTGCTCCTTGCCTCAGCTTCCTCCCCTGCAAAATGGGGAGAATGATCACTCTCACAGGCTACGGTGAGAATTACACCAGTTAACAGAGCGGCGCCTGCAGCACAGTACACGGCGCATCTCAAGGAGACAGCAGTGTTACCCAGAACAAACGGCCAGAACAGCAATGACAAAGGGCCCCCAGTGTTTGGGAGCGTGGGTGTGAACACCGTATGTGCTCTATCCCGGGGTCTTCCCTATTACACGCAAGAGACATACGCAAAGCAGATCAAAACACTATCTTCTGAGAATTTCAGGCTTAGACAGAGAAGCCAGCAAACAACAATCCCACTTGCAAATCTGGGCGAAGCAGTGATGTGAGTACAGAGAAGAGAAGGGGCCTGATTCCACATAAGGATCTGGAAAAGTCTTCCACAGGCGAGGCGGTGACAATTTAGGGAAGCTTAAGACTGAGTAGGCGTGCCCTGATTATCAAGAATTCCAGGGAACAGGGAGCCTGTACAGAGAAGCAAAGGTCTGGGGTGAGAAGCCGGAGGCATGTGGGAAGGGGGTCTGGTCACCCAGGGGCCTCGCATATGAGGCTAAGCACGGCGTTTCCACAATGTCCTTGGACACAGGACTTTGGACAGCATGAGCCCATTGGATTAGAATCTCTGGGGATGGGTTCCTAGCATCTGCCTATTTTAAAAGCCCCCTGGATGATGTAACAGGCAGTGAGGAATGTAAATCGCTGCTTTAGGGTCTAAAGTCCACGAGGGATCTTGGTGTGGGAGCAGCAGGCGGGAGGTGCACATGCCAAGGTGCTGGTGTCGCATAAGGGACCGGGGGGGGGGGGGGGGAGTCAAGGCTCCCAGCAGAACCCGGGTGCATCTTACTTGCACAGACCCCAGGGGACAGGGTGATGAGGTGCAGTGAGAATGAAGACTGAGGGCTGGATTAAGAGCTATTTCCGGAGGTAAGGAGCTCAGATTTGGGAGCGCCGCCTGCGGCAGTGCCCAGAAACCCCTCCCGGGAGGGAGGGAAGCTTGCAAAATCAGAGCAGCATCTGCAGGCTTCTCAGAATTGAGCCCTCAAGTGCTGGAGAGGCTGCCCCGGGAAGGTGCAAACCTGCCTTGCAGTGGGGCAGCCTGCCCCATCTGTTCAGAACAGCCCAGATGCAAGGGCCCCTCCCGCCTTTGCAGCCAGCTCCTCGCGGCCAGTGTTTGCAGCAACCCTGAACATCTGCTTGGGCTGGAGAGGGAGACCAGGGGCCGCTCAGCCTGGAGGCCCCACTTCCTCCCAAAGGCCAGGGTTTGGGGCCCAACGATAGGGATTCTGCTAATGAGGTAGAAACTCTTGTCAGGTGTTTCCTGATGATAAACATTTGACTTCTGCCAGGGGCACTGGGGGGCACAGCCAGCTGTAGGTCTCCGGTCCTTTTGCTTTCATTTGCATACAAATTTAAATACTTCTGCATAATAAATGAGACTGCCTTTGCAGATAAACTATAGAAGAAGCTGGAAGGGAGTCAGGAACTAGTTCAACACAGAGGGTGAAAAACTAGCCCCTAAGAGCCCAGCTAGGTATCCACAGGGAAGAAGGAACACATGGAGGCCACAGGGAGCATGAAGTCTGGTTAGATACACCATCGAGGCATCGGGCAAGCTACACCGGCCTGGGGAAGAGGTCTGCTTGGTTATAGGGGGTGGGAGTGGGGATGGGAGCTGGAGCACGAGCTGGTGTGTCCTGACTTGGGGGTCCCAATCCCTTCCCACGTCAGAATCCACGTTTCTGTCTTGAAAATCATCCCCTAGTAAGGATTTGCTTGCTGGGTTGTTTGTTTTCTTTTTCCCTTCTTTTTTCCTTTTCAGTCTGCTTTCTTTCCTTTGGATCTGATGGCTTTTGATTTCTTCCACAAGGTCCCTGGTCCCTGCACGGGGAGCCTGTGTGAAGTCTCAGCTTGTAGAAAAGAATCATTAGAACAGGAGTTCTGGACGCTGACCACACAGAGATCACCTGGGGAGCTTCGGAAAAGGCAGGTCCCTGGGCCCCATGCCCGGTTAATTAAAGCAGACTTCTGCAGGCGGCCCCAGGTCTTGGGGCATCAAAGATCCCCAGAGACTCAGCTGTGTGGCCTGGGGCGGGAACTACTCCACGGGAGGTTTCGGGGGAGGAGGGAAAGCAGTTAGGGAAAACAGGACAGCTCAGAGGAGCTGACCAACCCAGACATAGATTCCAGGCAAGCCAAGGGGCCGCAGGTTGCCCTCTAAAACCCGGCTTCTACCTGGCCTCTCTTTTCCCTTCATTTGGTTAATGGACCCAAAATAACACCCCTGGAGATTCTTCAAGGTTTAGTTTTTAAGGTGGCTCTTTTAAAGGTACAGGTTTAAGTGCTATTCATTATTCACAAACTAGGCAAAATCAATTTTATGAGGTTGCTTTCCTCCAAAAATCTCTCCGAGATAATTAGCTCTTGAAAAAATAGAAGTTTTCAAGGAGAGAGAACAGGAAAGCGTTACTTTGATGGGGAAAAGCCTTTTGGGGTCAAAGAGCAAGATATTTAGGCCCACGTTGGGGTGCTCAGCCCTCATGTGATTTAAAAGCTGAGGCTTAAAAGGTGAGACTTGGGTTCTGGGAAGTTTGTTGGGTGAGGACACACATAAAACTCCTGAACTTTAATGTGATGTGAAATAATATTTGGCTTCCCCAGACCAGCAAAGAATAAAACTCAATTATACTCCATGTTTGTGGATCTAGAGGGAACCAGGCAATTTCAAAGTTTTGTACGTTCTTGCTGGAAGAGAATATACCAATAAACATCTAAACCCCTAAAACTACCTCCATAATTTTTATTCTGAAGAATGAATCCTAAAACAGTAACAGAGCTGCAGTCAAGGTTTATGGTAAAGGGAGTTTGTGATATCATGATTTATAATTTAAATTTATAATATATATATATAATACATATAATATAATATATATAATGTAATATAATTTATAATATAAAAATCCACAGCTCCCAAATATTTCCAGTAAGAATAGTTTGGCTACATCAGATACTATGTATTCAGTAATATGGAATATAATGCAATCATTAAAAAGCATAATGCCAAGAATGTTAGTCATATCCTGTTCAGCGAAAAATACTGCACGTAGTATGATTCCCATTTGGTTAAAAATGACAACAAAGAGAAAATACTGGCATGATGTCGAAGGACAGAAACATAGATTTTTTTTTCTTATACAAAGTACTAGAATTCTCAAAGTCTTTAAAAAGTAAACGTTTAACTTTTATATTTTTTTTAAACTAGCATAATGTTTAGGCTGAGATAAAGGATAGGAAAACTTTTCATTCTTTTCTACTTCTTAGGCCCCATTGTTTAAAGTGGCTGCTCCCTGGTCCCAGAATTCAGCCTATGCATCAGTATGAAAGGTCTTTTACAGACAGGGTTAAGTAAACTGCTCTGCACTCGCTCAGGAACCAAACTAAAGCTTAAAATGTTTTCTCATGGGGAAAAAAAAAAGACACTTTTCAACCCTGCAACTGAACTTGGACATGAAATTTGAAACCCAGCCCAACTGTAAAAATAGCTCAGAATGCATGCGACCAGGATGGAATATCTGCCAGGTGCCAGGCACTTTTTTAATTCCTAATTCTCCCAATAGTCCTGGTGGCCACGTTTTTGGGTCCTTGTGGTATTGATGCTAAACCAGAACGTTGGAGCCGCTGCCGGGGTCAAATGGCCACTCAGAGGCAGAGCCAGAATTCAAAGTGCGATGTCCGGCACCCAGACCAAGTTCCTCCTGCTCTCCATGCTTCCAAACTAGCCATGCGCTGCTCGAGGAGCTGCTCTGATAGCCAATCACCTCTGCTAAGTGCTCTCTTTTACTGTTGACTTCAACTTTACTTTTATTCATTTCTATTTTTTAAACAGCTTTACAGAGAGAAACTTCACATACCGTCCAATCCATCTATGTAAAAACACACAATTCAATGCTTTTGAGTATAGTCACAGACTTGGGCAGCCATCACAGTTCATTTTAAAACATTTTGTAGCCTCCAACAGAAGTGCTGTGACATGTAGCCATCGGTCCCCAGTCTCCTCAAATCCCACCTCCATCCAGAGCCAACCACTAATCTATTTTCTGTCTGCACGGATCTGCCTGTTCTGGAGATTTCGTATCAACGAAATCATACGTTATGTTGCCTTTTGTGCCCAAATTCTTCCGCTTAGCACAATGTTCTCAAGGCTCATCCCAGGTGACGGCTTGCATCAGTACATCTGTGCGGCTGGGCGGTGCTCCTTTGCGTGGATGCACATCTTGTTTACACTCTTGCCAGCTGATGGGCATCTGGGCTGCTTCTGCACTGGGGCCGCTAAGAACAACACAACTCTGAACATTTATGTATGAATGTCTGCGTGGATCTATGTTTCCCAGTCTCTTAGCCATGCACCCAGGGGCAGAACTTCAGGGTCGTATGGTAACTCCAGATTTCACCTTTTAAGGAGCTGCTAAAGTGTCTTCAAAGTGGCTGCATCAGGCTCTCTTCTCCCAAGGCACCTTCCCCTTCGACAATCCTGAGTCCAAGCTTTGACCCTGTCTTTTAGGGAACTTTTAGCTTCTGAGAAGAATTGAAGTGCAATTCAACTTTTGTTTCATCAGAACGTCTAGTTTGGTCTGACCCTGGAATTCTAGCTGACTTTTATGGCTTTGATCTTATTTTTCTAGTAAATATCATTAACCAAGCATCTAATGTGTTTTTAAATTTTTTTTAATTGAACTATAGTTGATTTACAATGTTACGTTAGTTTCTGGTGAATAGCACAGTGATTAAGTTATATATTATTTTTCATATTCTTTTTCACTATAGGTTATTACAAGATATTGAATGTAGTTCCCTGGGCTACAGTAGGACCTTGTGGGGAAAGGAGGGGGCAGGGATAAATTAGGAGTTTGGACTTAGCAGATACAAACTACTATATATAAAACAGATAAACAGCAATGTCTTTTTTTTTTTAAATACTGTTTTGTAGTGGAAACTTCCCAACTATTTACAGTTCACATTTGATGACACTGAAACTCAAAGCAGGTAAGCAGTATTCTGAAGACCTAAAAAATTTTAATAGGGGTGAGGTTTCCCCTTAAAGGAGATTTTCTCAACACCAGCACTGGATCTTTTGGTCTGGATAATCCTTTGTCGGGAGTGTGGTGTCCTGTGCTTTCCTTCTGTGCTAGGGAAGAACAAACCTGACTCCATATTAGATCTGTTCCTTTGGCTCTAACCCTGTGCTCTGTCTCCTGTGCTCAGTCATGCTGGTTCTGCGCCTTTTGTAAAAGGTTGTCGCCTAGAGCCTGAAATAGACAGGAGAGCCCATTCTCAAGGCTCTGACCTTTAAGGGTGTAACACTTTCCCATTCATATTGAGATAAAAAGTTGCAGAACAGAGAATAACACTTGTCTTGTTGGAGTTTTACAGGGACACCATGACCTGATCCACGTGGACAGCTGCAAGAACAAATGATTCCAAAAACAAAGAATTCATACACCAAGAAGTTTGCAACAACCAACCATATGCCCTCCCTGTTTAGTATAAAAGGAACCTAAATTCTGACCTGGGGAAGATGGTTCTCCAGGACATGAGTCCCCCATTTTCTTGGCCTGCTGGCTTCCTGAATAAAGTTGTCATTCCTTGCCCAACACCTGGTCTCCTAACTTATTGGACTGTCATGCAGAGAGCAGAAAGAATCTGGACTTGGAAATACTTCTTGTGTAGGACATTGAGTGGCATCCCTGACTTACCAGATGCCCCCACCCCCAGCAAAAAACATCACCTGCCATTGCCAGAAGTCCCCTGCATGGGACTGGGGGAATGGGAAGCTGAGGTTGGTGGGAACGTAGAATTTCTTTTGCTTGAGAACCACGGGATTAAAGGAATAATTTGGAGGTTGCAGAGCCTCAGAAAGCAAGCACTGTCTCTCTCTCGCCCTCCCTCTCTCTGTCTCTCCCTCTCTTTCTCTCTCTCTCTCACTTTCTCTTTTTCTCTCATTCTCAAATTCCTAACAGACCTTTGCATTTCAGCCTTTATCTTATTTCAGCGTCTTCCTTTAGGGTCTGAAGACAGAAACTTTGAAACTGAGTGGCTGTCCTCAAATCTTTAAGCATCAGTCACACAGTGACACAGGGACACACAGAGCTACAGCCCAGGCCAGAGCAGGGTCCCCAAGACCCTATTTCCAACCCCAGAAATAACTTGTTACATGTGTCCTCAATGCCTTTATTTGCCCGTTACCCTTGCTCAAGGCCCTGCCACTTACAATGTCTAGCAATTTAGACAGATTTCTTAATCTCCCTCCACCTGCTTCCTCATCTGTAAAATAGAGACACAATTGCCTGGTTGGACTTGGAAGTTTCTAGGCTCTGTCTTCCCTAGAAAAACCAATTCAGCTGTTTTTCCATATCCTTTCATACTAACCTTTACTTAATAGTTCAAAGGTAGTTTCAATTTTTGAGAGAACAAAGTGGGGAATAGATAAATAATTGAATAAGGCTGTCTTAAAATGTCAGTCACATCACAGAAGAACATCTTGCAATTATTAGTACCATCTTGCCACAATTCAGGTCCTGAGTTTTTCCTAGATTCCATTTACCCATCAATGGTCAAATTCTATGAACCCTTCCCTACACTGGGTGGTTTGAATTCATGTATGTCTTAAAAACTCCTCTCCTACTTTGACTGCACCCCCTACCTGGGAGTACACTTTGTGTGATGGTCTCCCTTTTCCCAGCCTCCGACCTCTTTCTGGTAAAGGACACATTGCTAGTTAACGATCTAAAGAGCAAGGTTATGACCCACTGAACAGCAAGTACCCCTCCTATGGGTCATGGAGCCCAGAGAATGAAACTCAGACTGCTTATCTTGAAAATCTCTGCCTCTGTAATCAACTCTCCATCTGTCCTGCAATCTGATTTCCCAATATTCCTACACAAATCCCCTCCTCTGGCAAGGCTAGTGTATTCATTATGCTCCCAGTAAAGCACTTAGCTAATTGGTGCCCTCACATTCAGACTCCACTCCACCTGCGTGTTGCCCTCCCAGTTATCTTTCTGTCCAAATTCACCTCCACATCCTCCAATGCCCAGTTTTTGTCTGTCGAAAGACTTCCTCTCCTTAACTGCAGGGACAGGAAGCACCCAATTTTTGGACTTTCTACCACAGTCACCTAGCACAGTACAAGACACACCGAAAGAACTGAATGACTGAAGAAATAAATTAATAAACCTGGAAATAAATAAAGCAGGCTTTCCTTGAAGAAATCAGCACATAGAAATTTCTCCTTTCAAATTCTTATAATATCCACAGTCTAATCTATTCACTGAGATCATGATATTTACCACCTTGTACTATGAGTTAACTTAACAGTTCCTCCGTGTAAGCATTATGCCCCAGTGAGATTCAAAGTTCCCAAGGGTCAGAGCCCGTGTCATGTTTCGGTGTCCCTCTCAGCCTCAACAGGGCACCACTCTGCCCTCTCCCAAATGCTCCTTGATTGACTGAGCATCAGACAGGCTGGATCTCCACTGCCAAGTGCCAGCAGCAGGGTCCTCTCTGGCACGTGGACCATAAATCACAGGTTAAACTTTTCCTAGTTGGTAAAGCCTGGCTCATATGTCAAGATAACCTGGATCCTCAGAACCCTCGGTCAGCATATGAAAGGGACACGGCTGCGTTTACCGTACCCTAGGGTCAGATATAAAACGTGACGAGTCCACAATTGATGCTTAAGGTGTTTCCCTAGTAAAGACTTGCATGCTTGGCTCCAATATCTACATGATAAAATTTAAAGTCAGTTTCAGAGACAGACATTCCGCCGTCACCTTTAGGAGACAGCCCAAACCTTGGTGTCCCTGACCAAGATTCTGCTTCGTCTTGTATCTGTCCACCTTTGCTCCCTGTGACCCAGGCACCCGAAGTCACCTATGGAGTCTTCCACTTCTCAAGTCTCCTTTCATTTCTCTCCTAGATTGGAGTATCCTTCCCCTCCTTCTTCGTTTGACTGAATTCTATTCATTTTTCAAAACCAAGCTGTGTTGTTCTCATCTGTAGGAAACCTCCCTTTCTCACCCCTCCTGGTGTTTCTCCTCTGTGCTCCCCCAGTATCCTGAACATCTGCCTACTGTATTATCAGCATCAGTACCATCCCTTCCAGCAGTGCCTGTGAGCTTTTGGAGGGCAATGCCTCCATCCTCAGGCTTGAGTACAGCACCAGCACAGAGGAGACACTTCAAAAGCTTCCTGAATTAGATGGGGAGAGGGAGCAAAGTGAATTCTAGGAAAGACTTATTAAAGTAGAAAATCTGAAAGCTCAAAGGGGATGATAGCGGTTTTGACGATCAGACTATTTTCCTGGAAAACAAATCTGGCTCCCTCTGTTTCTCTTTGGAGTGATTTGGAGAATAAGTAAGCCAAGAAATAAAATGTTTCCATTATCATTACACAGGCCTGAAAAATCTACAGATGCCTATGAGATCATTCTTTGGGTAGACATTCCCAACCTTTGCTTGGTACCTTGACGCTCAGGCAATTACCATTCTCAGGTTTCCTGTGACATGGGACATCTCATCACATTACTCTCTTCTGAAACTTGAACTCTGTGCTCAGCCAGAGAGTCTGTGGTGACAGTGATAGCCCTGTGGGTGTCTACTCGTTTGCCCTTGCTAGTGGGATTTTCTCATCAACGTTATCTTAGTTAAAGCACAGAGGCATTCATGACAACTTAATTGAAGCAGAGGATGGGGTTCACAGAGTCATCATGTCTACCTGATGTGCAGATGGCGGTGAGTTACAAATGGATGTTATGAAAAATGGCTGTGTTAGGGGAGCAGCACTGTTAATTGCAGGGCTGCAGACTAAAACCATCTGGCCACAGTATTAATAGGGTGAGCACTTTTATCCTTCAGGACACCGCTCCCCCAACCATCTCCCTACCTCTAGGAGCTCCACTGGCCTTTATCTAATTAGTTCTTCCCCTGAGTAGAGCTCATTCCTGGGTTTGATGCATTCTGCAGCATAGAATTGTTGTAACATGAATGTTTGTTTAAAAATCACTATTAACTCCTCTTTCACATGTGAAAATGCTACCCTTCAGAGATGTTGGGTGGGGTCGATTCTACAAGTTCATTTATTTGGACACCTGTTTATACATACAGTGAGGGGTTATAATAATTACTGAGGGCTTGTTATGAGCAAGGGTTAGACCAGCCTTCGGAAAATAGTGGTGAGAAAGGCTGACAGTATTCTCATTCCCAAGAGTCCTCATGTCCTCAGGGTGAGAGTAGCAGTGAACAACCCATTATGTAGACATGCAATTAATACACATTCTTATGGGCTGAATTGTGCCCTTGAATCCGTATGTTGAAGTCCTAACTGCCCAGTGCCTGAGAACTGAGTCTGTATTTAGAAATAGAACCCTTAAGGATGTAACTAAGGTTACGTGAGGAGACCCATATCCAATATGGTGGGTGTCCTTTCAAGAACAGGACATGAGAACACAGACCAGCACACAGTGAAGGCCGTGTGGAAACACAGGGAGAAGGTGGCCATCTACAAGCCAAGAGAGAGGCCCTCAGGAGACAGCCCTGCCATCTGATATCTTCAACTTCTAACCTCAAGAACTCTGAGAAAGGAAGTTTCCGTTCGGTCGCCTCAGCTGTGGCATTTTGTTGTGGCAGCTCTAACAAATGAATAAGTGCATTTATACACATGCTTATGGCCAACGCAACAAAGGAAAAGAGCCACAAGACTAGATCATGGGGCCGCTGGTCTGCTTTGGGAAGGTTTCTTGAGAAAATATCAATTGAGATGAATTCTGGAAAAACAAGTGAGATAGGGTCGCCCTTAGCTCTAGGGGGATTTATTTAATGCAGAGCGAGCCAATGTGAAATCATCAACTAACATCCATTATGGCTGCTTATTTAAGGGTATGTCACTAGAATTTCAACCTATCTTCAGCTAGAAAAAGAACAAGTCGGTCACAGCAGTCTATGACATCTAGAAAATTAATGACTGGTTAGAACGGATTGTGGAATTAGTAATTCTAGATTGCCCTCTAATTCTTAGTACTCAAGAAACTATAGAAATATTGGGAACATGCAAGGTGGTAAGGACCTCTGATGAACACTGCTGCTTATACCTAGGAATGAAATGGAATGAGTTGGAGTGACCCCTTCAGTAAGCCATTTGCCATGACTAAAAGCCCTTCCAGGGCATGTGGTTGACCTCTGGGTGTTTGTTGGTCATGTTTCCTTTAACCCAGGAATTCTGTTCTGTGCCTGGTGACTGGCTTTAACTTTCTGTCTTCCTAGCTCAGCATCATTTAGCAGGTCCTGGCTGCCAGGCTGAGATTTCGCCAGCTGAAGACTTCCTCTTTTATCTTCTGAACTCTGCTCGGTTGTGCTGAGACTCCTTCCTCGATGTGGAAAATTCTACTCTGGATTTGATGCCTCTAGTGATATCAAAGCAGCATACTGTGAGGCTAGAATGCTCTGGACAGAATATTCTCTAATGAAAAACCAAAAGTGGCCTCTTTGCCATGTGGCTTTACTGGTGCTGGTTCTATTTTCTGCAGTGACATAAACACTCAGAAACTCTCATCTGTGACAAAACCTGTCCCACAGTACAGTGACCCTTATCATGGTTCTGTTTTGTTCTCTCCATGTGAAATAGCTCCAATAATTACACCTGCTCTTCTTAACAACGCTTCAAGGTCCTATATACACTTTTTTTTTTTTTTAAAATGTTGTGTTAATTTCTGGTGTAGAGCATGGTGATTCAGTTATACGTACATATCATTTTCATATTCTTTTTTAGTACAGGTAATTACAAGATATTGAACATAGTTCCCTGTGCTATACAATAACAAGGTCCTAAATATTCTGATTAATTCCCTTACCAACAAACACACACACACACACACACACACACACACAAACACAGTACTCTAGTATGATTTACAGAAGGCTACAAATAAAAACCAAGCACACAGCTTCTGAGATTAGGATCCTTGGTACCTAACTCTATACGGATCCCTGAAGGTAACATGAAGGATCTTTCTGGAACATCCAAGCATCTCATTCACAAAAACCATTGTATGAAAGAAGCTAAGTTTGCCATTCTTACTCCACAAAATGCACCGCAATTTTGGGAACTGAGAAATGACCTATGGAAGGGAGTTGGCCCTGAGTACATCTAACTAAGGTCACCTACCCTGTTTTCAAAAGAAGGCTCTGGGGTTGAAGATAATAAGGGACAGGGTTGGCCTACAGTTTTTCTTCAAGAACCCATATAGAAGTTCAGAAGGGACGTTAGTCATTCTAGACTGATGTTCTCTTTTAGCTACGAAAGACAAAGGTCTAACAGAACACAACTCACTCACACTCCGCATCTGTGCAGAACAGGGCTAGGCAGGAGCCCTGGGCTATAGCCTGAGTTCAAGCTCTTTGCCCAGACTGGTTTTTGAGTGGACACTTGACATTTTGGGAGGCACTAGAGCAGGGAAAAACAGACTTCAAATTTTCGTGACTGAAGCCCCCAGATCTTTCTTCCTATCCTCATTCCCAGCATCTACCCATCAGAAAAATAAAAATAACATTGAAATGTCACATTCATTTCACAATAATTATAGTGGTGCCTACTCTTTCTTCAGATTGCTTCATGTTTCACATGAAAGTCAAAACCCTCTGTGTTGATGGCCACAGGAATGAGCCGGGTGGGCTCCTTTACTTTTATGAAATTTCCTGTTTCCTTAGTAATCCAGACTGGTTTAGACAATAACTATCTCCATTCCAAGCACTTGTTTAAGGGCCTTTTAAAATAGCAGCCACTTCCCCCATTAAAAAGTAGAACGTGGATACAGTGGAGTACTACTCAGCCATAAAAAAGGAATGAAGTAATGCTATTTGCAGCAACATGATTGGACCTGGAGATTGTCATATTAATTGAAGTAAGTCAGACAGAGAAAGACAAATATCATATAATATCTTATATGTGGAATCTATAATCTTATAATATCTTAATATCATGTAATCACTTATATAAAGAATCTAAAAAATATATATATATGAACTTATTTACAAAACAGAAATAGATTCAGACATAGAAAACAAACTCATGGTTACCAAAGAGGGAGAGGGGGAGAGAGAAATTAGGAGTTTGGGACTAACAGATATACACTACTATAAATAAAATGGATGAACAAGGACCTACTATATAGCACAGGGAACTACATTCAATATCTTATAATAACCTATAATGGAAAAGAACCTGAAAAAGAAAAGAATAGATTTCTAAAAAAGATACATATAACTAAGTCACTTTGCTGTACACTTGAAACTCACACAACATTGTAAATCACCTATATGTCAATTTAAAGAAATTAACAAAAAAATAGAACATAGCATTGACTGTTCAGCAATAAGGGACAGAGTGGTCCCAAGACACATGTTTCCTCAGGACAAGAGATGAAGAGCTAGGGTCTGAGATTTACCAAGGAGGAAAGCCAGATGTCTGTTCATTTATTTAAGATTTGCATATACAGCTGTTCTGATTCCTGAAAAGAGAAATGGCCAGGCTCACTGGGCAGCAGGGCCCCTGGAAGGTGTTCTCTTTGTTCCTATGTAGACCTCTGTTTTCCAGGTGGGGTTCAGGGCACAGGAGTGACCAGAATGGGAAAGCTGTGCAAAGCACAGCAAAGTCTTAGGAAGTAGACCAACTTCTGCCAGTACATCAAGTCACTTCCAACCTTGGTACTTAGTGATAATCTGACTGAGGAATTGACACTGAGCATTTAAAAAGGTCTGAGAACAGTATGTCACTTATAGCCAATGGATATTTGTGTGTTAATATATGGATCTGCATAATTTACTCTATAATATTAAAAAGATGGCATTAGGTAAAGTACAGAAAAATCTATGAAGACAATGGAGTCACCATCATGTCAACCCCTCCTAGCCCCCCGATCCATCTATTGATAGGGCCATAAGGTTAAATGTTTTGGGAAAACCCAACTTTAGACTCTAATATACCTATTTTCCTTAGTAGCCTATTGTACGTTTGTTCTTTCATCTCAAGCAGTTTCTTTACATTTTGGTTGTTTAAAACAAGAGACAATGTAACAGATGGATATGAATGGCAGTGAGAGACAGCGTAGAGACTGTGGACTTGGGAATGCAAAGGCCTGACGTTGAACACCATCTCCATCCCCTTAACTTAATTTCTGACTCTCAATGACCTCTTTTGCATGCTGGTGAAATAATAACCACTTCATAAGTGTCAGGGGTTTTTGTTTAATTTTTGTGTTTGTAGTATTATATGACAAGGCCCTCACATCATGCCTGGCCTACAAGAGTTGCATGGTGACTGTTGATCCAACTGTCATGCCACTGACAGTGAAATGACACCCTGAGTCTTCCTTGTTTCCACCCGTGCGAGGCTTTTCGCAGAGATGACAAACATAGAAAATAAAGAAATATGCAAGGTTGGGATTGCACTGTTGTTCTTCACCTTCTGGAAATGTCATCCCTTGGAACAACTAAATTCAAAGGCCTTCTATTTTGAAGATGATTTACTTTGTACTTCTCTTCCTGATCTCCAATGCAACATACACAAAATGATCCCCCCTAAAAGCTACACTGTACAGAACTCTGGGAACATGAGTGAATGTGCAAGGTATCTATGTGATACACTTTCTGGGGGGGGCCACCTTCTCTTTTAGACCCTGGACATTAGAAACACAAGTAAATATTTAAATATCTGGATTCTGTCTTCAATTAACAAAATGTAGTGCTATTTGTTATTCTCCATGAGGTTCCATCTGTCAAGAGGAGCCCCAATGACCCTCAAAAATTGTTGCACAGTAGTAATTAATTTCTATTCTCATATGGGATTTTCATATCTTATAAAGCCAATATGATCTCAAGTCTTAGAAAACAAGTTTCCCCAGGAATGTCAGAATGTAAGGGCAGAGGAAAGGATAAATTGGGAGTTTGCAATTGGCAGATACAAACTACTATATATAAAAGAGATAAACAACAAGGTCCTACTATAAAGCACAGGGAACTCTATTCAATGCCTTGTAATAGTCTATAATAAAAAAATATGAAAAGGAATGCATATATATATATATATATATATATATATATATATATATATATATATGTATGTATGATTAAAACATGCTGTACACCAGGAAAAAATTTAAAAATAAATACTTTAAAAAATATTAATAATGTAAGGGAAAACTGTTCTTGTTTGATTTGTTGTTTGTTTGTTTGTTCTCCTGCCCTTTTTCCCCTGAGGTAGAAAAATCTCAGTAGACACAAAGCCTTGATCCATTTTAAAGAACAATTTAAAAAGTTCAAAAAAAAAAAGTTCAGATTTTCCAAAATTCAGGAAATCCTTCTCAGGGAGACACTCCAGAAAGGGTTTTCTGAGACAGACATCAGAACATTTTAAAAAACTTTATTTACCTGTTTGAATTTTTGAGAAACATGTCTGAAATAATTGATAATTTCCTCTCCTTCCACAGCTGGGTAATGCAGCAGCTCTTAGCAGCCTCTTCTCTCAGCCATAAACACATTTTAATGGACTGACATATGCTTAATAACACAGGTAGCACCTGGATGTTTTTAGAGCAAAGTGCCACTGGGGCCTGTCCTGTATTAAAACTGCATCTCTGACCTGAGGCCTACATGTCTCTGTGCTCAAACATCTCATCGATTAGAGAGAAACAGCCCAGTGCCAGCTCACATTTTTCTTGTTCAAATAAGGAAGGCTCGAGGTTTAATTTTCATAACTCTGCACACGAAAAATGTTATGTTTCCAAGTGATTAACTCCCCTCCATGACCAGAAATCTTATACATTTTATAGAAGTCCCAGGACTACACACATTCACTCAGCTTTTATGACTCTGTAAAGCAAGGCCCTTTTTAGCCATTGGTCTGGAGTCAGTATGAAAGAAAAAGAGACTTGCTAAATAACATCTCAACGCTGTGCTCAAGAGTTTAGAGACACTCTCTCATTTAATAGCCACCACAGTCTTATGATGGAAGAATGCTTTCTCATTTTGCATTGTAGGTAGATGCCCACAATGATCCCTGAGTCCTAGCACCCAAGACCTTGGATGATCCCAGGGGCTTGAGCAAGGGCTAGACTGAGTCACTTGCTTCTAGCGAACAGAATATGGTCAAAGAGATGGCAAGCCACTTCCGGTATGAGATTACACAAGACTGTGGCTTTTGTCCTGGGCATTCTCTCTCACTCCCTCTGGGGTCACTCACTCTGGGGTAAGTCAGAGGCAGCCTTTTGGAGAGGCCATGGGGATAAGCTTGGACATGGATCTCTGAGGTGGGCCAACAGCCATGTGCGTGAGCCCAGCAGCAGATTTAGCCCCAGTTAAACCTTGAGATGCCCGGAGCCCCGGCCAACAAGTTGATTGAGCCAGATTCACCTAGTCAAGGGGCCCCTGGATTTATGAATCTTAGAAACTGAGACATCATAAATGTTGTTTTCAACATCTACATTTTGGTATAATTTGTTATGTAGCTATAGAAAACTAATACACTCCCATTTACATACGAGACCTATGGCTACAGAGCAGTAAGGGGAAGAGGTGCCTTTTGAACCTGTCTGTCTGGACCCCCAGACCCAGGCCCTTCTGTTATTTCCAGGCGTCCAATGGGGTTTTTTTCCCCACTCATTGACATTTGAGGCTCTCCCAATGTCTGACCTGATCTTGACTATTAAGTCACATCATTTACTATTTAACTTACTTTTCTCTAATTTATCTGAATAACAAAACTCCCAGCCCAGTGGGAGAAAAAGACAATTGAATTAAAGAAAGACGCAGTGTCGTGTAATCCAGGATGGGCATCGGCCCAGTGTGCACCACGGAGGGGGATCTGACTCAGACTATAGAATGAGGACGGCTTCTCAGATTTCTTGACCGAGCAGCGTGACTTTGCCCCAGATCCAATGTCTGGCACGTGCTCTGACCTCAGTAAGTGCTTGTGGACTAAGAGAGCTTGCTGCTTCTGGAGGGACAGGAGACCGCAGTCGGGTAACACGTGAAAAAGGAGGGAGACGATTCCACTGCTGTGTGTTGAAGGGGCAGCAGTTAGAAGGACCAGAGAAAGTGCCCAGATTTGTCTCTTATTGCTACAATAGCACTTATACCATATTGTTATAAAAGTGAGCGTTTTCCAGACTTCAGCTTTCCGAGGACCTGTTTTTAAAGTTTTGCCACACCCTGATGCCAGAGGTAATAGTATTTACTTAATATCTTAAAATATATTTTTAAAATATTTTAAAAGACTCACTAATGTTTACTTGAAATGGAATTCAGTGGCTGTAAAAAAACAAAGTCCTATGGGAGTGTGGGGTGCAAAGAAACTAGACACTTTGAAGTCAGACAGGTTCAGGATGAAATTATCTATCACCATGTGATTTTGGAAGTTATTCAGACTCCATGACTCTTCATCTAGAGAGTGGAAAATAGTATTTTTCTTGAATGAGCATGGCAGGGATGCCACATAACACATGCTGTGTCGGTGGAGACCTAAAAAAGAGCTCTGTAAGTGGTCTACATTATGCTAAATGGTGTTAGACAGGAATTCTTATCCCCATTTCTCAGATGAGACTGTTGAGGGGCAAGGAAATTAGGGGACGTGTCAAAGGTTACCAAGCTAAATCTGAATTCGGGGTTTTCCGCATAAGAAAAGAAAAATGTTGCTTCTCCACACTTAGGGTGAATTTGTGCCAATCCCGCATCCCCAGGGTCTGTATGTTTTGGTCGGAATCTCAGAGCAAGACCCCGACCTAGAGGTTTTCAGCAGACGATACCTGTGAGGATCTCGGCCGCGCGCTCTGTCACTTTCTGAATCACGAGTCTCAGGGTCCCACCCTCCAGGCTCAGGAGCAGGGTCCCTGAGCCCTCAGACAGCTCCGTGGACAGAAGGAGACCATCGTGGTTCCACGTTCGAAACTGGAAACTCACTGAGAGCCCGTCGATCTGGGGGGTGCCGGGCAGCAGCAAATAACTGCTGGTGGAGCTGAGGAACGTGACAGGAACAATTTGTGGCTCGGCGCAGGAGAAAGTGACGTTGCCCTGGAAAACAATAAACATCAAGTACATGAAAGCCATTTTTTATTCTGCAATCTGACAGTTGATAGAAACAGCCACCTGGAGCTGACCTTAATTTCAGGATCATTCTCCATTCAGCTGCAAGATCTTAAAGGGAAAGGTATGCCTGCTTGGTTCGGAAACACCCACAAGATTGTTTTCCATTCCAGTTTTACAGATTGCAGGGCTGTCTGCAAAGAGGTCACCAAAGACCTCGGGAGGGGTGGGGGGATGGGAAGCGGCAGACGTTTCTAGAGAACCAGAGATGAAAATCATGACATTCATTCAGTGAATCAGTATGGACTGCAAGTCAACTAGGTGCCAAGCACGAGGATACCTCTGACAGAGAGAGATGCACACACAAAAGCTTGGTGGCGAAATTAGCAAAATGACTTCTCTGGGGAATTAGTCATTTCTGAACATAAAGTGGGGCAGAGAGGACCAGAGACCATGAAGGAGGTGCGGCAGAGAAAATGAAGGGAGGCAGAGATTAAAAGCCCTTTAAGCTTTTGCTAAAGTTATCGTTCAACGTTAGAAGCAATAAAGTGACATTGGCTAGATTTTTAATTTATTAAGAGTGTTTTTAGCCTATAATGAAAAAGAGTATGAAGACAATGATATGTATGTATATGGATGACTGAAACATTACACTGCACACCAGAATTGACACATTGTAACTGACTACAATACGTCAATAAGAAAAAAGAGAATATTTTCAGTAGCACAGGGAGAAGGGGTTTGCATGAGAGGATTAGACAGGGAGTAGTAAGTGGGCATAGACTAGAATTAAGAAGACTGTTTTTTGATAAGTGAGAGGAAACGAATCCAGGATGAATTAGAGTAAGAGTCTGCATCCAGGAAGTTACAGGAAAATAAAGAACTGTATCTATGTGCCCATCTCAGCTGAGTGCTGGAGTCCCTCTTACCAGATGAAAAGGAGAAGTCCTGGAAGACCTTACAGATTAAAATTGGTGTTACATTATGAAAGCCATTGGGAATTTTTATAGCCAATGACATCTTGTTTTTCACCCCTACCATTTGTTTCTTTTAGGTGCTGAACTGAATCTTCACAACAATGCAGCGAGCTTTAACACAATATTCTCCTCTAAATAGTCATAGTGTAGTAGGGAAGAAAAAACCCCAACTCCATATGAGATCTGTTCCTTTGGTGCTAACCTGTGCTCTGTTTCCTGGGCTCAGTCATGCTGGTTCTGCACCTTTTATAAAAGAAAGTTGCCTAGAGCCTGAAATAGACAGGAGAGCCCATTCTCAAGGCTCTGACCTCTAAAGGGTGTAACACTTTTCCATTCATACAGAGATAAAAAGTTGTAGAACAGAGAGTAACGTTTGTCTTGTTGAAGATTTACGGGAATATCATGACCTGACCTATGTGGAGCTGCAGGAACAAAAGATTCTGGCACCAAGAAGTTTGCAACAACCAACCACACCCCTCCCCCTTTTTAGTATAAAAGGAGCCTGAATTTGACTTGGGGAAGGTGGTCATCCAGGACATGAGTCCCCATCTTCTCGATCTGCTGGCTTTCTCAATAAAGTTGTTATTCCTTGCCCAACACCTCATCTCCCGATTGATTTGCCTGTTGTGTGGCAAGCAGAACGAAGTTTGAATGTAGCAACAAGAGGCACATCATGTTTCCTTTAAATCTGTCCACAGCCACCGAATGATGCTATGCTCCGCCTTGTAGAGACACTCCCATAGCCAGCACTACTTGTGCAAAAAAGACAGAGAGTCTGCAAAGGGCACCTCCCAGGCTTGCCTGGCTGTATGAATTCGACATTCCACTAAGGTGGCCAGGTAGTGGGGTTCGATAACCTAGTACAGCCACTCACGCTAGAGCAGGTTAACCATTCAGCTCAGAGAACCTCATAGTCCAGATACACATCCCTAAATCACAGTGATGTTTATTTGGGCTAGTTGTACATTTCTGAAAACAAATATTAGTCTCCAAACAAACATCCACCGATGGTACATTTTTAATGATTCACTCAGCAAGTACACTGCTACAAGCATCTGCTTGCATTAATCACGCGTTGTCCTGGTTTAGATGTTTTCTTCGCTTTAGGCTAGATCCCCAGAAGTTAATTAATGTGTCAAAGGGCAAGACCCTCAATATCCGTCAAGTAACTGCCCACAGTTTATATGCCCCAGGGGGCCCAGCGTGAGGCTAAGTGCTTACATACATGTCTCATGTATTCCGCACAATGGAACTGCAGCCATTTAGAGAATGCACAGACTGGGTCTGGAGAAGTTAAGCAGTTCAATCAAAGTCATAACCCTCCTTAGCCATGATGATGGGGGGCAAACCTATGCTCATCAGACATGGAAGATGTGGTCTCTGAGACCTTCCGCCTCTGAGTGAGTACACTATTATGCATATAAAAAAAAATCCATCAACTTGCTTTTGCTATCCCATTGCTCTTTTAATTTTTATTATTTTGATTTCTGGTTGTTTTTTTTTTCCAAGATGAACTATCCCCACTGATGACAGGTTAATGGAGGCAGGGCTGTGGTATTTGTTTTTTGTTTGTTTTGGGTGAGGGGAGATAGTTACGTTTATTTACTTACTTTTTATGTTTAATGGAGGCACTGGGGATTGAACCCAGGACCTTGTGCATGCTAAGCACGCGCTCTACCGCTGAGCTGTACCCTGCCCGAGGGCTTAATCTTTTAAACAAAGCTAAATCACAAATGCTTCCCAGGGGAAGGTGGGAAATAGCGTAACTTAGCTTCTTCTTTTCTTTTCCTGAAGTCAGTATCACCTCCTCTGGTCGCAATTTGCCAGAGCAAAGCAGCACCCAATGTTTGAGGCTCTGTAGAAGAGGGAACGAACGGTTGGGAAGCAGTGATGGGGCCAAAGGCAGAAACAAAGGAGCTTATAAAGTGCCCTCCCCAAGAGATTCAAAAGCCCAGTTTTATCCATCATGCCATTTCCCAAGTGTCCTACAGCTTGATGGTTATGGAAGGTGGTCCTCGGGACAGTGGGTTTAGAGTAACTGAGATTCTCCCTTTGTTTGATCAGTTCACTCACATCTGATGAGAGGTCCGGGGGCTCCCTTCCTCAGACTGGCTAATGTCTAATGGGTCCCTGTATTTGTGAAACAGGCAAGGGAACTCAGAATCCCTTGAGGGGCACTCCCAGGACACTGAAGTGTTCCTGGCAAGATTCTGGTGGCAGGCAAGAACTTCAAATCAATGCCTCAGGGATTCTCACTGGTTAAGGTAAAGCCATGGGTGGAGATCAACACTGCTCTACTGGGAGCAGGAGAACTCAGAATGAACTGGGACACAGACTCTGTCTGTAGGCAGTTTCTCTGGGTCACTGCAAGCCATGCCCCCACCACCACCACATTCCCTGCACACTGTTCTCTCTCGTTCTTGCCCTCACACAGCTGCTGGAACTGTCCCAAACTTCTCTGTTTTCAGAGCACTTCCCTGCTAACGTTCACCACTGCTGGCAGAAACACCACCATGTCAAGAAGCTTCGATACTCACCCCAGTCCACCCTCATGGGGATAAAGAAAAAAATCAGCTAAACAAAAAAAGGATGACTTTTGAAATCAGCATGGACTGTTTAATCACTGTCAATGACGCCGTTTGTGACTTCAGATTCCTTCTCTGGACAGCATCTGAGGGTGTCCCCAGAAATGATTTTGAAAAAGCATGCGAGACAACATACTCTAGAATAGCATCAAAACAGTGACAAAAAGTCGACAGTCTCTGTTCTATTCTGTATACCAACTTAATCTCTTTAATTCAACTTCCATCCCATCCCCGCCAAGAAGGATGGTCCGTTCCGCAGACTCTCTGTTCTATTGTACATTTAATTTGTTAGGAATTTCAACATGCATTCAAGGTGTCTCAGACGTGGTGAAACAATGTGCTAAGCACAAGGGTTTATAAGTTATACACATAAATACGATTCTGGTCCTCTGCATTCTCTACTCACTCAAAGTACATTTTGACTGTAATTGGTACAGAGTGTGCCACAATACAGGAATGTACCATGGGGGTCAAATCTTCAAGGTAAATCAACCCGCCCTGGCCCTACAGATGAAACTGAAAGGAGGTCACTATCACCACGATGGTCCTTTCCCCTGTGTATATGACAAGGCCTCCAAGGCCTTTCCTTGTGCAAGAAGAAGCTCCCTCTACATTCACGAGGTTAAATCCATGGTGTCTGATGTGCCTCTCCTGGTAACACCGCCATGTTTTGGTTGGATGGTGATTCCACTGAGCACAGGTCGCTGGTACCTCCAAGTGGGGGCCTCTCTTTGTCCCCAAAATGGCAGTTCTTCGCACCCTGGGCTTTTGCGTTTATACACATTTATTCTTCTCTAACAGACAAGGTATCCAGACGTGCTGGGCCAAAGATTAAGAAGCCATTTGTCCTTTGGGGATTCCAGACAATGTCTACTTTCCTACTCTGGGATCCACCATGGCCTTGTCTTTGCTGCCCTCAAAACACAGAAGTTCCCACCCCACCTCTTTCCTCAGAAATCAAAGTATTTGATTTCTACGGATGAAGCATAGAACTTTGAAACCCGAAAGATCCATTCGCAGACCATCTTAGAGAGACTGCCCATATCTACGGAAAACCACTTTGCTTTGTACCATAAACAGGGGTTCTACTGTCCCCTGACTTGTGAAGTGGGATGGGCTCCAAAGATTGGTAAGTGTCTTGAAAGACAAGAACCACATTTGTGTCAGTGGAAGATACAAGCTCTTTTCATTGAGTCTTCCTCCTCCAGGAAGCCCTCCCTTTGGAGGGCAGAGAAAAAGCTCCACGTCACTCATTGCTCTGAAGACACAGTCCACGAGGGCTTACACAGAAGAAACCTGTACTCATCTGGAGGGTTACAAACTGCTTCCTGAGGGAAGAGACATTGGAACTGAGACTTTACAGAAGAGCAGATGTAACTACTTGGAGAGTGAGATGTGTTATCTGAGCAGAGAATGAAAGGAGTTTCTAATGCCAGAGGCAGGAAGGGGTCGGCACTTTCAATGACTTGGCAGAAGGTCAGCTGACTTCAGGTCCAAGGCCAGCGTGACAGCCGTGAGGTGCAGAGGGGAGGGCAGGAAGGGCCACCATCACTAAGCCTTTAGTCCATGTTGAGGGGCTCCAACTTGATTCTATGGGCAAAAGAGGATGGGGTGGGTGAAGGGAGAATGGATGCAGAGACTACATGCAATCATGTTGTACTTCGGATGCATCCCTCGGGGGCCGTTGGAGAGAGTAGAGTGTGCGTTGTGTGCAAGAAAGAACCACACTCCAGGCAGCAATGGCAGTGATGTAGACCAGAGCAGTTAAGGGCTTGTGGAGGGCTCTGTCTGGAACGGCGAAGGGGGAGAGAGAGGACTGCAAATGGGCATTTTGCAGGTAACACTGATAGTAAGTCGTGTGCAGAGGAAAGGGCTGGGGAGATGGGTGTGTGGCTTCCACACTCTCCGCTTGCACAGGGACTTCAAATAGCAAAGAGCAGAGCTGGCCCTGGACCACCAGTTGACATCCCCTCCCACTCCAGTGTAAAGACACTGACTGCAAACAGAAGTCCTTAAGCCCATTTGGCCAATCAATTTGCACCCCTGCTTCCTAAACACACTCCCTGCCTTTCCCCCTCCCCCAGGAGGGGCTCCTTCAGGCTCTCCACTCACCTCCACACCCCCTCCCTCCAAGGCTGAGTAGAACTTCCTCCTGACACTTTCTGGATGCCTTTCCAGACCCTCTCCATCCTGGAGGGCGCTGCCTTCTCCATGGGTTCTCAGTGGTTTGTGTTACTGAACCCTTTATCCGTACATCCATACGTGGGTTACCACACACTTATCATGCCTCTCTTAGTGCCTTCTAATAATTAGCTACTCTTTAATATGTATCTAGGCTTTACATAAAAATGCATTTGGAATTGGGTCTAGAGCATCTTGCTTTGAACTGAGAAGAAAGGGAAATTGTTTGATGTAGCCAGAACTGGATTCTTATCATGAATGTTTACCTGGAGAATCATCTGTTCCCTCAGGTCCCTAGTTTTTGTTGCTATAGCTGGGAGAACACTGGGAGAGGGCACTGTGGGAACACGGGGACCGTGTCTGGCATTGTTCTTGACTAGTTGTTTTTCTGTTTTCTGATCGGTTCTGGGTGACCTGATTTGGCTCCCTAGGTGGGTGAAGGGGAAACGGCCCAGGGCACTGGGCCTCCCGGCAGCCCCCAGCCTCAAGCACATGCAAGCACAGTTGCGGTTCACTCCCCGCAAAGGGAAGAGCCCATCCCCTCACTGCGCCTCTGATGGGTGGGGAGTGGCGTTAGCTGGGAGGGTAGCATGAACCAGAAATCGATCTGCCAGGTCTGGGACCCAGGTCCTCTGCCACCCAGGGCACCCAGCTGTCTCTCATCTGAGAACCCTCATCTGCCCTCTCAGAAAAAGGGAAAGGGGAAAAAAAAGTGGGGGATTTAAAGAATGGATCATTTTTTGTGTATTGAAAAAAAAGACCTGGGGTCATCGATGGAGGTAGGCTAGGAACAGACCTTGACCAAAGGAAGGATGAGTCTGAACCAGGTGTGTCCGGGGACCAAGGCAGAAGGCAGAGCAAGGTCAACATGGACAGACAAGGGAGGTGCCGGGCAAGTGGCCAGTCTGTCCCACTGGGGCGCCTCATAGTCACAGCACGTCTGGGCACATCCTTCTTTGGATCCTAAGAAGAGATGGTAAGTCAAGTATGGCTGTCCTGCTGCACCAGAAAACCAATTTTTCAGACCTCAGAGGAATACAGCAGACGCAGCTCAAAGTTCTGCTAATCTATACAGCTTTTAGAGTTTCCTAAAGGACCATGTCCAAGGGTTACTGTGCTGAGCTGTTATTTACAAAGCATTTTCATTGTGGGTGTTTGTTTTGTTTTTAATCTTCATCCACACATCACAACACCCTGCTGAGTAAAAAAATAGAGCTCGCGATGCAAGGCTGCGTTTCAATCATGAGGCAGCAAACAAAGCCAATCAAGCATTTATGAGCTGGGGGAAAATGATCTTGATCCAATCTAATTTGTGGGGAAAGATTTCCAAGCCAGTTGTTGATTATCCAAATGAGTACAACCATTTCTAATTTGATTTGTCTGAAAACTACCAGGACTGCCTGCATGCTCTCAGCAAATGTCAGGGAAGGCTGGCCTGGGAGCTAAAGCTGTCTTGGTGGTTCACAAACTTGGGGTGGGGGGCGAGGCAAATGAAGGCTCTTTTGCATGTTTGGGGGAAGATGGGCTCCTCCCTTCTTTTGTTTGTTATCTGGTCAACAGACATTAATTGAGTTGTTCACCTGAGACCGGGTTGGTCCTAGTCACAAGAACACAGCCCAGGAGACAGGCAGGCTCAGACTTCGCCCATCTCGGCTTCTGCTACATTAGGATGAAGGACATGGGACATGTCATCCCAGCTATGATGACGCGCTCTGAGAGAGAAGTCTGTGTTTCTGGGTCAGCATGTAACAGGGGTTCGTGAAGTACCTTTTGATTTGAACTTGGGAGGACACATAGAAAGAAGTGGAGTTGGCAGCGGGGTTGAGGTGGGGGAAGGAAACAGAGGAGGATGGATACTGGGAAGAAAGGCATGGTGCATTTGGGGAATTTAAGGGAGACCAGACTCTTGGCAATAGTATTCACAGGCCAGGTTTTGTTTCTGCCAAGGGAGGCCTTCCAGGATGAAGACTGTCCTCCATAGGACTTCATTTGAAGGACACTCAAGAGAGAAGCATTTTTAATATTGGAGGAAAAGCCCCACTTACAGCCAAAAAGCATGGGCAGGCCGGCAGGGGGTCCCCCACATGGCCCTCTCCCTTGGTCTCCCCCGAGCTGGCTGCATGCAGGCACCAGTAACAGGGACCCACTGAGAGCCTTGTACCACCTTGGGTCTCAGAGACTCTTGACTTGGCCTCTATTTTGCCCCACCCCCAACTCCCCACAACCTGAAAGCTCTGTTTCAGGTCCCGGGCTGTGGATTCAGTTTTGACACCCTGCCTGCGTGTTTCTCTGTTTCTGGCCGTGTATTTTATGCCTATTCCTTGTGCATCAAAGATGAATGGTCCCGCCAAGATTTTGGCTTTTCCAAGTAGTTGTGCCTTTCAACTTGAGGCAAAACCCAGAGGAAGTCCCTGGAAGTTGGAGAATGGAAGGGAATGAAAAACAGACCCATGATTAACCTGATAACCTCTTAGTTTTCAGGCACAAGACAAAGCTGTAACTCTATTTTGGGAACTCTTGAATTCCTGTTTCCAAATATTGTGCAAGGCTATTTAGAAATATGAATCAAGAAGCTTAAGAATATTAACAAGGCTTTTTTTAATACTTTATGTTCACGTCTACAAATCTATGTTTAGAAAATAATCTGAAATTAGACTAAGATTACACACTAGGCACCATTATTTATAACAATACAAACCTGGGTCTAAAATTAAAGCAATGTTAAGTAAATCATGGTATATCCATTTGACATACTATTCTGTTCCTGCCAATAACAATGGTTACAGTAAACATAAAAATCATTTACAACATAATACTGAATGATGAACAGAATATAAGTTTGCACATACAAAATCAGATAAAATGCATTTATATAAATATGCAGACATAGAACAGAGACTCATTGGCTGAACAGTGGCTCTCTCAAGGAATTATATTGATTTTTATCTAATACAGGGGTGAGGGTATTGCTCAGTGTTAGAGTACATGCTTAGCATGCATGAGGTCCTGGGTTCAGTCCTAATACCTCCATTAAAAATTAGTAGTAGTAGTAGTAGTAGTAATAATAATAATAATAATAAATAAACCTAGATTACCTCCTCACCCTCCCCAAAACAAAAACCAAAAAAAACTTTATTTACCTAATAAAATTTTTCGCTATTTCCAGTTTAGTTAAAATAAAGAAGTATAATTTTAGAGTGAATGTTTTAGTGAAATAGTTTCCAAGCATTGTTTTACTTGAAAGCTTTCAAAACCACTCCACTCAGGGTTAGTAATTGCTCTCAAAGGCATTGGTGTGGATTATTGAGAAAAAGAAGTAACAGCAGTTAATCCAGATAGGGCTGGAAACAGCTGGCTAAGAAAGCCAAGGACGATGACTTTTCAAATGGCTTCCATTTCTGAAAGATTTCAGAACCGCCTGTCCCGTCTACTGCAGTTTTTAATCAGGTGCCTATTCCGCTCAGGAAGGCAAAGGTAACAAGTCATTCTGAGAGTAAGGCCGAAGTAGGGTGATGTGTGCGTGCGTGTGTGTGTGTGTGTGTGTGTGTCTATTTTTTCCCTTTGAGTAAACTCACTTCTCCAAATGACTTCTCTTGGCCCAGACACACAGAGCAACCTTCTACGCTATGTGCACGCATATGGTGGTTTTTCATACTAAATTCACTTTAGGGAGGAACTAGTGTTCTTAGCTCTGAAAACATAATACAGGATTCTTGATTCTTGGGTAGAGACTGGAAAAGTTCAAGTGCGTGTGAAGGGCCAGTTGTCACCAGCTGGCCAGTAAGACCAAACAAACGTACAGCTCCAGAATGAGCATACGATAAAAATGTCAGCATTTCCATTTCATCAGTAATGACTTACGAGATTGGAAGAAAACATTTCTAATTCTGGTATCTCTAAATAAACATTTAACGCTCACAATGAAAAAGAATATGAAAACGAATATATGTGTATTCATGTATGACTAAAACATTGTGCTGCACACCAGAAATTGACACAACATTGTAAACTGGCTACAACTCAATAAAAAAATTTACAAATCTTCCTGATAAAAATATTTTTTAAAAAGAAGCAGCATTTGGAATACTTATATTTGGGGTGATAGGTACACTAAATCAATACAGTCTAATAGAAATATAATGTAAGCCAGAAAGAGAAAGAAAAATACCATATATCACTTGTATGTGGAGTCTAAAAAAAAGATAAATGAACTTATTTACAAAACAGAAACAGACTCACACATAGAAAACAAACTTATGATTACCAGGGTGGGAGGAAGGGGGTAGGAAGGGATAAACTGGGAGTTCGAGATTTGCAGATACACACTACTATATATAAAATAGATAAGCAACAAGTTTCTACTGTACAGCACAGGGAACTATATTCAATATCTTGCAGTAACTTATGGTGAAAAAGGATATGAAAAGGAATATATGTATGTATATGTATGACTGAAGCATTGTGCTGTACACCAAAAATTGACAAAACATTGTAAACTGAATATACTTCGGTAAAAAAATGTAAAATTAAATAAAACTCTTAATATAAAATAGAGAAATGAGCAATATAATGTAAAAAAAGAAAAAAGAAATACAATGGGAGCCACATCAATTAAAAAAATTTGGTAGCCATAAAAAAAAGGTAAAATGAAAGAAATGGATATAATCTGAATTTGAATGTTGGGTAATTTAACTCAATACATACAAATATCATTTAAACATGCAACTAATATTAAAATCATTGCCTTTACATCACATCCCAGTTTGATATAGCCACATTTCATAGGCACATAGCCACATGGGGCTGGTGGGTACCATATTGCACAGCACAAGTCTAAAGCATCATTACAATGGTGGTGGTAGAATTGTGCTTTCCAATCCGGATACTGAAATAGAAATTGTACCACTTCTTACATGAGAACTCCTATAGACTGACTTACTGTTCACAGAGATTTTGGCAGAGGTTTCTAGATAGCTGCTCAAAACCTCCCCATTCTCTCTGCCTTTCTGGGAGGTAGGATGCCAATGTAATGAGGCAATAGCGTTCTCAGCTGGGTGATTACATTTCCCCACTGCCCCTGAGATATGTGTGACCATGAGACTAAGTCGGGTTAAGAACAGTCAGGGTCCCAACAACTCCACAGGGCTGCTGGGACCTCTGTTTTTGTTTTGTTTGGAGGAGGGAGAGTTCACAGGTAGCTGCCACCAGCACTTTACGTGGTCTCCAGGTAACAACATCTTAAGTGATTGTTACGGGCTGAACTGTGTTTCTCCAGAATTGATACGTTGAAGCCCCAACCCTTGTACCCCAGAATGGGACTGTATTTGAAGATGCAACATTTAAAGGGTGATTAAGTTAAAGCCATGTCATTAGAAAGGGCCCCAAGCCAAGTTAACAGGTGTCTGTATAAGGAGAAACAAACTGGATACACAGAGAGAGCTCAGTTACACCTGCACCTACAGAAAAGGCCACCTGATGACACAGTTAGAAGATGACCATCTGCAAGCCAAGGAGAAAGCCCTCAGGAGAAACAAAACTTGCCAACACCTTGATCTCAGATTTCTAGCCTCCAGAACTGTAAGAAAATAAATTTCCGTAGTTTAAGCCAAGCCACCCAGTCTGTGATATTTTGTCACGGCAGCCCTTGTAAGCTAACACAGTGGTGGGGAGATTTTTAATAATTCTCCTTAATCAAATATTTGAGTTGAAAGGAATGGTAGAGCTTCTCTAGAGGACACTTCTCAGTTGTGGGCAGCACCAGAAGGAACAGGTTAATTGTGACGTTTACCCAGCTAACTAGTGACCTAACTGGATGGAGAAGTCACGTCTGACTCATGCAGTGCTCTTTCTAATCAGGCAGTACCACTTCTGCTGGATCAGAGAAGCCGAAATCATTAGCAGAGCACCCCGAAGATCATCTTCTAATTTTCCATCTCTAGGCAGCTAAAAGTTGGATGGTGTGAAGGATCTTTTAACTATACGTACAGGTGTGGAGAGGATCAATCTTTCTTTCAGAAGTTGCTACAGTTTTGAATACGAAGATGTTCTTCCTTACTGATAACCAGACCCTGAAAGTTTACCTTGGTCATTATCATCATGACATAAACTCAAATAAACATTTGTTAAGCACCTGCCATCTGTGAGTTTCCTGACTTCCTTAAGGGAAATTCAAATTATTCCTTTCTCTTCTTGTAAAAAAATCTATTGACTTATCCGACATGTGTTGATCACTATTTTCATAATGTAATTTTACTTCAGTTAAAATTTAGAAACTCAGCAATCAGAGTAGGATATAAAATGTGCATATCACAGAAGCTGAGCCTAGATTTGGCATCGGAAAGACCAGGGAGGGAGACCAGGTTCTATCACTTACTAGTCATGTTTCTTAGGCAAATAGCTTTAATATTGTCGAGTCTCCTTTTTCACATTTATGAGACCACAAAAAATCCACTGTATAGGGTTATTTCAAGAATTAAAATACATAGCTATGAAAGTCAGTTGACAGGTTATCTGGCATATAGTAAATGCTCAATAAGTTATTGTTCTTATTATAGAGTATATAGATAATAAGAAAAAAATTTTTAAAAAAAGACTGGGAACACATCATTTGTATAATATTGATGGTTGCCTTTGTTGATGGGAAGACATGATTTTTTTTTCTTCTTTTCTGTCTTTCAAATTTCCTATAATCTGGAAACACTAAGTTTTAAAAGAAAATGAAAATTAAATATTGGTTCCTGTGTTGGTTATTCAGTTACATTGCTGTGAGGGCTGTGCTTTCCCAGAGCACTGTCACCTCAATTATCTTACTACTCTTATGGAACTCAGGGACCCACTACTTCCTATAGACTGCCGGGATATCTAGGTCACAAACCACTGGGTTTAATACACATGCTATAAACGGCCAAACCCAGGTTCTAAACACGTAATTGTATAGGTAAAAACAAACCAACAGAAAAGATGCTTCCATGGTCTGGATGATTTTTGCCAGTCATCACATTGAGTTCAGAGTCTGATAAAATGCACATGCTTTCTAGTTTCCTGGAAGAATACAGGAAAGGTTTTTGCTGCCGTTCCTGGATGGAGTATTTCATTTGCCCATGCACACAGAAAGAGGAACATTCACCAGAGCCTGCCTAGACAACCAAGGGCATCTTCTGGGGCTGCCTGGTCTTCTGTTCACCTTGAGAAGCTGGCACTGATGTTTCATCTCAGGATCCGACTCTCAGCTGGGGTTCTTGAGTGTCCCACACTAACATGGTGTGCTTATAAGCTTCCACCATGTGGCATGTTCAGCTGAGGTCAATGATGGGTTTCAGGGTGTATCCTCACCCTCACATCTCATGAGACATGAGATTTCTATCAGACACCTACAGAGGCTACGTATGTCTCTCTCTAGACTTGTTCTTGATCTCAGAGTTACTTTCATAAAGACTTAGTCAATCTTGTTTGTTGTGTTTTAACATGATCATTATTATTTTTTAAAGATAAGATGTTTACTTAGCTACTATATTGTATTGATTTCCAAGGAGGACAAATATGAATATTCTTTAAAGGGTTTGCTTCCTTGAGCGAAGCAAGGAATTTATCGACCTTGGAACAGCATCAGGGAAGAAACTCAAGCAGTAACTGGTCACCATGGGGGACAATGGATAACCCTATGGGCTGACGTAGGAATGGAGTGATGAGCTGAACTAAGATCTTAGAGAAAATGTAGACAGAAAAGGCAAGTAAATAAAAGTTTCAAAGGAGAAGGGTCAATGATGTAAGAAAAACTTGAGGTGAAATTTGAGAACTGGATCATACAAAATCCTCATGTGGAGGGGTAAATTGTTTGGGGGCTTCAAATGGAAGGCTGTCTACACAGCGTCCTAAACTTTTTGACTATGAGAGGTTTTTTTTTTTTTAATGTAATAAGTTGTGTGGACCTATTAAAGAGAATATCTGTGGTTTCACTATTTTCCATTAGCAAATGCATAAAGACAGAGTTGATAAATTAATACTTTGCTATTCACAAGAGCCTGGACCTGTCTTTGAGATTCTGTAGCTCTGCTCAGGTGATAATTAAATCCTGAATGTATGTGTGCCTGGCTTCGCCTGCCCAACCCCCTCTTCCAGATGCCCAGGGCTTCTAATTTTCAATCTAGATCTTCAAAGGAAGAGGAAAGATTAGAGGCTGTGCCAGTTACCCACTTCTGAGTTGCAGCTCCAAAGCCACCCTACGGGTGATGCTGGAGCATTTCTCTTTTGTCCGCTGTCCAAATGGTAGGCTTAGTGGATAGAGGGCGCTAGAGAGACACTGCAGGACCGCAGCTCTTGGAAGACATCCTTTCTGGGTTCCTGTCCTACATGACTGTCTGTCAGTGGGAGCCCAGGTGCTCTGCAGTTGAGGTCCAGCTGCAAACTCAGCCCACACTCTCCCCATGGCTGGCAGCCTCCATAGATGGCTTTCTGGCAATCTTCTTTGCCATCTGCAGTTGCAGGTTCCCCTGGGAAGCACACCCTCTTTGGAAAGGTCTGAATCTCAGCCCAGGATGCAGTCAGGGGAGCTCTCCCAGTTCTCAGTTCCTTCACTGCCCACCTTCTCGGCCTAGAAGAAGTACCTGATTTTTTGCACTTGCTATTTCTGGACCCCTCACCGTCCTCTTTCATCCATTTTAGTAGTTAACCACCTTCTACTGGCTAACAATTTTTTATATAGAATTTTTCCTTTCTCACAACCCGGGACCCCGGCAGAGATGTCGTCTAAATCCTGTGACAAAAGGTGAAGAATTTCTAAGAAGCCAGCCCAGCTGTCCCACAAAGAACAGATCCAGGGTCAGTCCTCTACTTCTTTGGGGTCCTGGTGATTCAACACGGAATCTTTATGTAAGATTTCTGAGAATTTTAAAGACAGAAAAGGGTTCCTTTTATTGACTATTCTTCTAATCCAAAACTGGATCTGGAGTGCTTGACCTGCTGTCCGTGGTACAATGCAAGGACATTTTTGTGCCCCCAAAATGTTATGCAAAATAAAATGAGTCCATAGGTTTCATTATATTCTTAAAGGGTGCAGGCCCCCTAAAATGTTAATTATCACTGATCTAAAATCTTTAGTGCTGTACTTGTAGAAGGCCATTTGTATAACGGGATAGACATAATCATAGGACTACGGGCTTCGTGGGAAACATACAATGAAAGATGGCGGGCAATGTTGGACAATAAAAATAATTACGATGATATTATTAGATATTAGTGAGCCAATGCCTATAATATCCCAGGAGTCGCTGTAGGAGTAAAGTAGGTGTGATGATTTCTTCCTTGTAGATGGAGACATGGAAGCATGGAGAGGTTCAGTAACTGCCCAGATGCTATAGCTATTCGGTGGCAATGCTAAGACTTAACCTGACGGCCTTCATAGACCATAGTCTCTTCAATACATAGTGCTTTCATCTACCTAATGTCCTGAATAGCATGCTGAACTTGTGTATTTCTCAGGCCCCTCCTTTTCCCTCCTTCCTATTACCTTGGAATTGTCCAAGAGGCATCTTTCTTCAAATCTCATGTCAAGTTCTTGCACTTTCACAACTTTCATGAAGTTTTTCCTGACTCCATCATTTCCCCTCCTTATCTCTTGTAAACTCTGTTCAAGTCTTGCCAATCATGTGCGTGGCTGGGAATACGACAGTCAGAAGAACTGTTGGCCTTGCAGGATGGAGGGCAGGGGATATAGTCAAAGAAAGAAAGCAGAAGACTGTAAACTCAATGCTGTAAACCCAATGAAAAAGCAGAATCACTGAGAGGAACCAAGGAGGTAAAACAAACAAAAAGAGTCAAACCATAAAGGCAAAAGGAATGAGAAGAGAAGAAAGAAGGATTGACAATCGAAATGGCAGCCAGGAGAGCAGAAAGCAGGACACGGTCAAGGTCAGTGCCTGGGTTTTGCATTCTGCGTTCCCAAATGGTGGCCTGGTGCCCACAAGGAAAACACTGGGGGCAGAGAGAGGTTTCAAGTTTCCCATCCCTTGAAGGCAGGGTCGTTTTCTTTGAAGACAGTAGATGCTTGGTAACTACATCTTGAGGACGCTGAGGAATGAAGTGCAAATTTGTGTCCTATTGGGTAAGTGTGAGGTTCACAGCCATGGAAGCATCAGAATCCTGAGAGTTTGAAAGATGCTGGAAGAGAAGATGGGCTCTAGAATTTGCCTAGTCAGGGCCAGCACACACAGAACCTTCAAAATGACTCCGTTCCCAACCTCATGATGGTTTCTGCTCAGAGATCATAGCACCAACTCCCGGTTGGGACCCGGCCCATGATTCTTCTTAGTGCTGTGCTCCAGGAGGCTGTAGACAACCCACTGAAGTCAACACAGGCAAGGCAGGAACACAGCAGGTTCCCACTGGTACACCCTACTGGTGCTTCCATCTTTATAGTTTTGAAACTTCCTAATTTTTTGCTCTATAGCCCCAAAGCCCCTAAGTTGCTCCTTGAAACTTAGGATTGCGTGCCTGGCTTGCAGCTCAAGGGTCTGTGGTTCACACAGCCTGGGGGAACTCCAGGACCATGCTCCACCTCTGAGCATCAGTTAATAATATTGTGTCTCATCCTGGTATAAGATGTTAGCCCTCCTTATGAGCTTGGTGGAGAATGGCTGAGTAGTGTCTGAACCAGCAAGGAGTGAAGGAGAAAGGCAGCTCAGCTAGTTTGGGAGAAACGGCATGGAGGAGGCGATACACTGAGTGCATCCCAGAAACAGAAAAAGGTCTGGGCTTGACGAGGGAAGAAGAAGCACTGGTGAGAAACTAGGCAGTAAACCTATATATTGGAGGACATGATTCAAAAGAATTTGAAACTCAAGCAGAAAAGTTGCCATCTGTCTTGCAGAAATACAAGAGCAACTGGTCTCAGAGTTTCCGGGGAGGCACTGAATCCCTGTGCAGGACTGACCTCAGCCATCTGCTTAATCCCAGAGGAAGAACCTACAGGCAGAGGCCAGAAACTGGACAGGCTGAGAGCCCTGGGACCAGGACCAGTAGGCGCTTCTGCCAAGACCATAGGCACCTAGGTTTAAGGAGATTAGGCTCTTCTCAGATACTCCAACCTCTGTGGCCACCTCTCTTCCTTCTGCCCAAGGCAAGGATTCTGCCCCAAATCCTGACATTGCAAGAGATACCCAAGAGAGATTTATTGGGCAATAAGCAAACCACACAGGGGCCATTTCTGAAATGCCTCATCCTCTTCAATTCCCAGGTAAGTGGTGCTATTCACAGATCTGCCCAAACTTGCTTTTCCTTTTTCTTTTTTTTTTTTCACTTTGACATGAAAGTCATTCAGGACCCTAGGAAAAAAAATAGATGTATAATAAAAATGAATAAAAGCTGATGGTGTGGTGCTTTCCAGAAAGGAAGGAGGAAGGCTGTGAATGACATACTCACTGACTGTATATCATCGACTTTCCCTGGTCCTGAGCATAAAGTATCTTTTAGTAGAAAATGTGGAGACTGACGCCTGCCCCTGTCTGCCTCTCACAGATGTTTCAGGGACAGAGGAACTAATATGACCACAGGTCCATCTGTCATCCTTCCATTTACTGCCCTTCTGGCACTAGCACGGTGATTTGTGGCACTGTCTGTAAGACAGCTCTCAAAAGAAGATGCCTTCAAATGAAGGGATATCATTGTTGTTATTTTGAGAGAAAGAGCATAAAAAGAACATGCTCAGCTCATTAGTTGGGAGTCTTTCCTAGAAGAAAAGCACCTGAGAGGATTTCGACTTTCATTTAGCGCCATTCTTTGGAAAGGCATTTGCATATTCAAATTGCAGGGGATCAAGAGGAGAAACTGGCAGGATGGGAGGGTCCCTCCTACACCACGGGTGGGTATGGAAGTTGGTATAGACTTAAACAATACAAATGGAGTCAAAAATCCATAATTATTGACTCAATAAACTTCATTTCCAGTTACCTATTCTAAATTTTGGAAAATATTTTTGCATTATATTTGTAACCTCAGTGTTAGTTTTGGCAGTAAAAATTCAAACAGCTCAAATTTTAACACAGGGGAATCTTAGATGAACTATAGAGAATTGATTTAACATAGAAAGTATGTTTGTAAAGAGATTTTAAATGTTTAATCAAAATGTTAAAGTCACAGGAAATACTTAGAGAAAATGTTAAGCATCCAAAGCAAGATAGAACATTGTCAGTAAAATGAAGTCTATATTATATCAAATAGGTACTGAAAACAGAAATATGAAATACGTGTAGATGAGAATAGTGTTTTCCTCCCTGGCTGGTGGGGTGTTCTATTCTGTGTATTCCAAATGGCATCAGTAATACACAGAAATGTAAATATTTTTCTTTTCTTAGTGGAGATACTAGGGATTGAACCCAGGACCTTGTACATGCTAAGCATGCACTCGACCGACCGGTGAGCTATTATCACCTCCCTAGAAATGCATATTTTTAACATTCCAAAGATGTTTTCTTTAATCACTTCAAGTAATGATTTCATCACATGAGCTAATGAAACTGGTCACCTTAGAAAAGAAAGTCATAGCACTGATTTAAAGTGGAACCATTTTCAGAAAGGATGACCATTTCATTATTAGTTTTTTTTTTTTTAACTTTGTCATATTATTCCTCCTATGACCTTGAAGCTATTTAATTTCACTTGGCCCAAAGACAGAAAGGGAGAAACATCTTCGTAAGCTAATAATTTAAAAATAATTTTGGGGGGTAAGAGGAGCCTGCAACACAGAAGTAGGTGATGAGAAGGTCAGATGGGTTGAATGACAGTGGCAGATGGCAGGAGTGCAGAGAGAAGGTGTGATGTGTGAGTCGCTTTTCAAATGATTTCTCCCATCCCGAGAAAGTACCATTTATCAGAGCATGATGAAACGCGATCCCGGGGACAAGATGAAGAGATTATAAGCTTTGCTAGACACCAGGGATATTTCTCTGAGCAATTTTCATGAGCTTGTGGGTCACAGGAAGAGAAGACAAAGGTTGCCATCACCACATGTGGTCACGTGTGCACATGCACATGCGTGTATGTGAATGTGAGTGTGTAAGTGATCTCATGGGTACACTTTTACTCATCTCTTCACTTCAGAGCTGTACAAAATAGACAACCAGACTCCAATGAGTTGCGTGGCAGCAGAGGTGCAAACAAAAGACCATAAACTTCACAAACATCCACTATTGCTACTTATCCATACAACTGTCAGCTCCATGTCCACTGGACAGCATCTTTTTAAATACTTTGTTTTAAAGCAGCCCATCATTTGACCAAATCTGAACCAAAGCCAGTCATTAAATTTCCTCCAGTGAATGAGATTGCTAAGTTTCTTATATATTCACCTCAAACCCACTTCATGATGTATGCAGTTTGAGAATAAACTAAACTTTAGATCCAGGAGGCAGAACATGAGCTGTCTCCAATCTACTTTTATTATTTGTTGGGATCATAAAATAGGAAGTTATCCATGATTATGTACCAATTGGTGCTGCCAGAAACACTGGGTTGGGAAGACCTTGAGGCTTCCCATGAGACTGAGAGGAAATGCATTTTGTGATTGTTTAGCAGTTTCAGCTGTGAACTTGGGAGCATCATTATACATGCTTGGTATTGGCTATCACCATCCAATTATTTGGAGATGGTTGATGTCATCAACGAACTCCAAAGCCAATTCTAGGACCCTGGTCCTACTACTCACATGGGCTTTTTTTCTCCCCTCCCACTGAAGGCAAAGTAAAGTAGTGTGAGAATTTCTATGATGTTTTTCTTTTAAATGAACAAAAATCATTTTAAGACCTACAGTGAAGTGGGTGAGACCTCAGCCAACTCCCAGACAACTGTGTTACTCCGCTTGCCTCTGGGAGAAGGGAGGTAGGGCTCAGAAAAAAAGAGCTCAAAGCAAGCATCATTTCTGATGAGGTGGGAGGTATGAAATTAATCATTTTCAGGAAACTTGCAAGACAATATATTTCTTCTATTACGTATATAATAATCCACATTACAGGTACTGTACACACACTTCAATGGGCCATTTACTCCCTGATTGTTTGTTATATGGAGCTGTATTAGCATAAGGTGGAAGATTTGAGGTAGAATAGTGAGGTATTTTTCATGTCTACTTGAAGCTGTTAGTTTTACTGCATTTGGGATGTGGAGGATCGTCTGGTAGTCAAATCGAGCTATAAAGACTAAATTGAATTATTCCCACAGAACAGCTGTTAAATCTCCGGGGAGTGGGCAGGTCCCACAAGAAAGGAATGACAAATTACAACCGGGCTGGTGCATAAATGCGGTCTGCGCTGGATGAAGCCAAGGCTGGTGCCAGCTGGAGTCTTGAATCACATTTTGTAATTTACGGCTATTACCTTACACTTGCTGCCTGATTTGTTGCTTCCTTGAATCTCCTGCTAAACTCTGAACTTCCCCAAACTCAGTCACCGTGAGGGAGTCTGTGAACACCGGGAAAGGACAAAAACACTATCCCTCTCAAAAGTCCTTACGTAGCACAGCTGTGGCTTAGTGACTTGGAACAAAGCTGATTTCGTAGATGATACTGTGTCTTTGGGGGAAACTTTAAGCCTTTGGAGGGGAATAAAAGAGTTTGTACTTGTAATTAACAGAGCAAACCATCCCTTCTCACAAGGAATTCCTAAAGGAAAAAAGACCAGCCATATAAATGTGTGTGTGTGTGTGGTGCCAGGAACTCTCACCTAAGTAAGGTGATGGAAGTAATTTGGGGGAAAAATAATGTGGTTTTTTTTTTTTTTTCTATTTAAACTGTGAAGGTTAAAACTAAAGGGTGCCTTCCTGCAAAGTAAAATACTTTTCCTGAGATGTTCTTTTCCCCAGTCCGTTAGTGATAAATGGATTCTTTGTGCTTCATATTAACAATAGTGCCAATTAAACTCATAGGAATAAAATGATTTAGCAAAGTTTCAGGCAGCTTGGTAAGTGCTACAGTAGTTTCCAATCAACAAGACATTTATTAAAATGTTGGTTAATGATTCTCTCCAAAAAGGAGATGAAGACCGCCCATATTCCAAAATGTCATGTTTTTCCTCCATGTTTTCTGTATTTTTCCTTTTTTTGCTCTGTATACTCAATGGTTTATCTCTTATTATATCTCATCACTAAATATATATTCTTGTAAAATAAATAAGTTTATATTGTATAGCATAAGCAAGTATATTCAACACCCATAATGAAAAAGAATCTGAAAAGGAATATATACATGTATATGTACGACAGAAACATTATGCTGTACATTAGAAATTGACACATTATTGACTATACTTCAAAAAAAATCTTATCACTCAACCAAAATATGAATTTGTAAAAAAAAAATACATATATGTTTTCTAATGCATAATATGTATGGAGTTTTTTTTTTAATGAATGCTGTCATAGGACTCTTAGTTATATCTGAAGCCCAGGTCCCCCCTCCACACTTTGGAGCCCAGTTTATGAACAATGTCAATGAGCGATGTTTTCATAAGTTCCATGCATTTCAGTTGGTTCTGCCAACTCTCAGGACATCAGCAGATAACACCGCCCCACCTTCCAGGTGTGTTGATATTCAAGACATCAGTCTAAGCTAAACTCCTAATAGTGTATGATCTCACTGCTTTAGCAGATTAAACTCATTGAAACTGGTGTGCTATGAACTACTCGGGGAAAATAATATTGGGGAAAGGATGGGCATGAGTACGCTCTACATGGTTCGCATCTCCTGACCTAGACTCAAAAAACGTGTTATCAGTGAGCTCATGCTTAGGTTAATTTGGTAATAAACAACCTTAGCGCACGTGCTTGAGCATAAGGCAGGGGCAAGCCTTTTAAAGCATGGCAACCTTTAACCCAAGCGTGATCTTCCTCAAGCAATCTTGTTTCACACCCTGGAATCCAACAGCCACTTTAAATAAAATGTGTTAATATATGGAACCCCCCCAAACAAAATATTTATTTACAGGTTGTTTAAAAAAAATAAAACATCAAAATCATTTAAATTTTATAGTTTGTCCAGAAAATCCAATGACCAGATCGCAAGGAGAATCTGAGTTTGCATGTCAATGATCGGGTGGTCTACTCTTGTCAAAAGCTTTCTTCGGGTTACCTTTTTTTTTCTTTTTCAAATGGAGGTACTGGGAATTGAAACAAGTACCTCGTGCATGCTTAGCATGCCCTCTACCAACTGAGCCATAACCCCACTCCCCAAAGTTTTAAAACAGTTTAAGGGATGTCTGCTTCTGGGAAGATGGAGTCGTGTGATTTTCTCTATTTCTCCAACCAAGTACAACTAAAAAGCCTTGAACATTATATATAAAGGAAACTCAGTGGAAAGAAGAAAGCAAGCAGGTATTAGGATCTTGAGACCCATGGAGCAACACTGAAGAGTTCCCTAGATCTTCTTTTGCTTTATAGCTCCTAGACATGTTGCTGAAGAAGCCAGCAACTCAGAGAGACCAACTGGTGAAGACAAAAAATAGTTCCCTTCGGAAGCTTCCTCCTTCTATTTAAAGGACCAGGAAAGGAGCAGCATAGGGAGGCAGAACACCTTTAGACAATATCGACTCCAAACCTGCCAACAACCTTGAAAAAACTATGGCCACAGTCTCATCCAGCCATCTTCTACTAGGGTGCCCCAAACCTTCAGCCAAGCGTGGTGTCAGAGAAGACCACATAGGGAGCCTGGACTTTAATCCTTGTCACATAGTAGCAAGTCTCTTCCCGTCCTATCAATGGAGGCCACATGCCTAGCAGAGTCTGGACTTTCATCGCTCCCTAGACAGTAATGAGGAAACCCACCCACTCCCTGCATGCATGCTGTCAGAGATGGCTTGGTGGGAAGACAGAATTTTTGCCAGAGTCCAGTGATAGCAAAGGCACTGCTCCCACACACACACCCCCACACACCCACACACACACACACACACAGACATGCTGTGAAATCACCAGAGGTCACATGGAGAGAAGTAATGAGGTTTTCCCACCCTTCCCAGCCAGGGAGGTGTCAGTGAAGAGTTAGCAGGGAACCAGAACTCCTACTCCTCTACACCTAGTAGTAACAGGGATCTCCCCTACATTTGGGTGTCAATGGAGGTTGCGTAGGAAGTTTGGATTCAATATCCCTTTCCCCTACTGGACCAAAGTCAGAGGAAGGCAGCTAAAACAGAATTAAACGAGATTCATCATAATACATAAAAAGTTCAGGTTACAATAAAAAATGTTCTTCTTATACTAAGAAACAGGAAATCTCAAATTAAATGAAACAAAGCAATTAATAGATACCCACACTGAGATGGCAAAGCTGTTAGAATCCTCTGACAAATACATTTAAGTGGTCATTGTCATAAAAGTCCTTCAGGAAACAATTACATATTGGAGACAAAGAAGGTGATACAAAGCCTTAGTTAAAAATAGAAAAGTCTTAGAAAGGAAATAGAAGATGTAAAGAAGAACCAATTGGAAATTTTAGAACTGAAAAATATAATATCAGACATAAAATGAACAGAAGATTAGGGACCTGTGAGATTATAATGAAAGATCAAGCATTCATATCTCTGGAATTCAGGGAGGAAATGAGAAAGAGAAAAGGGCTGAAAAAATATTCAAATACATGACAGAATATTTCTCAAATTTGGTGAAAAACATAAGCCTACAGATTCAAGGAACTGAGTGAAACCCAAACAGGATAACCCAATGAAATCCACACCATGCCATATCATAGTCAACCTTTTGAAAGCTAAAAACAGAGAAAATACATTGAACGCAGTGCAAAAGAAATTACATGCTATCTATAGGGGGAAAAAAATCAAATGACAGTGATTTTTTTTTTTTACCAGAAACCATTGAGGCTGGAAGAAAGTGGCTCAAGCTTTTTCAAGTGCTGAAAGAAAACAACTGTGACCCCAGAATCTTATGTCAAGAGAACATATCCTTTAAGACTGGGAGAGATATCAAGACATTATAATATGAAGAAAACGTTGGAGAATTTGTGACCAGCACACACACCTTAAAAGAGTAAATAAAGAAAAGAAATGACAAAAGAAGGAATCTAGGAAAATCAGGAAGGAAGAAGGAACAACAGTGAGCAAAAATATGAGAAAATGCAATATACTTTACTTTTCCTCTTGAGCTTTTTAAAATTATGATTGAGAGGTGAAGCTGTCACATATTTGAGCCCTAACACGTCAATAAATTGAACAGTTGAAAAATAATATTGATATGATTCTAAATATATAAGGAGGAAATAAAAATTAAGGCCATTATATAATAAACATAATTAAGACAAATACGTAATAAACAAGGGAAGGTAAAGAAAAGGGACACAGGTTTCTATATTTCACTAAATATGGTGCAATATCAGTAAACCATAATAAGTTATGTGTATAGAATCCCTAAAGGAACCATTTAACAAGAGTTATACATTGAGGCACATTCAAACACTAGATAAATCAAAAGGGAATTCTGAAAATCATTCAAGAAATACACAGGAAGGTGGAGAAAAGAGAGAAATGAGAAACAAAGGGAACAAACAGAAAACAAACAAAAAGACACATTGGAGCCCTAATACATCAATGACTTTAACATTAAATATAAATGGTTCAAAAACACTGATTGAGAAACAGAGAATTAAAAAACATGACTGTCCTATTTACTGTCTACAATAAACTCACTTCAAATATGATACAGGCAGGTTAAAAGTAAAAGAATGGGGAAAAATATATACATATATAAGAAGAAAACAAGAGAGGCTACGTTAATATCAGATTTAGTAGACTTTAGAGCAAAGAAAGTTATCATAGTCAGAGAAGAGCATGCTGCAGTGGTTAAAAGGGAGCATCCACCAGAAAGACACAGTAATTTTCAGCAATCCTAACTAGGTATGTACCAAATGACGAAGCTGTAAAATATATGAAGCAAAAACTGATAGAACTGGGAAGATAAAATGACAAATCCACAATTAGAGCTGGAAACATCCACACCGTTATCGATCATCTGCTACGTGCCAAGCATCCTACAAATAATAATTATTTATAAAAATTATTTAACTTGTTAACATGATAAATGGTATAAAGGGGATCTCAAAGACACCAAAAATGGGACCTCTCTTCTTCAAAAATGCCCTCTTTTTTAACAGCATTAAGTAGACAAATATAAAATTTCCAAGCAGTAGAATTTAATAGAATCTGTGGCTCTATTGTCGCATCCCTCAAGGATAACAAGGAGATTCACATTAGCCCAGGGAAGACTGCCAACTCTGCCCACTGCTGGCACAAACTCACAGTCAGGAAAATAAAATTCTGTAGGTGCCTCTAATGCGTTTGTTTCTCCCATTAACACGATGCACACTGATCACTCCCTACTTGACCTCCATCTCTCCAATCTCACCTGGGACTCTGAACCCTGACAGGAGGTCCCAGGGGCAGGATGGAGAAAGCCAGACTTGCCCCTAAGTGTTAGAAACTATCAGGCTGAAAAAGATTTGGACTCACCACAGTGTAGATCTGATGCTTTCTTCTTTTAGCCAGGTCGATTATGTTTACTCCATTGTAGTAAAGGTTCTCAATACAGCCGTGGAAGTTTTTCTTCAGAAAGGTCCCAGGTTTGCCTGGTACTGGAATTCCTCCAAAACTAAGCTTTATGAGAGGGAAAAAACAAACAAACAAAAAGGCTCCTAGTTATAAGCTCTGAAGGAACAGGAAAATGAACGTGAGCAAGTGAACTTCAGTAGATTCAATTGTATGCATGAGCCAAGTGGTTCAAATAATTATAGATCCCACTTGATTACACATTTAAAAGGATACTGATTGGCCCACATAAAAATAACTGGAATTGCTTGCTTTTTAAGAGCTTATTTTGCTAAACTATTTTACTTCCTTTCCAAACCCTTTTAACACTAAATAAAACAATAATTTACAGAAGGAGAAATAAAAAGAAAAGAAAATCTACAGCTTCACGTTTACCTCTTATGCAAACATCTGAGAGAGTATGGTCAAACGAAAGTCAAGGGATGAACAAAATATACCTCATGTAGACCTAGTTTATTCTGTACTGTGCCAAAAACAAACAAACAAATAAAAAAAACCCTGAAGTACACAGTTTTCCCCAGATTATTTTTCATAAAGATGAAACATAGGAAACGATTCAGATATTTATTTAAAGGAACTCACTGAGACTCAACAGAGTAGTATTTTACGTAGCTGTCAATAATGGTACTAATTAAACATTTGTTGTAAAATGGGAAAAGAGTAAATGCTGATTGAAAAAGGGCAGTTTCATTGGGTGCAAAGTGTGATGTCAACAATAAAAAACGTGTTTACAGTTTAGACTCGAGGACGTACGCTGAACTACTGGGAGGGGCAGTTGTCTCTGAGAAGGATATGGGGAACTACTTTGCTTTATCATCTTTCTTCTTCCTGTAAAAATTACTACAAATTACCTTTGCCATGGAAATACTCGTTTAAAAACAAACCTAATTTGTTATGAATATGCTTTCCCCTGTATATGAAAGAGAAGCAGAACCATAGTTCCTATAGTCGTGTTTGTCCCAACACCATTTAATGAGTCACCCAGTTTTTCTTTGCAGCTTTGAAATGTTACCTTCAGCTTGCGCTTAAACCCTACAGGAAGCTTGAGTGTGTCTCAGTGGGGTTTGTTCTCCTAATCCAAGTGTCTTCTATGAATAGCCACAGATATTAGCAAAGGCTATTTCCAGATGTCTATCATTCCCTGTTAGTTCCATTTATTTTTCATTTTTTTTAAAACATATTCATCGTTTATTATTTCCGGTATATATGGCTGAAATACTAAATGTTTATCTCTTTCCAAGGCAAACCAGAACAGTACTTTTAAAAGTTTCTTCATTAAAATTTTTTCATTTAATTTTGAAAGTTTATTACAATTTTTCCATGTATACAAAAGTCATATACATGTGTGGGTGGGTGTGGTGTGTAAGTAAAAATAAAGGCTAATTAACAAGTATTCATCTACCACCAAGCTTAAGAAAAAAGTTAAGAAATACATAATAAATTTTGGTGAATTCTTCTAATAATTTTCAAAATACATTATTTTTATTTTCTATTTATTTTTTTATTTTTTTAAAGCAGTCAGTTTACAGTGTTACAGTATTAATTTCTGGTGTACAGCATTGTGTTTCACTTATACATGTAAGTATATTCTTTTTCATATTCTTTTTCTCTATAGGCCATTACAAGGTACTGAATATAGTTCACTATGTTATACAAGACCTTGTTTATTTTATATAGTTATTATCTATACAAAATATATATTTTTTATATATATAATAGTTAATATCTGCAAATCCTGAATTCCTAATTTATCTCTCCACTCCCCACCTTTCCCCCAGTAACTGTAAGCTCCAACTATTTTAAATATTGTTTCTTTGTACATTGTAATATATGATAAGGATTATTAATCCTGCTACCTACTTTTACTTACCATTGTTTTACTCCGTCATGAGAATTATTTGATATTTTTTGCCTATTTTAATTGAAAGTTTAAATTCAGAATAATTTTATTTAAAATAGTCTGTTGAACTTTTGATTGAGAATTCATTATTTTCATTAACATATTTAGTTGCGAAGAATAGGATATTTTTGAAATATTTCGTCTTCCTGCACAAGAACCTTTTCTGTTCTTTTCTGTTCTCAAAATATTTTTATCTCCATATTCGCATATTCATCATTAATTACTATAAATTTCAAGCTTTTAAAATTTTCCATCATATGGAATCTAAAAAACAACACAAAACAAAAAGGCAAATAACTCACAGATAAAGAGAACAGACTGGTGGTTGCCAGTGGTGGGGGCTTGGAGGGGTGCAAAATGGGTGAAGGGGGTCAAAAGAAGGTACAGATTCCATTATAAAACAAATAAATCATGGGATGTAATGTACCACATAGTGACTATAGTTCAAAATATCGTATTTTATATTTGACAGTTGCTAAGAGAGTGTATCTTAAAAGTTCTCCTCACAAGGGAAAAAGAACTTGCAGCTGTGTGTGGTAATAATGGATGTTAAGTAGACTTACTTGTGATGATCATTTTATAGTATGTGCAAATGTCAAATCATTATGTTGTACACTTGAAACAAATATAATGTTATATGTCATTCGTCTCATTAAATTCCATTGTAAATGAGTTGCTTTCATTAATTAAATATTTTATCAAGCAAATTATATACCTTATTGTTTCCTTTATCCACATACTTGTATATCAAACAATATACTTTTTAGCTAATTTCATTAAGCTTTTGAAAGAAATAATCATGTGACATATTTAAAACACTTTACTCTTTTTCAAGTCAATTTTTAATACATTTACTTGGTTTCCTTGTCCTGATCAAAACTTTCTAAAATAGAGCCAAAACTTTTTAAACATTAAATAATAATCGTGGTATAAAACTTTGGGAAACAAACAAACAAACGAAAAAGAACAGTCCTTTTGATATATTTCCCAGTACATCTAATACTGATTCTGACTTCACATCACATGAAAGATACCCTCTTACTCTCATTTTACACGTAAATCATTCATTTGCTTATTTTAGTTATTGCTTGTTTGAAATGAGAAATGAATGCTCAATTTTATCCATTTTTTTTCAAAAATTCATGTGATAACACAGGGTATTTTATGTTTAATCTACTGATGGGTTGAATTATATTAATAGATCATAAATTAATAGATTCTCTTTGATTAAACTACACTTGTGTTCTATTTGCCTTGAAATGTATGTGTTCATATTTTAAATTGTAAATGAGTTTGAGCTCTACTTTTTTTCTTTGGCCAAGTAATTTAGATCAAGTCTAAATTTGTCTCTGAGTAAAATTATGGGAGTCTTATCTCTGACTTTATTTATGAATAACTTGTAAATCTTGGGAAATATTTCAGAAAATGTTAAAAAATGAATTTGTTAATTCCACAAATATTTCTGTAAAAATATTGCTTGGATAATTGAACTTCCATGTTGATTTATAGCAGTATTCAATTTTTTCTTTAATTTGAGTCATTTGTATATAAAAAAATCAATTTCTCTTTTATAAATTGTATAAGTCAAATTTGTAATGTAAAGATATAGTTGAATACTTGCCACTTTTGTTTATTATTTTTTCAAAACATAATTTTTTAGAGCAGTTTTAGTTGCATAGGAAAACTGATAGGAAGGTACAGAGATTTCTCATTTACCCTCTGCCCTCACGTAGGCACAGCTTCTCCCCCTGTTCTCAACACCCTGCTACCATGCTGGCTTGTTTGTTACAACTGGTGGACCTATGCTGATATGTCATAGTCACCCAAAGTCCATCGTCTACACTACGGTTTACACTTGGTGTTGTCCATTGTGTGGGTTTGCACAAACGTATAATAGCATGAATCCACCATTACTGTATCATACAGAATCGTTTCACCATCCTAAAAACCTTCTGTGCTCCACCATTTCATCACCCCTCACATTGGCCCCTGATTCCAACTCTTAGCAAACATTGACCTTTCTACTGTTTCAATAGTTTTGCCTTTTCCAGAATGTTCACACTGTTGGAATCATATAATATGTTACCATTTCAGACTGGCTTTTTTTCCACTTAGTAATAAGAAGTCAAGGTTTCACCTGGTCTTTTCAGGGCTCAATAGCTCACTTCTTTTCAGCACTGAGTAATATTCCATTGTTTGGACGGACCACAGCTTATTTACCCATTCACCTACTGAGGGACATCTTGGTTGCTTCCAAGTCTTGACAACTATGAATAAAGCTGCTTTAAACATCTGTGTGCAGGTTTTTGTGTGGACAAAAGTTCTTATTCTTTTCTATAATTTTCATATATACTGGCAATTTTCTTTCCATTTTTTTGTTCTTCTTCCTCAATTTGTGAAAAATAAAACAATGTTCTATTTCACTCAGCTGTGATTTCAGAAAAATATTAGTCATAGGGCATGTTTGAAAAAGAGAGAAAGGAAAAAAAAATCACTGCGTTAAATAGCAAAATGTAGTATTTGAATGACTTGGGGTAGAGGGTTTTTTTAAGCCAAAGAGTATGGAGGATATTATATATAACAAAAATTATAATTTCCAATTACATTAAGGGGAACACAACTCTTTTCAGTCTGGGTAGAGGATATTTGGAGAAACTAGTGGAGATAAAAGAGTTACACAGTTTGGTACCTGCTCTTTGATTCTCTCCGGGAGACTGAAACCTGATGAAGTTTGGAAAGATTTTGGAAAACACAGGGAGTTATTTCTTCCCTGATTACTATAACTGTGATGGCTGTAAGCCTACTAAAGATGTCCCGAGTTCAGCATGGCCTCAGGGCAAAACTTAGCTGGAACGCAGACAGGTTAGCAATGGCTGTGAAAAGGGTCTGACGACTGCCTACCAGTGGTCTGATTCCTGGAGCACAATGTGAAGTAGTAAATATGTAAAGAGCTGGTAGCTGGACTTGGAGATCTGAGAGTGTCCAGGTGACCAGACCTCACAGACCAGGGCCATTGTGGGTACCATGGACAGCAGCTGCGGAAGCTGAAGCTTTCTTCCAATGAAGAGCTATCCACCAGCCCCCCCCCCCCCCCTCAGCCAGTGATCTGCCTGGGGAAAAGGAAAGAGAAAGGGAAAGGAGAAATCCCATTACAAACCAATATGTACACAATAGTACAGTAGGTTTTAAATAAGTGCTAACTAGCCATCGTTCACTGTCAAGGTTAGATTTTTCTGCCATCAGGAAAAGCGGGAGGTGACGACCACATTGAATTCAGATGGGGAGAAGCAACACTGCATTTCTGCACATTGGAGTGTGAGTATAAATTTTTAACTTGTTTTATATTTTAAATTATTCAAGTAGCTGAGAATTTAAAGTAATAATTGTACTATTGAATTATATATTTAGTTCACTATCAGTTAAGTTAGAATGGAAAAAGTTGCTTCGTATATTGATTTTTTTTTCTTTCCCATGTATTATAGGTATTGATTTTTCTAAATACTTCATAAACACTTGTAGGTAATACTTAGTATTTACCTATTAATTTTACATTAATAATTCTTTCCCCCGATCATTTCCCTTCTTATTTTTATCTGATTTAACAAAACTGTGAGAGTAGAAATTGAAATTTTGCTCTAAACTAGGTTTCTGTCCATCAAGCTGTCCACATTAGGATCACTGCTGTGCATGACTGGGGATGGTCATATTAGTATAACTGTTATTGGCAAAAATTGAATATTAATCATTTTCTTTTTTTAACATTTTTTATTGATTTATAATCATTTTACAATGTTGTGTCAAATTCCAGTGTTCAGCACAATTTTTCAGTCATTCATGGACATATACACACTCATTGTCACATTTTTTTCTCTTTGGTTTATCATAACATTTTGTGTATATTTCCCTGTGCTATACAGTGTAATCTTGTTTATCTAGTCTACAATTTTGAAATCCCAGTCTATCCCTTCCCACCCTCCACACCCCTGGCAACCACAAGTCTGTATTCTCTGTCTGTGAGTCTATTTCTGTCCTGTATTTATGCTTTGTTTTTGTTTGTTTGTTTGTTTGTTTTTGTTTTTGTTTTTTAGATTCCACATATGAGTGATCTCATATGGTATTTTTCTTTCTCTTTCTGGCTTACTTCACTTAGAATGACATTCTCCAGGAGCATCCATGTTGCTGCAAATGGCATTATGTTGTCGGTTTTTATGGCTGAGTAGTATTCCATTGAATAAATATACTACCTCTTCTTTATCCAGTCACCTGTTGATGGACATTTAGGCTGTTTCCATGTTTTGGCTATTGTAAATAGTGCTGCTATGAACACTGGGGTGCAGGTGTCATCCTGAAGTAGATTTCCTTCTGGATACAAGCCCAGGAGTGGGATTCCTGGGTCATATGGTAAGTCTATTCCTAGCTTTTTGAGGACTCTCCACACTGTTTTCCATAGTGGCTGCACCAAACTGCATTCCCACCAGCAGTGTAGGAGGGTTCCCCTTTCTCCACAGCCTCTCCAGCATTTGTCATTTGTGGATTTTTGAATGACGGCCATTCTGACTGGTGTGAGGTGATACCTCATTGTAGTTTTGATTTGCATTTCTCTGATAATTAGTGATATTGAGCATTTTTTCATGTGCTTTTTGATCACTTGTATGTCTTCCTTGGAGAATTGCTTGTTTAGGTCTTCTGCCCATTTTTGGATTGGGTTGTTTATTTTTTCCTTATTGAGTCGTATGAGCTGCTTATATATTCTGGAGATCAAGCCTTTGTCGGTTTCACTTGCAAAAATTTTCTCCCATTCCGCAGGTTTTTTTCTTGTTTTACTTCTGGTTTCCTTTGCTGTGCAGAAGCTTGTAAGTTTCATTAGGTCCCATTTGTTTATTCTTGCTTTTATTTCTTCTAGGAGAAAATTTTTGAAATATATGTCAGATAATGTTTTGCCTATGTTTTTCTCTAGGAGGTTTATTGTATCTTGTCTTATGTTTAAGTCTTTGATCCATTTTGAGTTGATTTTTGTATATGGTGTAAGGGAGTGTTCTAGCTTCATTGCTTTACATGCTGCTGTTCAGTTTTCCCAACACCATTTGCTGAAGAGACTGTCTTTATTCCATTGTATATTCTTGCCTCCTTTGTCGAAGATGAGTTGACCAAAAGTTTGTGGGTTCATTTCTGGGCTCTCTATTCTGTTTCATTGGTCTATATGTCTATTTTGGTACCAATACCATGTTGTCTTGATGACTGTAGCTCTATAGTATTGTCTGAAGTCTGGGAGAGTTATTCCTCCAGCCTCTTTCTTTCTCTTCAGTAATGCTTTGGCAATTCTAGGTCTTTGATGGTTCCATTATAAATTTTATTATGATTTGTTCTAGTTCTGTGAAATATGTCCTGGGTAATTTGATAGAGATTGCATTAAATCTGTAGATTGCCTTGGGCAGTGTGACCATTTTAACAATATTGATTCTTCCAATCCAAGAGCATGGAATATCTTTCCATTTTTTAAAGTCTTCTTTAATTTCCTTCATCAATGGTTTATAGTTTTCTGTGTATAATTCTTTCACCTCCTTGGTTAGATTTATTCCCAGATATTTTATTACTTGGGGTGCTATTTTAAAGGGAATTGTTTCTTTACTTTCTTTTTCTGTTGATTTATCATTAGTGTAAAGAAATGCAACTGATTTTTGAACGTTAATTTTGTTACAAAATATTAATCATTTTCAAGCTAGTCTGCTGCTTAGTTCAGCTGGCAGCTGACAGAGTCTCAGTTCCCAACATTGGCTTTTGTCCTTGAACTCTGCCCATTTGTTGATTCATCCAGCAACACAGCTGGAAACCCAGTGCCCACCTCCTTCAGCCTGGCTCCTAGGTCTCTGAATCCTGGAGCTGTCACACAGGCAGTTCACATCAGGACAGGTTAGCCAACATCTCACCAACAGTTTTTGATTTTTGTATTTGGCTGATGTTTGATTTTATATATACACCTGTTTAGTATATGTCTATTTTTAATCTTATTTTTCATGGAAGTGTAGTTGATTTACAATGTTAGTTTCAGGTATACAGCAAAGCAATTCAGTTATTCATATAAATATATATACATATTCAGACTCTTTTCAATATAGCTTATTACAAGAAATTGAATGTAGTATATGTATTTTTAATTAGAGATCACACAATTATTATTTTACAACAGGGTTTCTCTTTTGATCTTAATTTTTACTTTCAATGGTAGTAATTTTTAATCTTGCTTCCATCTTACATACAATTAATTGGTGTACCTTTGTCTTAAAGTCCAACTTCACATATAATTTTCTGTGTTCTCTGCCATAAACATGTTAATTGCAAGCCACATATATCTGGTGTCTGTTTATTAATGCAGCATAAGACTACTTGCCACCTGAGGGAATTTAGACAAATATTAAGTTTATTGCCAAGATTAAAAGGATGATCAATATTGATTTATTCTATTATGTTTCTTCATTTTTGACTATTGTCGCTTTTCTGCTTTTTGCTATATAGATTGGATAATGTTTAGTTTCTTTTTTTCAAGTTGACTTGGAAGATAATCCTTTTGAGTACTAGTTTTGGATGGCTGTCTATGAAGTAAGTCTACATTTTTTTCTTTAACCCCAACTTGTTCTGAACGTTAATTACTTAAACTATTTTATTATTTACTAATTGTCCATCTATTTTTTCCACTTTGAAGAAACTCTTTTTTGTGGCCATTTGTTACAAAATTGAAGAAATTTGTGAGCTGTATCAGCATCTATGTCTCAGGAGCTTCTCTGGCTGGCTTGAGACCCAGATTTGCCTAGAACATTCAATGGGACCTTGATCAAAATACTTAACTGTTGTGTGATTCATTTTCCTCATATATAAATGAGGAGAATGTCTATCTCATATAAACAGTTTAGATTGATTGGATTAATGTGAGAATTGAAAGACTAACTATACCTGAGGCATTTAGAAGGGCTCCCAGCTCAAAGCCTTCACTGTTCGTAGAACTGCTCTCGCCAGGGGAACTTCTCAGGTAAGAGGTTCTTCCAAAATGATGTTTTGTGGCTTTATTTGCCCCAGTTTCTGAGTAAAACCTATATGGATACTAACTTTTCTAAGATTTTGCAGTCTGAAGGTTGCACTATTTTATGTTGATGTTTTATATCAGTAGAAATTAAACTAAGTAACTTTTCTTTTTTGATTTAATAAACAGACAAATTTTCTTCAAGATCCTGTAGAAGTTTTCTTCTGATTTTCAGATTTTCAGAAAGCTGGAATTAATATGCTGTGTCCTCCTTTGAAAAGGTCCATTGATCATTTTTAGCTTTCTGTTTATTTGAGAGGGACAAAAAAAAAAATAGAGAGAGAGAGGCCTTGCTAGAAATATATGTGAAACTATATGATCACTGTCTACTTTCAATGATTTTTCCTCACATTTGGGAAAACTAGTAATTGAACAGTTGAGTGTAAAATTCCATGTCACTCATTTTCAGGTAGGAGGCACATCTCAGGCCCATGTCCTTCTGCATTTTTATTCAGTCAGCATTCAAAACAGCATCACTTATTTTTATTCATTTATTTGATTTCCTAAATTTTATCCTAAAATTATGGTAACTTTTTTCAGTTATTTCAATTGCTGTGCTGTATAAACTCCTCTTTTTATTGCCTCATATGTATATCACTCTTGTGTCTATAACTGCCCAGGAACTTCCTTTAAATTTTGAGTCTCCTTGAATGAATCTGTTTTTAAGCCTACCTTGACTATATTCATTCTATGAACCTCTTCACTCCCCGATTTGATTGTCCAGGATGCTGATGACACAATTCTTCCCTTCCCTGCAGACTTGGGCACATTTCACCATGGGGCAGGTGTCCATGGTGCTGAACAGATTACATTTTAGGGCTCATCATCTGTGTGGAGTGGCCCAAAGGCCTTCAGTACACGGATCTCAGAGCTGTGAATCCAGCTTCCGTTACAGCACAGAATGGTTGTGATCATGTCAGGGAGCCAGGTGCCCTAAGCCAGTTCTCCCCAGATAGCAACAGGACCAATTCACATTTTTTTTTTTTTTTTAGCATCTTGGCTTAAATGATACCATCTCAATAATCTCCACCCTGATCAGAATATCTAAACAGTTGCAACCTGTTTCCCTCAATCTTTGACCTCCCAATCCCACGACCTACATCTGTTTTTGTTCCCCTTTCCACAGCATTTGTCATCTTTTCTTTCATTATGCAGTCCACTTACTTGTTATGTGCATTGCTTACAGTTTGTCTCTCCTGCTAAAATGCTAACATCACAAGGGCAGGCGTCTTGGTTATTTTCACCGACGTATCCCAAGCACTTAAAATAATTCTTGGTACATAACAGATGCTGAATAAATATTTGTTGAATGTTTTGGAATATCTCTCTAAAAAAAAAAGTTTCTCAAGGATACCAGCCACATCTTGTTCATTCTTGAATATTCACCGCAAGAGGTATGATTCAAATAGCATAGAGTCAACAAATATTTGTTGAATTAGATCAAAAAGAACACTAGTAATTTACTTCTGAAAATGCTTCCCCTTACCGTCCTTCTTTTAGTCAGTCCAGCTTCTTTCGTTTCCTACTTTGCTGACCGATTTGCTCTTGGAAACCTGCAGAGTGAGTCTTTTATTGAGCATGGTGGTCTGGTCAGCGGAACCAGGTGTTAGATGGTCAAGTTTCACTCTCAGCTTCGGTGTCTTGGGCACCAGAGTCCATCTGGCAACCTGAAACCTGATGAGTTTGCTGGTGTCACAGGTGGGATGAATCCCAGGAGAAAGCCTGCTTTGATGTTAAATGTATGAGGCCCCAGCAGCTGCCACTCTGTCCTCCTTTGATCTCATTCCTCTTCCGCCTGACATTCGCTTGTCTTTTCCTCAGTCTTTGATGTTACTTCCACAACAATGCATTCATTTCTCCTTCTTGGTTTGTTCCTCTGGCCTTGTTTAAGTTTGAGACTCTTCCTGTTCTAAAGATTCCTTTTTCTGTCAGGCTTGGATTCCAAACACATTTGAAGTTTCTCATTAGTGAACATTTGTCTCACTTTGGCGCTGATAGTCTGTTTTGTAATGAAATGTATACAAAAAAAAAAAAAAAAACCAAGGATCGAAACGTCTGTCTTTTCTTCTGCCCTTTAAAACTTGCACTGGCTGAGTGTTTGTTGAATTACATATAGAGTTTGTGGCCCCTCTGGAGGAATGCTGTCAAAGGTAGATGGATTTCTGGCACTTCAAGTGAGACCAGGCTCCTCAATTTTTTTGTCATATCTCTTGATTTTTAAATACTGGCATGAATTCAAATAGTTAAAAAAAAATACCAAATGGGCCATCTGAGATGGTGGCATCCCAAAACTTTCCCGGCATCATCATTTTATGGATTCTGCTCTGCTCTTGGACTTGATCAGTGACTCAGTTTGTGACGCCTGATCTCTGTAACTTTTTAATGGGTATAGTGCCTCTGACGTCTTATCTCAAGGGAAGGTAGTTGGTTACACTTTCACTTCTTCTTTATTGCTTCTGTAAAGAGCCTACTCTTTCACAAATTCCCGGCGTCCCCTTATTTCTGCGTGATAATTTTCCCTTTCCGTTTTGGTAGAGAAAAGAGCGAGCGATATCTGCCCCAGACGCAGCCCTGCATTGAATAGGACGGAGCCCTGATCTCAACAGCCCTTCTCGCCTGCATAAAGCCCCTCACCGGTGGCCCTGCTTCCTGCCCGTGCTCCAGGCCCACGGCGGCCCACCCCGCCTCCAGCGGGGCTTCTGACCCAAGCCCCGATGTCACTCCTTGCGCTTGGGTTTGACCTCAGCCCTCAACCTTGGAGAAGGCTGTGTCTCAGCAATAACGACAGTGGCATTTACCATCAGTTTTAAACACTGGACCCCATGCTCAGAGCTCACTTTCATCATTTATTTTCTCTGATGTTTAAGTTACGTATTATTATTTGCTCCACTTTAAAGCTAAAGATGAGGTACGGAGGTTTAGCGGGTTTACTGAGGCCTCACAGTCAAGTAAGTGGCTCCTCAAAGCCCTTCAATTCAGAGCCGCATCTCTTAACCGCTGTATACCCTGCCATTATATTTTTCGGGGGGAAGGGGTAGGTAATTAGGCTTATTTGTTTATTTAATGGAGGCGCTGGGGATTGAACCCAGGACCTCGTGCATGCTAAGCACGTGCTCTACCACTTGAGCTACACCTTCCCCACTGAAACTGGACCATTTTTAAAACTGGAAGTCCCTGGCACACTGGCACACATGTGGTGAGGCTTCTGCAGGAGAAGGAAAGGAGAGATGCTACATAATTGTATTAGCAGAGACCACCAATATCTTCTCAGGAGCACATATCAGCCCCTCTTACTTTCTCTGCTGGAGCAACCCTCTGATTTCAGTCTAATAGCAAAGTCTGCACCAGGGGCTGATTCAGACCACTTTTATTGTTAGTGTTGCTGCTGGCCCAATCTGGTCAATGACTAGTCTAGGGTTCCTTCTTCTAATTAGGCACCTTTATACAGATTCACAGACATCAGCGTCTGACACAGCCCAATGGGTTCAACATATATTTATTTGTCTGAATGAACTTAACAGTATTTTAATGTTAGGTTATTTGGAGAATGAGTTAAACTGTGCAGGTTTCAGCATTTAAGCAAGAACTCATTGAAAATTCTAACTTCAGTGTCCCCAGTGCATCCAGGCAAGAGCGCCACCTGCTGTGGAACTAGTACCCTCGGGGGCCCCACTCTGCCCATCCTCTGGTCACCTCCTGCCCCACGGGGGAGGTATGTGCAAGCAAGGGCAAATGACTATAGGTGGCTGCCACCTCCCTTCTAAACCATCATCTTCGTACACAGCACCCCGGAGTTCTGGAACAGCTCTGAAATTGCTTCGAGGGCCTGAATTCCCTTGTCCATCCTCCTGAGAGTGGACCACAGACCCACGGGTCTGAGGAGTGGCCATGGGGCAGCTGTTTACACTGTGGACATATGGGATGTGATTGTGAGCGTCCATTTGTCAAAGTAGGAAGTAGAACACATTTTTTTTTAATTAAAAAAAAAACTTTACTTTTTTAAAAAAATTTGGGGGGGGAGTAATTAAGTTTTATTTATTTATTTATTTGGAGGTGCTGGGGATTGAACCCAGGACCTTATGCATGTTAAGCACGCGCTCTACTGCTGAGCTATGCCCTCCCCCCATATCTTATACACCAGTTTGTTGATGTATTTGTAACTCCTTAAATATTTAGAACTATGTTATGTGGGCCCCCATCTGTACTTTTGCCTCAGGCCCTACAAGTGCTCACGTGAAGCCTGGGTAATTTTACAATATTTTGTTGATGATTACCATAATTTAGCCCAAGTTCAGCCAGCCTCAGAATGTGTTATTAAGTAATTGAAAACTACCAACACCACATCCCTGATAGCTGGCAAAATACAGTAAGGAATTTTATCACGTGTTCTTTTGGTTCATGTTAATAAAAACAATGATATTTTGGACATAATAAGGGTACTGATAAATTCTTTCCATCCTGTTCAACACAAGTAGTTTATTTTCAGTACACACTTGAGAGGTCTTTATGTTCCTTCCCACCGTCCTAAAACGTGGGGAAACATGAAATTAGCAACTCCGCAAATCACAAATCTTAACTTTAAAACTAGGAAGAAAAGTGGCCGCAGTAAAAACGGGTTTTGAGTCTTGTAAGCATGCAGAGGCCAGGATAAGGACCACCCCTCCTTCCGAGTGAAACCTGGTCACGAGGACGCTTTCTGGAGACTGGCCACACAGATCTAGGCTCAAATCCTGTTTCCGTTACTCCCTGGCTCGTGAGGAGTCGGGGTGGGAGACTGATCAGTCGCTTTTGTCTGGGTTTTATATCCGAGACATCTCCCTCACTAGGATGTTTGAAGGATTGAACAAAATCACCAAATGCCACACAAAAGAGGTGGTCATTTTTTTTTCCTTCCATTTTTCTCCCCTTATTTCCATTTTGCTTCTACTTACTTGCCTTTTCCTTATCTTATTTTCTTCCATTTATTTTATACTGCTACAGCAGCTGCGAACAGTTTCCCTGGTGATCTGTAGTGGTTTTGATCACCAAACAAACAGTTGTATTATGTGAGGCCAATCCTTTCATCGTGTCTGAGCTCTAGCAGAAGTGCCCACTGGGCAGTGCCAAGCTCAAGCAAGGGCAGCTAGGAGTGGCTCTGAGCACGGGGACCTGCTATGAACTTCTTATGGAAAGAAAAGCAGGGTGTAAGTTGATGGGTGTAAGCTGATAGCTTTAAAATTCACAGAAATAAACTTTAAAAAAATTTTTTCTTAACTATTTGAGTGTGTATTACATACCAGACACAAATCTATAGAAATAAACTGAAATTAAAAAAAGAAAGTCTTAACCCTTATGATGAGCTTAAGTTCCATGGCTGGGGTGGGGATGAACAGATAGATAATTAAAAATAAATTAACAATAATATATTGTAAAGTGGTAAGTGTCTTTGAAGGAAAATTGAATAAACATTATTGGGAGGATGCAATTTTAGAAGCAAATAAGAAATATCTTTTAACCCATGTGTTTCTTCTGTTGATTCAGTTTCCTATTAAAAATACTTTTTTGCATGTGGTACCAAACGTAAAAAGTTTAGAGTGTATCGTGAAGAATGGAGCTTTTTTCTTCATTGATCCTGCTCTTATGTGCTCATCCTTATCCTTCCAGAAATTTCTGTACTTTCAAGGTCAACACTTGTCTATTGTTTTAAACACAGACACTGAGACAGGAGGGAAGAAGGCAGGGCACGACCATTAAAAGAATGACAGCAATTAGCACCAAGATGGCGGAAGAGTCAACTCCCAGTAGACCTTGAGGCTCAAGACAGTGGGATTTGACTGCCAGTGACCTTGAGCTTTATTATACACTCATTGTAATGCAACAGCTGCTAAATGACACACCCATAGGTGCCAGAACAGTTTCAAGGCTGCCTATAAAAGGTCAAAAAGTGGGCAGTGGCCCACTTCCTGAGAATCCTCACCCCTTTCCCCAAAGTAATTGGAATAATCCTGCCTTCATGTTAGCATATGAAATTACCCAGCCCATAAAAACTAACAACCCTGCACCTCATGGCCTTTCTCTTCTTCTGAGACGGCCCACACTCTGTCTATGGAGTGTGTATCTCTCTGAATTAATCTACTTTCACTCGACTGTGGCTCACTCTTGAATTTTTTCCTGTGTGAAACCAAGGACCCTCACTTGGCGGGGTGAATCCTGGGGACTCGACTGAGACCTGGGACACAGCCATCTTCTCACATCCCATTTTCCTACATCAATACTGTTTACACCGCACTGTACATTGTTTTTTTTTTTTTTTTCATTTAACGATTTATACTGGAGATGATTCCACACCCGAACATTCTCTATAACAGATGTATAATCCTGCTGTAGGAGTTTGTCAGGTGCACACACACTACAAGGTGAGCCCAAGGTCAAGGCCTGAGAGACCACTGGTAAAGATAAAAGAGCCACTTCAGATTTGGATGATTTGTGACTTACACAGACAGCAGAGAAGTGTAGCCAAATATCCCAGCTCCCTATGTTTCCTGTCTCACAAACGAAAAAAGGTAATACTAAAACAAAAAGGGCCAGATGACTCTGCGGGGTGAGCTGTGGGATTCCTCATTGCTACAGATCTGGGACTAGATTTCAGCTAATCAACTCTATGTGATGCAAGTCTATTATGAGAGGGCAGGGCAGACCACCTCTTGCCTCATCAGAACCTAGGAAGTACCAACAAACTGTGTCATGACAGCCTCCTAGGGGGCAGGGAGGTGAATGGGAGATGGCCTTGGAGTCACCAATTGAAGGTCTCCATCCTCTTGAGTCTCAGGAAGAATACAAGGCATCTGTCAAGACTCAGATCAGCTGAGGAGTGTGGTGGACCTGACTGGGTGGCCCATGTGGACAGTGCAAGGTCACTGGGGCACCTGGAGTAGCTGTTTCCCTTCAGGGCTTACCATAATTATTAATTAACCCGCCTGTGATGGGCTTTTGAGGAGTTTCCAATCTTTATTACCCTTAATATGTACCCCAGTACACACATGTGCTTATAATTGTAGGATAAATTGCTAGAAACAGAATCATTGGATTGATGAGGACTTGTTTCGCATTTCGAAGATGTTGCCCTCTTTTTGCTATTGTATTAAGTACAGTCCCACTCACAATAGATTAAGTGATTCCTGTTCCTTCATACCCACACCAACATTAAAAAGATTTTATTCTTTGCAGTCTAAACTTAAAAAAAGCACTGTAGTATTTTTTATACATGAATATTCTTTACTTATTTTTCCACTGAGTTACTTTAAAAAAATATTTGTAGGGTCTTTTTATTCATTAACTAATTTTTGATGTACTTTTCCAAGTTATTAGGGTGGGTGATATCTTTATATGTGTATCTTTTTGTGGAAGTTCATGTGGATTTTCAAAAATATTGTATGGACAAAATTTTTCATATATTTTATTTCCAGGTTTCTGAAACTTATGTCATACTTGGACCTTCCATAATCTTGATTATAAAAGTACTGGCTCATATTTTCTTTAAAACTTTAATAAAATTCATTTTTGAAGATATATATATAGACACCTATTTTTTAATGCTTAGAGGGTTTAGTTGAATCTAGTGTTTTATTTTAACTAGGAATTTTTATTAAGATATTTTATTTAAAAAGGTCTTTTTAATATTTATGACATGGTAACACATAAATCTTATATTTTAAAAATATGTTTTAATACTTTTAATATGTTAAAAATATGTTTAATACTTTTAAAGTGGTTATGTAAAAAAGGATTACTGAGCATTCTAGATAATAAAAGATTTCTTGGATTGCACACTCTCAAAGAAATAGAATCTCACTAAGACCATAAAAATCTCTTTTCTAAAACCCTTCCACTCCAAGCTAGAAGTAAATGAATTACAATAATCTTAAAAGAGTAGAAAACTAACAAGATGCTTCTGAGTTGTTCAGGCTCGTACTTTTTAGCTAATCTGATGTTATGACTAACAGGCTCCCCTCCCTGTGCGCTCTTTTCTTAGAATAACTTAGCCTTTCACCCTAGAGGTCTTGAAATGTCATGCACTAAACCTCAAGAAAATGAGCAGACCCTCCTAAATTCTTCCAGAAGAACATCTTGCCAAGATGAAAGGAAAGTAGCCCCTTCTCACACCCTGATTGTCATCACCCTCCTGTTCCCATTTTTCTATAAAACCCCAGGACCCTTACCCCAAGGCAGGCTCACAGTCTCTAAGGCATGGCCCTGCTCTGACCTCCTTTGTCTGGCAAAGCAACAAAGCTGTTCTTTCCTGATTCTTCCAAAACTCTGCCTCTGCCTCTCAATTCGGCTATTGGGGTACAGAGGGTGGTTTTTTTCAGCAACAATCTTTCTCACAAGCATTTGGAAAAAAAATCACATGAGCTGAGTGATGTGAACTGGGACAACATTCCAGTGGGAAGTAAAGGATCTACACCCTTCCTGCTTCTTGTTTTGTTGGTGGAAGATCCTATGAGCCTTTGTCTGTTTGTCTTCCAGGCAGGAGGAGAAGCTGATGACTGCACACCTGTGTGTGCCAAATTCCTTTCCAGATGCCTCATGGAAAGGCACTTGATTGATATCCTTGATGTAGTCTAAGACCGAGGACTGGAAGCTACCATATTTTCCAGCCAAGTATCTCCACATCATGCTGAAATTTGAAGAGGAGCTTAGATTTGTGGAATGTACATGTCCCTGGTGTAGAGTTTGGCAGAGTACAGCTCGAGACCAGCAAACGTGCTCTGACAATGGGTCTCTGGAGCTCAGGGGCCTGAATTCAGTCATTCTTCTACTTGGTGGTAGCAGGGCTCATGTTCCACATTTGACTTATGGTCGATATCAAATTGAAAATGTGGATTCTGATTAAGAGGCAACATTGTTATGACAAAGACCTTAGTTTCTGTTCCTTAGATTCTTAGCTCTGTTCCTTCCACTAAGAGTGCTAATACTGCTTCTGAAACACAGCAGGACTCAGTGGGGTCCTCCTGGATACAAACCCTTTCTGTGTCCCCCATTTCTTGTTGGTAGGAAACAGGCTTCATTCAGCTCCCTTGACCCTCCCTGAGCTCCAAAGGGCAGATTCAAAGAGTTGCTAATCAGGGAAGGGAGGGAATGCAGAGACTAGGGAGGAACAATCTGGAAACAACAGTGCAGCCTTGGGGCAGGGTCCTGGCTCCTCCTCGAGGAACACACAGAACACTGTGTCTTTGGGTTCTTCTGCAAAAACTCAGACCCCCACCCAGGTGGAGAATGCCAATTTCAGACTGAGCACAGGATTCCTGGAGGCCTGCCCTGTTACCTCCCCACCAGCCAATCTGAAGACAATCTCCACACCCTTGTACCCCTCATCCCAAACTTTGCCTATAAAAACTTCTTCTCCTTGAAAACCTTTGGGGAGTTTGGGATGTTTGAGCATGAGCCTCCCATTCTCCTTGCTCATCCCTACAATAAACCTTTCTCTGCTCCCAACTCCTACCTCTCAGTTTTTTTGACCCCTCTATGCATCGGGCACACAAAATTTTGCTTGGTGACATCTCTGGGTAACTAACTTAAGAGTTTTCACTTCCCAGGTCTATAAAACTAGTTAGTGTCACGCGGTAGCTACAACACAGGACCACTGTCCCCAGTGCTCTTCTCTCCCCGTGGACTTAAAGGAGGGGAGTCTTCAAAGGCTGGAGAGCTCTCGTTGTTCCAGAGACTTGTCCCAGCACAAAACTCTCCTCACCCAATGGAGCCGATTTCTACTGTCTCTGCTGAAGTCAGTGTGTCTTCTTTTAGGTTCATGTGGCGGCACACCCCGAAAGGGGCTCAGTTCTCTGAAGTGGAGGTTGCATTAGAAGAACATTTCAAGATTTTTTTTTTTTGGTTGTTGGTTATTTTTTCTCCTAGGAAACACTTTTTTTAAGGCACCAAGAAATTCAGGCTCTTCTAGAAGAAATTCATTCCCACTTGACAAATTGAGTGACATCCTTGGATTTCTTCCCCTAGATGCTGACATTCACTTTAATGCCACTTGTCTGTGACTCCATATGGATTCTCCACACTGGATACTAAAGGTAGGTCGACATTAGTCTGAAAATCAGTGTTAAATCAGGCAACTGCGTGAGCTTTAGAACCATCTCTCGGGCCATTAGAGGCAAAGTCTTTGGGGAACTAGTGAAACTTAATGATGATTTTATGTTGGCTATTGTCCTCAAGTTCATAAAATATATCCTTGCTTCAAGATAATTCCAATATTGTTTGTATTCTTTGTTTTTTCAGTCACTTAAAGCTGACAAAGGAGAGTGATTGATATTCATAGATTTTCAGTTATCAGCAACTAAAAAAAATCCTGCCCCGTATCTTGCCTTCTGAGTCAAAGAATGACAAATACTCTTTCAAAGTTAATGAATGGCCTCTCTTATCAATAGTGAGCTAAATGAAAATTAGGACCAAAAGAGGAGATCTTTCTTACTGCTCATGATAGTGATTGGGGAAAAAAACAAAGTCAGACCCTAAGTTTTCAATTATGCACCTCTACTGTTCTGTCACATATCCCACTGGTGACTGAAATTGTCTGCTGACAGGATTTCCAACCATCTGTCCAGCAACCCTCTCCATCCACCTCCAGACAAACCTAAGCAAAAGAGTTACTTTCAATAACCTTCAGAGTCACTGCCCTGAAACAGTGGTTCTCAAATGTTAGGTACATCAGAGACACCTGGAGGGTTTTTAAAAACAATTATTAAAAAATAAAATTATTGAGCCCCTCTCCCAGAGTTTCCAACTCTGTAGGTTTGGATGGGACCTGTGCATTTTCATTTCTGATACATTTTCAGCAGAGGCTACTTTAGCTGGCTCCTGAAACATATGTTCAGAATGGCTACTCTGTAACATAAGACCAGCCATGTCACTGCTCTGCAAAAAATTGTTCATGGGCTCCTTTTCCCATCAGTACCTGGGTCTGCCATAATTCTTACATTTTCTCTCTCACTAATCCCCTGCCTTAAGTGGTGTGTTGATAAAGGCTTAAAATCTGGCTGTTCAGGATCCTTACAATAGCCTTTAATAAAAAAGAATATGAAAAGGAACATATATATCATCCAGTTATATATCTATATATAGCTGAATCACTATGCTATACACCAGAAATTAACACCACACTGTAAACCAACTATACTTCAATAAAAAAAAAAATCTGGCTGTTCAGGGTGAAATGCACACACACACACCTCTATATGTATGTGTGTGTGTGGGCACACACTTGCATTCAAGTGTCAGATTATTTCATGACATAAGCATTGTGTAGACACAATTTACTGCTAATGAAAAATATGCAAACTTTTACTATAAATTCCATAAACTTATTGATTCTCATAAAATGCTTTTGTTGATTCTTCACTGAATTTTCATCCGTAATCACACACAGACTCTGTCATATAGTCTTTTTTTTTTTTGCCTTATTTTTTTTAAACAACCCTGTATAGATATAAAAATTATTCTTAACACACAGGTTGGAGGAAACTTCAGGCTTCAAGCCAGACTTGGCCTACAGGCTGCAATTTGCCCATCCCTGGTCTAGACAGTCCACAAAGCAATCAGTCAAAGCCTGATCGATAGCATTTGCCAATATCCATGGTGTAAATATCCCCACCTTGATGGATTTCACACTATTGAGCAGATGTCACTAAATCTGGAATTGGGAAGACCTGCACTGTAGCAGCCCCGTAGAATGTATTTCCCCCCATGCAGATAGAGCAGAAGTAAAAGTCAGAGACACATAGATAGATACACAGAGAGATACAGGGATAGGTAGGTAGAGATAATAATGAATTGATTACCTTTGAAAAATATTTTGATGAATTATAAGCTTATATAACTTAATTTCTCATAATGGCCCTATTTACCAGCCAGCTTACACAATTCCTGAAAACCTACCAGTTGGCCTTCTTGAGTCAGTACCAGCTGGCTCCAACGCACCACTGCCAGCCTATTGTTTCAAACCCCATAGACACTGGACCGTGACTCTTCACGCGCAGTGTGCTCTCTGGCTTGGCCTGCCTTTTTCCCCTGCCTCATCAGGCTAACCCTGCTCTCCTCTCAAAATGGAGCAGCACCTCCTGCTGGAAGCCTTCCACCATCTTTCAAGGTTGAGCAGGTGCCCTCTGCCCCGATTCCCTCCCCCCACCCCCACCCCCCCCCGCACAACTCTGCCTGGTGGCTCTCACCTCCTTGTTCTGCACAGGTGTTTCAGGCCTAACTCTGCTTTTAGAATGTGAGTCTCTCCAACTCAGAGGCTCTACCTTGGTATCTCTCTCTCTCTGTTTTATTTTTTGTGCCTACAACAGAGCCTGGCATATAATCAAAGTACAACATATACAACTTCAACTAAACTACTAGCCAAGATGGATAACTTGTGGCTGCCAGTTTGCAAAATGCCATGCAGCCTTCTTTGTGTTACAGACAGGTGCACCTCCTTGTGCTTCTTTTAGGTGAGAGCACGAAAGAACTAACCATCCATGTGTATTGGTCAAAAGTTTGCTTGGGAATGAAGATTAAAATCAAGGGCTTATCTTGTACATTTTCTGTTTCTTTGGATTGCGTTTATCATTTCTTTTTTAGTTTATTGTGGCATAATTGCTCTTCTAACTTTCTATTAGTACAATTTCTCTATTTCCTATTACCCTAGCTAGCTGACACTGACTTTCAAAAGAAGAATGCCTGAATGTAAGCCAGAGACTAGACAGACGGTGAAGACTACAAGCAAAAAACAAAAAAGTTTTAAAAAGTACAACGGAGACTTGCTATTTTAAAACACCTTGTTAGTTATCACCGTATTGGGCAAGGCGTTTTCCCCAGGCTCACGGCTCAGACTCTCCATGGACTCCTCCCCTGTGGGTCCCTGGGCTTAGATGGAGATAAAGATAAACCTCGATAAGATTTGTCAGGGCCCCTCATCTTCTCAGTTGCTCTTTGGTTTGCTGATTCTCTTACTGATTCTGAGCAAGGGATCTGGGGATCTTCAGGGGAAGTCAACTCACCTCATAATCGATGTCTAAGGCATCCGCCTCGCCCTTGGTCCGGAAGTGCTGGGTATGCTTGTCCACGGTGAAGTTCACCTGCTTGCCCACCCGCTCGAGGAGGACGGAGTGCCAGTGCTGGTCGTCCAGGAGGCTGCCCAGGGTGGCCGCGGGTGGGCTGCTGCTCAGCCGGGGTTTGCTGTCATCTGTGAAGGGGACAGGGAGACGGGATGGCATCGGTGCCCCAGGGCAGCCTCTAGCGCTAGACCGTTCTACAGGCAAGACCACCTCTCTCCAGCCAAAGCTAAAGGATGACTCTTAGTCTACACGCCCGGAACGGTGCTGGGATTGGGGAGGAAAACCCGCCTTTTCCCACAGATCCCAGGGCCAAATTCTAGGTCAACTGATATACACACACCCCTGTAGACATGAAACGCCATGTTTTCAGGGCCTGCACAGTTAAATAATAAAAGGAACTATATACTGATATTGAAAATAGGGGTGACCACATTTAGAAATAATGTCCATTCTTTGCATTTGAGTGACTTGAATGGAGAAAGGGAATCTTGAGTTGTGTTTTGAAGGAAGATTGACCTCTGGATGAGTACAGGGAAGACAGAGGGTACACTGAGTTAGGGAAACCCCTGGGCCAAGGCCACGATGAGGAAATAGCCATTTTAGCCTCCATTTTCACATGCCTACTCTATGGACGGCACTGAAGTAGGGATTTTATAACCTCCATCTTTAACGCTCTAAGGCAAAATTATTACATATGTTTGACAAATAAGGAAACTGAGGCCCAGTGAGGTTAAGCCCGGGCAGAGGTACAGCCAAGGTTCAAATCCAGGTCCACTGGACCCTTTGACTCTGACCTTGGCACAGCTCAGATGTGCTGATTCAGCCTAAGTTGAGCATGGAAGGCTCCCTGCCTTGGGAGGAGGATGTGAGAGATTCAGAGAGAGACGCATTTCTCAATCATGTCTGCCTGGTCCCCTCGCCTCTCTGTCCCTCCTCCAACTTTATGGAAGTCCCTGCCTGTACCCTTCTGTCAAAAAGATTATAGCTTTTTTTTTCTTTTTATTTTCCCCCTGCAGAATGGCTCAGACTTAGCAAAATGAACAGTTAAATGCAACTAAGTCTTGTGCATAAACCTTCTGATTTTTGAAGATCTGATGTATGCGGTACCCTTAGTAACTGAAAGCGAAATGTCTCCCTCTTCTCCCCTAAGATGTGTTTTTTTCACCAGAACAGCTGCCACAGCCCACTCCACAGTGTGGCATTAAGGGGGCAGGAGCTGCCACTTCCCCTGTAGGCTGCTCCCTCCCACCTCCAGTATGGTCCTAAGGCGCTCCCTCCTTCACCGAGCAACACTGTTGCTTCCTGTGGGGGAGCAGGTGGGGGCATCAAACTCACTGTCTTTGAAAAGTAAAAGCTGACTTTACTCAACTGATTTATTCACTGCAATATGTATTTGTTCCACATCGTTTGAGTTCTTACATTGCATCAAATGATGCTAATAAATTAATAGATATTTTCCCTTTTCTTTTTCCCTCCTTTCTCTTTCCTTTCCTTTCCACCTTCCTTCCTTCCTTCCTCCCTCTCTTCCTTCCTTCCTTTCATCCATAAGAAGGTATGGATATCCACCTGTCTTGCTCACAGTGACAGATGATGTACAGAGGAGATAGAGGAGACACAGAGTTGAAAGGCACACCTCCCTCTCTGAAGTTTTCAATGTGGTGACTGCTAATAGGGACCTGATAACATGCATGCTGCTGGTATGAACATCAGGGTGCCCAGGAAATAGAGGGGAGGGAGCTGTGGGGACCATTTGATAGAGCAGTGCCAGGCATAAATTTGGCCAGACAAGGAGCATGGTTACACAGCCAGGAGAAGTGCATGCCAGGGCTGGGGGGCGTAGGGGAACTCTGTAAAGGGATTCCAGGCAGCAGAGTGCCGTGACCATGCAGGGCTGGCTTACAGCCTCCAGGACAAGTGTGTTAGTGTGAGCTAGGTTACAGCTTGTGTTTTACTTTTAAGAAATGGGAGCCACTGGTGAATCAGTAAGTCTGAGATGACTAACTCAGGTGAACATTTAAAAGAGGTTTTATTATCCCACTCCTGGGTGTATATCCAGAGGGAAGTCAAATTCGAAAAGATATAGGCACCCCACTGTTCACAGCAGCACTATATACAATAGCCAAGACATGGAAACAACCTAAATGCCCATTGACAGATGACTGGATAAAAAAGTTGCGGTATATTTATATAACGGAATACTACTCAGCCATAAAAAAGAATAAAATAATGCCATTTGCAGCAACATGAATGGAACTGGAGATCTTCATTCTAAGCGAAGTAAGCCAGAAAGAGAAAGAAAAATACAATATGATATGACTCATATGTGGAATCTTACAAAAAAAAAAAAAGGAAAAATAAAAAAGAAGACATTAATGAACTTATCCACAGAACAGAAACAGACTCACAGACATAGTGAATAAACTTTTGGTTACCGGGGTGAAAGAGGGTGGGAAGGGATAAATTGGGAGTTGAAGATTTGCAAATGCTAACTACTATATAAAAAATAGATAAAAAATAATTTTTCTGTACAGCACCCACCACCACCATTGTCACCACCATCTTAATGGGCCAGAAAATCTGCAGAGTGAAAAACATCAGTAACTCCATCCTTACTCTCTTTAAGGATAAAGTCAGCTTAAGTCACCATGTCCTAACCTTGGCTCACAAAGTTTGCTATTATCATTCCATCTAATAATTACACTCTTAATTTTAGGACTTCAAAAGGAATAAAAGGCACAACTCCTTAAATAAAATGTAGCTACTTTTCTCTTACTGCAGCTAATGAAACCATAAACCTTAATTAATGCATTTAACTTTTCATGCCGAATAGCTCATGAAATTTTCATGAGTACTTAAAGCAATTTGTTGACCTTTACTCCAAAGTGAATTAATATCGCTCCTTTACATTTTCATTTGTTTCACCAATTTTTTTTTTTACTGTCCAAACAGTAATGAAAAATAAAACCCCATCTCACCAAATTTTTTAAAATACGTAAGTCACTAAGTATGGAAGGACTTAAAAAAATGTTCATAACTTTTTACCTAGTAACCTACTTTCTGGAAATCTATCCTAAGGCGGGGAAAAAAAAACTGACACATAGTGATTTTTTTCCCTAAATATCTAATAATTAAAAAATTGGAGATAATGTCCAATCATTTGGAAAGAAAGAGAAAAAAAAAAACTTGGAATAAGCTTGGATAGAATCACCAGATGGAATATTATGTAATCATCCAAATGGATTTGATGAGATGTCTATGAAGTACTTATTTCAAAAGTGTACTCAGTAGTGACTGCCATTTTTATGAAATAAAAAGTAACTTTTAGTAAAGGTGATATTCAATAATTACACCTTACTGGTTTAAAATATATAAAAGCAGGATAGAAAAGTATCAACATAGAAAAAATGACAACTATGGAAAAGGAGAGAAGCCCTGTGTGCAAACAAAAACCAAGAATGCATTTTCTCAAATATTAACAAAAGTTCTGATTTTTTTTTCTTTGTTTCAGAATGCGCATAAATCTTTCATAATGGGAAAAATAAACTTCATTAAATACATAATCCTTAACCTGCATAGCTGGTCCACTGAAAACTATACAGGTGATGTGTGAATTATTGAATAGCTCCTGCATTGCAGGTTACTTTTTAATTAACAAAAAAATGGCAGGTGTGATGTATTTCATGCACTTTCTCCATGACTCTTTCTATGCTGATATTCAGAAATAGCGTATTAAAACAAATTGAGCAAAGTTAGTTTATGCAGTTTGATAAAGAGGAAATTCTGCTCTTCATCAAGCAGGATATTTTGAATTTTACCTACACGAGGTGTTACTGTGAAGAAAGAAGAACGTTAGCCCTAGGAAATGTTCCACTTTACCTAGACATGTTCATTATTAGAAGTTACAATAAAAGCTTCATTCTCAAAAGCTTATCCAACTCTTTATCCTGTAATATATATCTCAAATTTTATCTCAGTGGCCATAATGGTTCATTGACTAGTTTTAACTAGTTTCCAATTTATTATGGCATGATAAAATTGCCTGTGGGCAATTGTGGAGAACAAAGACAATAAAAATATGCAGAAGCTACATTCTAGGCCAGCATCATATTAGAGTGGGAAAAAAAGAAACCTTTTATTACTAATTAAAGAAAACACTTGTTTTTATGTGGTTTGAGATATAATTAAAATGAAGCAAAGTAAATACTACTCAAGGTCCTTAAGCATATGACAATTCTTAAAGGAAGCTTGAAATGTTTGCCAAATATTTCTAACTTGCTTTTCTCATCCTCCTCCCCCACCCCCACTGCCAACATACTGACGATAAACGTGTCAAATTCTTCACCCTTAGAACTAACATTTTTCTGGCTAAGGGTATGCATATTGCAATGTCTTCACCCAAAATTCTTCTTTGATTGACTCTTTTTCTTCCTTGGGCTTAACTTAACAGTTTAAACATGGATGCCACTTTTGAAATCTGTGAATTGCACTTGGCCTGAGCAAAAGGGAATGGAAACTTCCTTTTTTAAGATGGCATTTCAACAAAAAGCCACTCTTGCAAAGGGCTTGATTTATTGCTGATGAAATAGGTGCCACTCACATGGAGGTCCCCAGTGCCTGCCTCCATCTGATCTTCAAAATTAACTTCCCAGTTTTTAATTTTTCAGGTTACCAGAATTAGTGTTCACCTCTATTTTTTAAGCTTCTCTTCCATCAAGTGAGGTAAGCACTTGATGTTACATATGTTGCTTTGGTTATTTCTCTGTATGTAGCCCTACAAAAAGCTCCCTCTCAAAGAAGACACATGGCTTACCCAAAGACACAAAGAATTAGGGTTACCACCCAGCTCTGTCTGACTAAATAAAAAAAGCTAATATTCTCACCCCTACCCCATTGGAAACACTGGTACTCCCACTCACCCTCATTTCTTATGTTCTGGCGTCTGCATCCCACCATATGCACCTGTAAGCTCATGTAGCTTAGCAAGGATGGAGGGTCTCAGAAAATAATTTGATGAACTGGGAAGAGGAGAGTCGTGGAATAGGAAAATGGGACAACACTAGAGGGGGATACGATGTAGAATGAAAAGACAAATTTCACCTCCATAGGTAATCCAGGATCGTGAAGACCCCTTTTTGGTAAAATTCAAGGCTAATGAATGTTCTAAGTACTCAGAAGCCTTTTGAAGAGAATAGCAATGAGCAGAAAGCCATGTGATTTCAGTGGACTTGACCCTCAAACCAGAGCAATCCTTACTTATCACGAAAGTAATGAAATATATCTTTTTAGTTGTTAAAGAATTCTAAATTTTATACAATAAAACATTCTCCAGATTTAGGGGCTGTTGCTCAAATCTGGCCCCTAAATTGTATCCTCTTCTGTGCCTTTGCTCTCTCAGAAAATGCTGTTTTATTACCACTATGAGATATGGTTTTGATGATACATACTCATCTACTTTTAGTTAATATTATAAAATTAGAAAGTAAATAGAAATAATTAATCTACGAAGCTGGGACCTTCTTGAAAATCAGAACTGGTGAATTCAACTTTTAACCTCCAGTGCAAAGCTCAGTGCCTGGCTTAATGTACTTGCTCAATGAATTCTTATTACATGAGCGATGCAATTAATAGAAAGCCTGGTGCAACTTGTCCCACTGACACTTTGTCTGAAATGCCTGTCTTTCTCTCCTCTTTGCAATAAAATCTCAAGATAACTCAAGGTTAATCCATGAAGGTTTTCTGGACTCCTTTATCCCACTCTGGTCTCTCCATCTCAAAATATGACACATGAATATCAACTTCCTGATATTTAATATATAAATGTTTCATGAAGGTTTATAACATTTTTATGATTAATGCCAGGACCTTGGGGTCAGATTGAGAGGGTTCTAATTCGGGGTCTTCAGCTATACAATCATGTGAACTATGTGACCCAGGGCAAGCAACTGGGCATCACTGACCATCAGTTTCTTCATCTGGAAAATGGGTTTGGATATAGTTTGTAGGATTGCCATATAATTTAAATGAAACACATGTGTAAAATGTCTAGTACATGCCTAAGTGAGGGCTCTCAAAAGCAGGCAATGTTTAAAAAACAAACAAAAAATCTTTCATAGTATTTAGTACAAGTACAGAAGCACAATAAACATTTTATAAATAAACACGAGTTGGCTTATCAAAATGCCTGAATTTCAAAAAGCTAAAGAAAATGTTCATTTGACTCTCTGGAGAATGTGCAGAACCTTTGCTGATATCCCAGGATAGCTCAGTGGGGTGGTTATGAAATCAAATGCTTTGCCTCTGAACCAGACACGTGGCCCCAAGGACATCTGCTCCACACCTGTTTGTGCTATTCCAGGATCCTCACTTTCCTACAGCTTCCCTTACTGCACAGATATTCTGCTTCAGTTCAAAGGCACTGGGCTCTTGTAAGGATGAGTGACCTGCATGTAGTATTGATGTTTTGTTTAGTTCTTACAACAATTCCCCAGTCACATAATACCTCTGCTCTTTGATTCTCCCACCTGTATGGATGGGTTTGTGCTGTTGTGATTCTACAGAGGGCAAGCTGCCACAGGTGATCTGAATGAGATGTGTCAAACTTGGAAAGACGGATCTCTATTAACCCCCTCAAGGACTGAGAGAAGGAATCTCTTTCCCATTAGTAGCCTTAGAAAAATCATTACTTTACCCTAAGGAAGTGGTCAAAGGGGAGCACCTAGTTCAAGGTCAGCATTGAAAGGATAATTTCAAGTCAGCCTCATATGGGTAGCTAGGTAATAGGAATCACCACATCAGCAAAGAGCATCACTTGTAAAGAACCACAGATCACTACATACATCTCCCAGGGCCACCCTCTGCCGCTGGCCATGGTGCTGAACCCCTCCACTCAACCTTAATGCCTTCTGCCCTTGGCCGTAGTGCTGAACCCCTCCACTCAGCCTGAATTTCTGCATTGTGAAGTCACAGGTTAGACAAGGAACACACACCAGAGGACTGTCACTGAAGGGACCGCTGCTGGAGTGTCTGCCTCAGCTGGGAAAAGAGAAACTTCCTTCCTTCATTGGCCTATGCCATTATTTAGCCCATTAACTTGGGTTTTTGGATTCTCCCTCCCTCCCTCCTTCTCTCTTTTGTCTTTCTTTCTTGATTCATTTCTCTTAAGAACCTGATCATGGATGATATGAACTCTTTCCACTTTGAAGGCTGTGGGGCAACATAGGAAAGAACATGGATTTTACACAATATGTAAATATTTTATATGAGTAACTAGGGAATACACTTGAAAAACATACCAAAATGTTAATAGAAGGGTGACTGCATTATAGGATTTTGAGTGACTTTTACCCTTCTTTCTAATTTTTTTCAAGTTTTCTAAAAGTGAAATATAGTTTATAATCTGAAAATAATAGTAAAAGAAAGTTACATATAACTAGATTTTAATAATGCTTATGCTAATCAGTAACCATGTAATTTGAACAGGTGATTTATTCTTCTTCAGCTTTATATTCCACATGGGTGAATTGGGGGTAATATTCACATACCCAACAAGGATGCTATGATAGGATACCAACATACTCAATATGTTCTGCAAATATCAGGGCCCCATCATAGGAGAGAGAGTAGCTCAGGCTTTAAGGTAAGCAAGCCAAAACAGAATAATGTGTATTTGTGTCAGGCTCTGCTATGTGAGATGAAAAGCCCTTTTTCCAATATACTCAATTTACCTTGAGTACCTACTTCAGGCAGGTGTTCCGGTTTCTGAAGATACAGCAATAAACAAAGGGCTGTCTTGCCCTCGTGGAACCTACGTTACAGATTTTCCATTACGGGCGTATCAAAGCTCCCTTGATTATCAGCTTTGATTTAATTATCATGCCCTTCTTTCCCTCTAACTCAGTGCTTCCAGGGATCTGCTGGCTCTAACTGAGTTCTGCAGAGCGGAGGTTCTAATATATGTCAGTGCCTCTCTAGAGAAGGAACATAGAAATGTATGCTATTTTACAGGTATCCTAGGTGACTGCCTAAAAGAGGTGAGTACAAGAAACAGTTGTGGTAAATGGCTAGAGATGGGTAAAATCCACGAGATGAGGAAAAGATGAAGAAATAAACATATTTTTACTACTGAATCACTCACTAGATGAGATTTCCCCTTATCACCACCAGTTAGAAATAGAGGGCAGATGGAATCCGGGAAGAGAGAATTATTCTACTTTCTTTGTATCACAGCAAGCAGATCTTCTTGATCTTAATATAGCCATTTATTTCTAGGAAGACCAGCATAGCACAGGGGGTGGAACATTCAGATACTGAGTAGAATAATGAGTAGAATTAAGAGCTTCTGTGTTTGGTACCTCACTATGTTTATTTACTGACATAAAAAAAATTCACTTTATAATGCTTTTAGTTGTCATGTTCATGCTTTGCAAGATAGTTATTATTAACCCCAGGTTGGAAACGAGTAAACTGAGGCTTTGAGGTTATGAACTTTCCCCATAAGAAATAGCTAGCACATGTCTGCAATTAAAATAAGATCTGCTGCCTGACCATGCCCACTCCTCTCAATCATGCTATACTGTGACTGAGGCTGGTGTACATCGCTGGGTTATGCCTGTTGGGGCAGAGCTTTGGAAGGGCGACGGCATATCCGAATCGGGAATCTAAGTGGCAGATTCAGCATTACCTGCTTTACTATTGATAACTTTATGCATAACCCACAATGTTCTGTGAACCACTTGTAACTGGGTGTAGTGGGGGTGAGGGTTTACTCCATTCTCCTTTCATGAAAATTGAAGGCCAGGTAACTAAATGATATATTTCTGCTGAGTACTTTTATGCTCACCTTTCCTTCAATTCACTGATAAATTTCTTCTTTAGCTATGCTAACACAACCAATTAGGTTACTGAAAAATCATCTTCCCGCTATCCTCTGGGTGTGACTCGCCTTCTAAAGATGCCTTTGCTGTAATTTAATTGACTCCATTAGATTTAAATTTTATGAGTTAAACTTGGGATCCTGAAGTTCTCCCTGCTAACCCTTGAAGGCTAAGAAGATGCCCAGAAATGCCTCAGAACAGAGGCTTATATTGTTTGGCTCTGGGGATGAGTTCATGGTAATCTTCATTCTTCTGTTTCTCCTGCTAATTACTAAAAGAATTTCTTACTAAATACTAATTACTTAAATACAAAATGCATCTGTGATTTTTCCAGTCTTTCCTGCAACTCGAGCTCACAAACTCTGACTCTGCTTTCTTTGCTAGTCTTCTGCTCTGACTTTCCTTCTTTACTATTTGATACTTAGGTGATAATTCTCTCCCACAAGTGTAATATCCAGCCCTCCCCCTCATACTGATAAATGTCAAATGGGAGGCAGGGAGTAACTCTGAGAAAGTGGTCAGTTCCTTTGCCATCAGCCTGGCTCTTTTTCTACAGCAGAGCTTGCCTTTGCATCTTTGGGAATTTTGCTCCCTGCCTTGTGCACTAGGCACATCCTTCCTTCATAGGTGCCTTTCACGTCAAGGAGGATGAGCCTGTCTTTCTTTCCCTGGGAAGGGAAGTTGATTACGGTGAGATGCAGACCTGCATGTGGAGAGGCAGGCGTGATGGATGCCAACTCATAGAGGGAGGCCTGAGTCCGAAGCACAGAGAAGGTAGAGGGCATCCTGCACCCAATTAGCTGTCATTTGGCAAATCTAGGGTTACCCCTGGGATAAGCTGGACATTCAGAGAAAACGGTGTTTCCCTTAACATAACATGAGGATGCCCAGGAGCTTAGATTTTTCCCAACATACTAAAGACCCATTGTCCCCCCACCTAAAAGAACAAAATAAATTTAAAAAAAAAAAAAAGAAATTGAAATGTTTATTTTTCCCCCTGAAACTTAACTTTCATAAAGGTAACAATTATAAGATTGTGGGCAAGCCTCCTTATAATATGTGTGCATTATAATAATGTGTGTTTAAACATGCTTAAGGTAAAGTTTGGTACTAAAAAAAAGTTAATTATGGAGACAAATAAATAAATACATGAATAGCAACTAGCTAGTGGCACTATCCTTCTACCAAAATTTCCTTGTTTCAGAGAAGGTTATTAATGGTTTAAACATTTAAAAGTATGGTGCTCTTTAGAGGGGAGGGCACAGCTCAGTGGTAGGGTGCGTGCTTAGCATGCACAAGGTCCTGGGTTCCATCCCCAGTACCTTCATTAAATAAAATTTAAAAATAAATAAATAATAATTAATAAATAAATAATATCTAATTACCTTCCCCCAAAATACAAAAAGAGTTTTTAAAAAATGGTACTTTTCTTCTCCAACCTGGATAAGGAAATTGTGTCTCTTAGGTTGTGATCCAGGAACCTGCAGCTGATGCACTAGGAGAATAAGGAGCTGGGCTCTGCTACAGAAGGGAGCTCCCCAGGGCCCGGCCAGGGCAGGGAAGGGGCAGAGCCTGGCTTACCCAAGTTGAGGTGCAGGGCCAGCCTCCCCTTCTGGAGCTCCAGGGTGATGTGGTCCCCACGTTGCCCTTCTCCGTGGAACAGGACTCCATCTCCTTGCATGCTCTTGAACTTCAGAGAGATCACATCCTTGAGCGTGCTCATCAGTTTCTGATTGAACCTGTACAGGAGGGAGCTCCGGCCATCGAAGTCAGCAACATCTGATTCTGGGCACAAAGAGAGAGGGAGAAAACCATCAGTGCCCATCCTCGTCACTGCCCTTCCTCTCTGGGATCTGAGTTGTTGTCCAATTAATAGAAACGTTCCTGGCATCTATAGGGTCCCGACTCAACAGGAAACATATAGACTAGACCCAATCTAATTAGACTAGGGGAGCATTCATTTACAAGCAGCCATCACACACACAGTCAAAGTGAACTGATCGTCAGCCTGGAAGGAAAACCTCTCATTAGTGATATGTCAGCTTTTGCTTGAGGGGACAGGGTGCGAACAGCGCAAGGACCCTTGTCAGGCTCTGCTATGTCAGATGCCCGGTTGTAATAATTTCTCATGATTTACCTTCCCCATTAGTCTGCTTCTGATAGGTGAAGTAATGTGATCCTCCATCCAGGATCAAGGTTGGGGATGAAAACTACAGTTTATTGTTTCAACTCTGAACAGTACTGTCTTCCTAGACCTGTGCTGAGAAGGGTTCTGAGGGTCCCTTTAAGTTCAATGTTAAAGGATATACTGTAAAGGATGACTTACTATTTGAACAGAGAGGGCAAAGGCATTGCATCCTTATTGTCTCTGCCTTATCTTGTGTGGGGATGTGTATCATTTTAGTTTGCATGCACAAAAGTGTTTGCTCATTATTGTTAAAGGAAAAAAAAAGAGCAGGTCCAGTTCATTCCCACTAGGGTTCTTGAACACTTTAATTAATAGAAATTAGTAAGGGTCCAGATGAGAAATTCAAGTAAGGCTTTGTTGGGACTGGGATGGAAAAGAAGTAACAGATGCCCTTTCTGCTTCCTGAGGGGGGTAGGCTGGTACCTTAAATGGGGTGAAGGGGGGGTAGACCAGTGGGTCGGGCCTGAGGGGTGGCTCAGGCGGTCTGCCCACCCCCTTGGTGATGCCGGGTGCAGGGATCATGCAGGGTACCCTGATTTGTCCCCAACATCTCAGAAGTGGTCCCAGGTCCCAGGTCCCAGCCTATCTCACAGTAATCATGATTTGGATAAACGTATGGAGTAGATGTGTATAAACATGTCTGAAAATTGTACGCCAGAAAGCTAAGAAGGACTTTCTTTTGGTTTTTTTTTTTTTGATACAAATTGAGATAAAACATTTCATTAGTTTCAGGTGTACAACATAATGATTAGATATTTGTATGTACTATTAAATGATCACTACAAAAATGTATCCTTGGCCGCCATACACAGTTACAGATTTTTTTTTTTCTGGTGATGGGAACTTTTAAGATCTACTTCTCTTGGCAACTGTCAAATAAGAAAAGTCTCACCTCATCAAACAAACAAGTATCTGAAAAGATTCTCTATATCACGTGTCATCAGGGAAATGTGAATTAAAGCAGCAATGAGATACCATTAACTGCACACCTATTAGAATGGCCTAACTCTGGCACACAGACACCACCAAATGCTGGCGAGGATGTGAAGCAACAGGAACCCTCACTCACTGCTGGTGGGAATGCAAAATGGTGCAGCCACTGTGGAAGACAGCTTGACAGTTTCCTTGCAAAACTAAACGTCCTCTTGCTGTACTGTCCAGCAACCTAGCTCCTTCCTATTTACTCAAAGGACTTGAAAACTTAGGTCCACACAAAAACTGGCACACGGATGTTTATGGCATCTTTCGTAACTGCCAAATCTTAGAAGCAACCAAGATGTCCTTCAGTAGGTGAATGGATAAATAAACTGTGGCACGTTAAGGCAAGGGACTGTCATACAGCACTAAAAAGAAATGGGCAATCAAGCCGTGAAAAGACATGGAAAACAATTTACATGTATATTACTTAATGAAAAAAAGCCAGTCTGAAAAGACTACTATATGATTCCAACCATATGATATTCTATAAAAACAAAACTGAGGGACAGTAAAAATATCAGTGATGGCCAGGGGTTTGTGGGGAAGATGAATTAGCAGGGCACAGAGGATTTCTAGGGCAGTGAAAACACTCTATGGTATGATAGTGATGGATACACATAATTACACGTTTGCCTAAACTCGCAGAATGGACACCACCAAGAGTGAACCACAGTGTAAACGATGTGTCAGTGTAGGGTCATCAGTTGTAACAAAGTACCACTCTGGTGGGGGATGTGATAACGGGGGAGAGAGATACACATTTGTGGGGTTCTATGGGAAATGTCTGTACTTTCCTCTTAATTTTGCTGTGAATCTAAACTGCTCGGAAAAAAAAATAGCCTGTAACAATAAGTTGTAACAAATAGCAACTCTATTTAGAAGGTGTTATTATAGGTTATTTTTACATTATTTCCCCCACTTTTTTAATCATAAAAACTTTTACAGAAAACTTTGGTTACTTATAATAAGAAAAATTTAAGGCTATTTAATTATAGCTTGAAACAGATTCATTATATACCATCTTATGTGGGTGGGATGTTGGTGAATGGGTGTGAGGGAGGGGGTGAGGTTATTCTTATTTGAAATCAAGGACTCGAGAGAACTCAAATCTGTATTATTCACCAAGCAATTAAAATCCTCAGCTTGAGCATACGCAGTGATAAATTAAGTGTTTTTTCTGTTTTGTTTTTGTTTTTTTTCACCAAGGAGCTAGAAACATCCTTTGGAAAGCTGAAATGTTGAAATGAAAATAAAAGTGAAATCATGCATTTATGGTAATTAATTTTAAAATACAATTTCATAATTTAGTCCTATGGAATAAAGTGGTCCTAGCCCAGAGATTGCTGATGACTTCCTAGAGCCTAAAAGGAAAGAGTCTAGACATAAAGGAATTTTCACAGATCCCTCCCCCTACCCGTTCTCAGACTTTCCCCATACTGCTCGTCAGCGCCCTGCCTCCGTCCTCTCAAGCAGACTCTGCCCAAGCCTCGTGGAGGCTACAGACTGCAAGCTGTGATCCATCACGGAATGATGAGGACCATGATGCAGCAAGATATCGTGGCTCTTAAATGGTGACAGCCACAGCTTGTAAACTGGGTCACACTGGCAGCTCTACCTTTCTAAGACTTGATTTCCTCACCCATAAAACGGGGCCATTGTATCCTGCAGAGAAGACTGCTGTGAGAATTCAATGCTCCAGTCCACGTCAAGTGACGGGTGTTCAGGTCACCTGGGGAACGCTGCCTTCCTCATCGGACCACCTTCTTGCCCAGAGGGACGCTATTTCCCTCTTAGGTCCAGTGGCTTATGCCCAGGGGATGCAAGTTGGCCCCAAGCTTCCTGTCCTGCCGTATTTCAGCTTCTCAAACTACGTAAAAGTCTTTGTGCACAGAAGGTGCACCTTGTGTCTTCACGCTGTCTTCTGAGCCCTCCCCCTCTGCCTCTGCTCCAGTCTCTGGGTTAGGAACTGGGTCCCTAGGAGTTTAATGCTGAGTAAGTGGACGTGGGACAATTTGTGGACCGGGACACTAATACGACATGTTGTGAGCTAAAATGGAAGGGTACGCCCGGTCCCATAGGAACAGTATAAAAGTTCAAACACCGTACATGCCAATGGAATTGGGTCAAGTGATGACACAAATAAGTGTGGGATTGGAGATACTGCTTACAGGGTCCACCTCACTCCCTTTGTCTCAGTCGGCAGGGCCCAGATGCTACCTCTGCCCACCCCTCCAGTGCTGTCGCCCCTGTCCCCAACCCATCACAGCCCTCACGATCTGCATTTCACTCCCTCAAATGTGCAGCTAATCTAGTGACTTAAATGAGACTGTAAGTGCCCATAACATGGGTTACCTTTAAGAAAATGCACTTCCAGGTCGCCATGAGACCTTAAGGGAAATGAGCCAACCAGTAGGACAGGAAAAAAAGAAAATGAGGTGGAAATTTAACAGACCTGGGCTTCCACTCTGGTTTTGCTACTTACTGGCTGGGGGATTGGAGACAAGAACCTCTCTGAGCTTCAGTGGTCCTGTCTGTGTAGTTGGGCTAAGACAGCTCTACCAGAAGAGTCATTAAGGGAATTACATAAATCGTACCTGGAAACGAACAGTCACCCAGTAACACTCCCTTCCCTCATGAATCCAAAGGAATGACTGCACTGGTAAAGCTCTGAAGCGTCATATGAGGGGGGAAGAGGGTGTAGCTCAGTGGTAGAGTGCCTGCCTAGCATGCACGAGGTCCTGGGTTCAACCCCCAGCACCTCTTCTAAATAAATAAATAAGTCAACCTAATTACCTCCCTCCCCAAATAAAATAAAACTAAATTAAAAAAAAAAAAAGACGAAAAAAAGATGGTATAAAGAACAAGGAAACTCTGTTTTGAGTTTGGGGTTCAGCCCCCCTCACATCACACTGAGCAGATGTTCACCCAAGCCTTCATCATCGCCTTCTGGCTCTTAAAATAGCTTCATAACCACCCGATTCGACGTTTGCAGCCTCTCTCCTCTCCACAGCACCTTTGCCGAAGCCCTTCAGTAAACTCCCTCCACGCTAGGAATTAAATTTTAGTCTCTGAGACCCCACATGCCATGCAGTCTGCCTCTGTCCTCCTTGCCCGCCTCCTCCTTCCTCTGCTTCTCCCCCTACCCTCACCCCGCTCCAAGCAGGATGCATTTTCAGCATGTGCACACATGTGTCGTGTGCATGTGTGTCTGCATGTGGGGGCGGAGTAGGACACCAAGTACAGAGCACACGCCATGAGCCTCGTGATGCTCTAAATACTTTTCTGTGCATGAACTTATTTAATCCAATCGATCACCCTATGAAGAACACACTATTATTATTGTTGTTGTTGTTGTTGTTGTTGTTGTTGTTGTTGTTGTTTTACAAATGACCCCACAGCACAAGAAGTTCACATTTAGCAAGGGGCAGAGCTGGGGATCCAACCTCCCTTATGGGACTTAGCCCCTCTCTGAGTGCTGAGCATCTTCCCAAGTGCTGTCCCTCTCTGGTCAATGCTCGACACCCACCCCATCAGCCTGGTGCCCTGCTGTTTCCCTAACAGCTTTGTCCCATCAGCCCGCCCCTAAGCACCCTGCCATCCCCTTGATAGTTCACCTCCCAACTGGACTTTGACACGTGGCTCTTTGCCAGTGTTTACACCCCAGCTCTCCAGCAGGACAGTGTGTCCCAGGAGGACAGGAGCCAGATGTGTACTCATCGCCTCATTAACTCCGAGCTCGGCACCAGCTGTCCCGACTACCTGTGAAACGGTTTAGTGACCCAGTGAAGCCTGAGGGCGGTGCTGCCAACTCTCCCCCCACTTCCTGGCCCCTGACTGGCCCCTGCCCCCAAGAGCTGGGCTGCCCGTCCACACTCACAGGGTTCATTTCTCCAGAGGCACACACTCCGCCGCCTGGGACCTGATTACTGCATGACTCACAGATGCCCATGAAAGCAGGGATGAGAGGCCCCTTTAAGGAGCCTGGAAAGTAAAACTTCCTCTGAACACCACTGAGGCCAATGAGAGAAGCACCTGGGCCATCGGAGAGAACTCAGGTGAGCACCCTGGACCTCGGCAACATTCATTAAGTCACACGCAAAATGCATCAGCCGTTTCACAAATGGAGAAACACAGTAAAAATTGTTTAAGGAGGATTAAAGTTTTCCCTCCACTGAATACTTAATAATTCCTCCAGACACAGGAACTATGTGAAGTATTCCAATCCCTAACTTGGATACAGCCCGTTTTTTTTTATTGAGGTATAGATGGTTTACAATGTTGAGTTAATTTCTGGTATACAGCATAATGATTCAGTTATATATATATATATATATATATTCTTTTTCATGTTCTTTTGTGTTATAAGTTACTACAAGGTATTGAATATAGTCCCTTCTACTATACAGAAGAAATTTATTGTTATCTACTTTATCCATAGTAGTTAGTATTTGAAAATCTCAAACTCCCAATTTATCCCTTCCCATCCCCTCCCCACTGGTGATGACAAGTTTGTTTTCTATGTCTGTGAGTCTGTCTCTGTTTTGTAAATAAGGTCATTTGTGTCATTTGTTTAGATTCCACATATAAGTGATATCATGTGATATTTGTCTTTCTCTATCTGACTTACTTCACTTAGTATGATGATCTCTAGGTCCATCCATGATGCTGCAAATGGCATTATTTCACTCTTTTTTATGGCTGAGTAGTATTCCATTGTATAGCTATACCACAACCGCTTTGGATACAGCAGATTTAAAATGTTAACGATAAAGCCTGTATTTTTATAGTGTTGCTCGGAAGGGAAGCAAGTCTATTCTCTGCCGGGTTTTCCTCATCAGACACTTTGAACCACTTGGTCCTGATTCTCTCCTGTGGTACTTAATTTGCAGCCTGGGGTCTGGCTCTGGTGATTCTCACCTTCATTCATGTTGCACAAGCCTCCTGAAGCAAGATTCTCTCTAATGATACAAAAATAAAACCAGAGAAAAATGAAGATGGTGTGTCGGAAAGTGCAGGACAGATAGAGACAGGATCGTATTGGCAAGAGGAAGACCTGTGTGAGCCCCTCAAGGTGTGGTTTTCAGGGCACCAAAAAGATAATGGACAAAACTAACTCTGCCGCCCACATTCTCTCTCACCGCTCCTCTAAGCCACATGCACACATCTTCTTTTGGAGGAAGTACTCCATCCTCTAGAGGAAAGAGAAAGTAATTAGCATTTTTGCCTAATTTAATGTTCTTAACAACCTTGTGAGGACCACGTTTCTCCCCATTTGTGAAAAGGAGATGCCAAAGCAAGATTACGCACCCTGCCCCAAGGCACACACATGGTGTGTGTTTGACTCCGAAGCCGTGGATGTTTCCTGATTAGAAAGTGGGGTGTTGGGGTGCGGGTGACGGAGGAACCCCTCGTACCCCGTGAGACTGCGTGTGATTGTCCAGCAGACATCAGGTGCACTCTAGGGGGCGTGAACATGGGTGTGCGTGTCAGGAAGGTTGAAAGGAGGTTTTCTTTCTCTTCAAGGTTGATGCTAATTTCCTCGTGGCCCCTGCCCCCCTGAACTTGCTCCTTTACTCACAGACCAAGTTGGATCAGAGCAGCTGCCCCTCCTGGGAGCCACATGCATACCTGAGAGGCTTGCTTAGACTAGACAGGAAATGCCCTCCTCACCCTCATCGTCTGCACTAAGCTTGAACCCCCTATCCTCGTTGACTTGGGGGATCCCGCTTCACCCAGACATTCTCCTATCTGAGCCTTTATTGAGCACCACCCCAACCCACAGTGTGTCAGGGTCCGTGCTCAGCGCAGGTCACTGGCAATAAACTCCACAGAGGTCCCGAGTCTCAAAGGCTAAGCTGGAGACAGGACCTCACAATCACACATCCCCAGTAAGGAGAGGATCCCAGAGGAGGGAAGTCTAACCCTCTCCAGGCTCTTCAGGGGGAGATGGCACTTCTCGGAGGGGTGCCGGAAGTTAGGCAGATGAGGGGCCTCACCAGCACAGGGAAGGGGCCACCTGCTCCCGAGGGTCAGACCTCAGAACCAGAGGGATCCAGACTTGCTGGACCAGTGGATCTAAAAGTGTGCTCTCTGCACCAGTGGCCTTGGGCTCCCCAGGGAGCTTAGTAGAGGCTCAGGATTTAGGACCTCTCTGCAGACCCAGGGAATCAGAGACTCAGGGCTTGGAACGCAGCCGCCTGCCTGTAGTCTTGTCCTCACTGAGGTTTGAGAAGCTCTGTGCAGAAGCTTAGAAGTGAGGAGCCCAGAGGCTGGGGGAGACAGCCAGAGGTTTTACCACAGAGCATCCTAGTAAAAATACAGCAATACAAGTTTTAATGGGGCCCTGAGATTAATGGAGAAATAACTGTGAAAGTATTTAAAGTAGGGAACGTGCAGGGCCAGTTGGGGTTTTTAAATAGAACTCTTCGAATTTTAGAAAATTCATCCCTGTTTCTTATTGGCCAGTGCAAATTCCAATCCTGGCCACCCAAAAGTCTTTTCTTCTTGGTGGAATTACCCAATTTCCTTGCCAAGGTGGCAAAGCCTCAATGTAGCCTTTTTGGCCTTCTTTTTCTTTCTTTTTCCTGCCACGATTACATGATGATCAACTCATCAGAGTTCCGTATTTTACCTGCAAGGCTGGCCAGGACACAGCTGTTAGGTATTTGCTTCCTGGAGTGAACAGTTTCTCCCTCTTTCTCAAAATCAATTTTTAGAATCTCCTCATTATGAATTCACTTCAGTTCAATGTGTGGTTGGTGAAGACGGTGATACACTGGCAGATTTCTCGAGAATATTAAGGTCAGGTCTATTGTGGGCCCAAGGAGTCTTCAGGATGGACGGGTCCTCCAGCTCACAAATGCCTTCTTTAAGGTCAGGATGAATCCAGCACACACTCGCCTCCTTCCCGGCTGCACTAAGAAAGACCAGGGCTGGCCAACTTCCCACTGGGCCCTTAATCGGTGACCCAGCTGTCATCTCTTGTTGTCTGAGAAAGACAGCGTTCCGGAGGCATATTCAGGCCTATTTGATAGATGTTGGTCGCTTGTCAACAAACCAGCTGAAAAAAGAGCCCCACTGAATAAAAGATTCCAAGCTCGAATCCCCAAGTGAGCTAAGAAGGAACAGGGAGTCTGTTTTCTCACTGGCCGGAGAAGCTGAGGCTCAGAGTTGACAAGAGAAACCATCGATTTCCCCTGAGAAAACCAGTGCCACTGCAACGTGATTTTCAGTACAATTACCGTTTGCAGCTTATCTCATGATACATCATCTAAGAAAAGCAATTCTTATTCAGACCATATGCTTTTGCACTGAAGACTCAAGGGTTTTGGTTAGCAATCCCCAGACCACAGAGGTTTCCACAGTCAGCTCAAATTTACACAGCAACTCCACCACTTCTGTGACTTTTCCAGCTCTTATCAGAAGCTTAGGATAACCTCAGATGAACCGTGAATAACAACAGAAGTTTCCAGAACTATCTGTGCCAACTCCTCAGAATAGCTTTTCTTGCAGAATTTCTGACATGTCTGTGCATGAGAGCAGTTGGAAAAACAGGAGAGGTCTTGAGAAGACAACATTGAAAACAGTCATGGTACGAAAAAAAAAACCAAAAAACAAACAAACAAAAAACACAAAACAGAACCAATGCTCTAAATTCCAATCCTAGCTTTAGCAGATAGACTTTTTAGCTCTGACAGTCTCGCTTGCCTTCTTTATTTTTATTTTTTCACTGAAGTCTAGTCAGTTTACAATGTTGTGTCAATTTCTGGTGTACAGCCTAATAGTTCAATCATCCATATACATGCATATATATGTTTTCTTATTCGTTTTCATTATAGGTTACTACAAGATATTGAATATAGTTCCCTGTGCTACACAGTATAAACATGTTGTTTATCTATTTTATATATAGTAGTCAGTATCTGCAAATCTCAAATTCCCAGTTTATCCCTTCCTTCTCCCTTTCCCCTCTGGTAACCATAAGTTTGTTTTCTATGTCTGTGAGCCTGTTTCTGATTTGTAAATAAGTTCATCTGTCTTTTTTTTTTCTTTTGATTCCACATATGAGCGATCTTATATGGTATTTTTCTTTCTCTTTCTGGCTTACTTCACTTAGAATGACATTCTCCAGGGACACCCATGTTGCTGCAAATGGCGTTATGTTGTCGGTTTTCATGGCTGAATAGTATTTCATTGTATAAATATACCCCATCTTCTTTATCCAGTCATCTGTCAATGGACATTTAGGCTGTTTCCATGTCTTGGCTGTTGTAAATAGTGCTGCTGTGAACACTGGTCACCCTTGCCTTCTGAAAACGTCTAGATTATTTGGGTATCTTAGACTTGTGGACACCTCCTGAGCCCACCCAGTTTTGCCGTCCGATTTGAGTCTTCTCTGACTACAAAGACTACACCCAAAGGATGTGTTCATTTTAGGTGACTTCCAACATGGGAGAAATCCTTCCAGTAGTTTAAACTTAAATGCATAGGTAGATATTGGGTACATTCTGTACTCTTTCTGGTCTCTGTACTGAAAGGTGAGATGCAAAGTGATTCACACACTGGCCCTCCCATTCAGGGACTCAAGACACACAGAACTGAGCAGGCAGATGAATCACTCTCCTGGCAAAGGATGCAAAGAAGGAAAGGGTGATCCTAGTCTTTACCACCTGTGAGCCACACAGGGACTGGAGAGAGTGAAAAGGGGAGCAGGTGATAAAACAGAGATGACCGGCAGGAACGAGGACCCCAGGGAGCAGGCTGGGACATGCCGTCACCACAAGGTGCAGACAGGTTAACAGAGGGTTTCAGTAAAGTGGGGTATGGTTTCATAAACGTCACTCACAAGCTCACAGAAAGAGGGATCAGGGCGAAGGTGGCTACTGAGCAGGGATATGGAGAAAGAACCAGCATTCCACCGTGACCTGAGCCGTCAGAAGTCCTCAACCGCAGCACAAAATTGCTCCCTGAAAGTGTTCACCTAATGAGAGGCAGTTACATAATGGCATCAGAATTGGAGAAGAGAGCTGCTAGCCCCCGCCAAACTGGTTGGTATTTTTTTCCTAAAGGAAAAAAAAAAAAAAAAAAAAAGCTGTTCATGGTTTTCTGTTTGGGGGAAACTGAACACTCTCTGGTAATGATTCTATCCTGGCACCATCCACAGAACTCAGTGCCAGGAGACCGGGTGCGGGGGGGAGTAACAGTAAATCAGTCCAGTGACCATTTCAACAAGGAGTAAACAGAAAACAAATTGCAGGAGGCAAGGCCTTGGCATTTGTGTGGGAAGCCACTGCTGCATTAAGCGGTTGATCTAAGTCTTAGGTCATTTTCCCTTTCAAGTTGTCCTGTACAATCGCCACTATGAGGACACAGGTCATGGGAATCAGAGAGATGGAGTCAGTCAAGTCACACACGGGGCAGCAAGACATTAGCCCATCAGGGAACTGTCTGCTGTGGGCGTTCCCTCCCTTTGCTGGCCTTACCGCAGGCTTGATTCCTCAACCTCCACTGCAAGCATTTACTGGTTTGCTTTTAGTAGCTGCAAAGAATTCTTGAGTTCCCAAAGGGCAGGGGTTGTGTCCCTAATTTCTCTGTCTCCAAAGCTTAGTGGAGGAGGGGTCACTGAGGTGTGTGCATTATCTGCTGAGGAAGTCTTAAGACTCAATTCAATCAGTAAAGTTATTTTAGATCAGAAAGTTTGACTGCGGTGGGAGGGTACAGCTCAGTGGTAGAGCGCATGCTTAGCATGCACAAGGTCCTGGATTCAATCCCCAGTACTTCCTCTAAAAATAAATAAACCTAACTACCTCCCTTCCTGCCAAAATAAAAATAATTAAATAATACAGTGATTTAAAAAAAAAGAAAGTTTAACTTTTGTAGCATATCAATGTTTTTTACTGAATGTGTCTTTATTGCACGTACATACATGTATCTGTCTCTTCATAGAAGAGACTCTTCTATGAACTAAGAGAAAGAGTAGGCAGATCTCATTCTTTTTAACTATTTTTTAAGAAATTTCTGGGCCTCAGTTTCCTCATCTGTAGAACCAAAGAATTGCAATGAAAGATCTTGGGGGTGTTTCCAGCGATAAAGTGCTCTGATTTCCAAAGTGGGATTCAAGGCTTCCACTGAGGCCTCCGAACCCCTAGGTCTGACAGTTACTGCCTTTCCCCCTCTTCTCCAGGATTTGGGGGCTATAAACTTGGCCTTTTAGGTTCCTGTAATCAGGCCATATGGATTAGCATGCCAAGGATGAAATTTACAACCCTGTGGCCTCCACTGCGTATGATCGATGGCCCAGATGATGAGAAAAACGAGAGAGAGAGGGCAGCTGAGGCTGGATGACAAAGAGATTTATTTGGGGAAAGGGAACATGACTTCAGCTCTGAGGCTGAGGAATTTTCGATGACACCATTTGGCAATCATTAACCAAATAGCAGAGAGTCTGTTTTGTGTGGATGGAAGGTGAGCTCAGCTATCAAGTGACGGTTGTAATTGTTAATGAGGGAAGCCTGACAGATCCTTGCACCTTATCAGAATGTATAATGCTTTTTAAAATTAATTAGTATTCCCCCTTTTTTAAGAAACTCAAATAGAAGCCCCCAAATGGAAGTCTACACAGCCTGAAGTCTCCAGAAGGCCTCATGAAAGAATCTTTAGGGATCTGCCTAAAGGTGTATAAAAAAGTTGACTTCCTTCTTTTGAGGTCCAGGTGGGATGTGGTCCCGAATAAGGAGGAAAAGGTAAGATGGGGAGAAGTTTGGCCACCAACTTAAATATCAGACGAAGATAATGATGCTAATACTTTTCGGATGCTTATCATATGCCAAGCACTATTTCAAGTAAATTGCATATAAGAAATGAGCACTATTATTAGTATTCTCTTCATAGAAAAAGAGACTGTGTCCACAGAGGACCTGAGTGTCCAAGATTACACAATCAGTAGGTAACAGAGCTAGGTTTACACCTCTGTGGATTTGAGTGCAGAGCTCATCTTTTGTATATAATATTAAATAATCAGTTTAATTATATAATATTGAACTGATATTTTATATAATAATAATGCCACACTATTAATTATACCATAGTATACTACTTTCAAACGTGTTTCCATGTTACTGAAAATCCTTAAGATTAACAATCACAGACGTGAAAATGACAATGTCAGTTATGAACGAGCTGACTCTCACAGTTAGAAGAGGATTTTGAGAGAATAGTTTTAAATTCTGGCTCCACGTAACACTTACCTGGGAAGAGGGAAAAAATGTTTATGCTGGGGTCCCTACGGTGATGATGATTTAGGAATAGTGTGGCCAGAGCAGGTACTGACAAATACATGTCCCCGGGTGATTCTCCCAGAGTTAGGTTTGAGAGCACAGGTGAACGGTCAAGGAGCTCCTGGACTGGGCACTAGTTACCTCGGTCTCTAGACATCTTGACTGCACATGCTCGGAAATCGTAGGACACTCACTTTTGTCTTCCTAATACAGGTATTGGGAAATTGAAAATGATGTTTTCCCTCTCATAAGCGTTCCCTGTATCACATGACTAAATGCTTTCAGACCCGCCTTGGAGGGCTCAAGGAGGTAAAAGCAGTACGGACTGTGTCACCTGGGGGAAGCTGTTCAGTCAAGAATGTAACTGCTTTAATTGAAATGGGCCTCATTCTGTGCTGAGAACTGAGTATCTCAGTAGGTATGCGCTGTAACGTTATGGAGTCCATAAACTGGGAGGTGAGACAGGTAATTCACAAGGAAATACACATGGAAATAACTATTAGATATCTATGCATGTATGTATATAAATGTATCTATCTGTGGATGGATTGATCAGCAGTGATTTCTGTACACTGGATGTTTGTATCCCCCCCAAAAATTCATAAGTTCTATATGTTGAAACCTAATCCCCAATGAGATGGTCTCTGGAGAAGGAATCTTCGGGGAGTAATTAGGTCATGAGGGCAGAGCCCTCATGAATGGGGTCAGTGCCCTTGTGAAAAAGACCCTGGAGAGCTCCCCTGCCCTTCTACCAGGTGAGGACTTGGTGAGAAGATGGCCATCTATGAACTGAGATGTGAGCCCTCACCAGACACGAAATTTGCTGTGCCTTGGTCTTGGACTTTCCAACCTCCCAAACCATGAGAAACAGATTTCTGTTGTTTATAAGACACTCAGTCTATGGTGGGTGTTCCAACCACCCAAGACAGTGATCAATGCTTTGAAAGAACAGCTTGCTATGTTTCAGGACAGGAAAATAAGAGTCACCTCATTTAAACTGGGGATCAATTGGAACCTGCCTGAGACAATGATGATAAAGCTGAGACTGGCTGAGATGAGCTGCAGGAGTTGGAGGGAGGGGAACATTCCGGGTAGAGAATGTGGGAGAGAGCATGGCCGAGGGCAAGATGGAAGACTGATGGGGTCTGAGCCCAGAGAGGGAGGGGAGCTTGCTGGACGATGAGGCCAGTGAAGCAGGCAGAGGCCCGGCTCTGCAGGCTTGTCCTTATGCACAGGACTGTGGTTTGTTCCCAGTGCGGGCAGAAGCCATTGAAAGGTTTTCAGCAGGAAGTGGCTCAACTCTGTATTTTATGATGATCCTGCTGGTTGTTGCAGAGAAAATGGACCAAGAGAAAAGAGGAGTGAAAGTCGATTGCTGAGTTAAAAGTTCAGGTGACAGAAGAAGTGAAGAGGAAAAGAAGTGGACGTGTTGGTGGTGACTGATGGAGCTCAGTGTTCAATTTACTGAAGGAAGCAAGGGGTATGGAGATTTCGAGGAAGAATCTCAGCTCTGGTTTGGACAACAGGTGTATTTATCGAGGTGAGAAAGGTCACGAGGAGAAGACACTGAATATGGGCAGGATACACATTGATTAAGAATTCCCTTTGGGATGTGTTAAATTTGAGCTACTTATGACATAACCAAACTGAGGTATCAATCAGGCAAATGAATATAGTCTTTTTAGAGCTCAGAAGAAACATTTGACTCAGGATGCAAACTGCAAACCACCTTTATAGAATTCAGTTTTCTTTTCTGTATACCCTGGGATAGTCATTCTTATCTTAAACGATTGTTGTGACGTTGGGAGTGTGAGTTGCACCATACTGTGCATATTGAATGGGGGGAGGAGTGTTGAGGAAGATGGTGGTGGCATTTCTAATGGAAACTGCTAATTTCATGATGCAAAAATGGACACCAGTAGGGAAGATACTGGCTTTCTCTCTCTCTCCCCTAGGAAGAGGCACCATTAACCACAACTAAGAATGCTGCTCATTTTCCCACCTCTTCTTCCCTTGCAGTCTCCCTAAGAGGTGATTTATTTTAGACAAGTCTATATGGACATCCTTTTTTCAAATGTGCTTCTTCATATTATCAACTAAACAAGGTAGCAGGACCCGCATCCTTTATTTACTTGGCTGACCAGCCTGAACATGTTTGGCCAAAGACGAATCAGTCTGAAAATTGATCAGAGAGAGAAAACACTCATGCGAAAGTTAGAAGCCACATACCCTCTTTGACAAGAGAGGTGACAGAGCGGGGACACCTGTAATGGGGGAGGTATTCAGTAATCCTCATGAGGATACAATGTAGCATGCTCGGCTTCCAGATACCCATGCACGGAAGGCGTGAAGAAGCCAGAATGAATCTGACAGACAGCAAGGAGAGGGTATAACTTGTTTCAAATAGTACCCATCAGGATGTTAATCTTATCTCCTTGACTTATCATGGAATTATTCACTCCATGGAATTACTGAGCAGTGGTCATCATAATAGGCGAAGACCTTGTGTTTTGGTCTTTGTAGAATGCAGAGGGAGACCACAACGATCCTACTTCTGAGCAGAGAGAGAGTGCAGGTGGCAGGAAGTTGAGATCCCGGAGCCTGCGACAACAGAAGAGAGAGCAACAGCAGACAGAGGTCTGAATTGGAGGGGGTCCTTGCCTGGTGGAGAATATGGTTCATTTTTCCCCAAAAGGCAACATGTAGTGACAACACAGGGATGTCTCTCTGTGGATACACACCTATACTAGTACTGGCCATCACCTCCCAAGCACAGGCTGTTTGCTAGATGCTCTGCTCTGTGCTTTACTCAGCAAAACTCAAAAATGACATCGTAGTCTTTACAGTAATTACCACTGTCATTTACAGATGAGAAACAGAGGCTCAAAGAAGTCAAGAGTATTTGCTGAAAGGTTTTATCTTTTTAAGAGCAGACTGTTTGTTCAACTGCTCATATCTGAATACACAAAAGGAATCTGTCACTCTGAACGTCCCTGTGACCACGGCAAAAAGATGGCCCTGAGGACACGAAAGTAACAGGAAAACCCAGTCAGTGGAGCAGTCACCCTGGCATTTATAAAAGGGAATGGAAGCAACCAGAGAGAAAAGATTTTAAAAAGATAAATACTGAGGGAAAATGGAGACACATCCTTACTTCTAGAGATCTGAAAACAGAATGAGCCAGAATAGGCTTTAAACACTTTCAGTTTAGGAATTGCAACCATGCTATTGTCAATTATTCAATGAGAAAAAGTGTGAGATAGTAAAGAAACTTATGTAGAAGGAAGCATCTGAAAAGCTCATAATTTTCAGTACATACATGAAACATACACATACAGTGGGGAGGGTACAGCTCAGGGGTAGAGCATGTGCCTAGCATGCATGAGGTCCTGAGTTCAATCCTCAGTACCTCCATTAAAATAAAGAAATAAACCTAATTACACCCCCCCCCAAATACTCATACATGAGAGGAGGCTGCTGTTAAAAAGGACTATCATTAAAAATAAATACAATAAAAACTTTCCAAAATCAGTTCAATATCTTGTAGTAACCTATAATGAAAAGAACATGAAAATGAATAAATGTATGTGTATATATGACTGAAACACGATGCTGTACACCAGAAATTGACACAACGTTGTAAACTGACCACACTTCAATTAAAACACAAAATGAGTAAGGATGGCCAGGCTCTTGGTCTGAAACATCAAATACACAGTAAGACTCCATGGAGCGTACGAGCAGCTGTCAGACAGATCTAGGTCCCCGCAGGCAGCACTAGGGCATGGTCCCCACCTGGTCCATAAACAGACTAATGAGCAGTGAGACAGGGAGGCACCAGCTGAGTTCAATTTCCCAAGATAAGACCCCGCGTTGGAGCACAAACCATAAACGGGGGTCCCAGGACAAGGCCTGGGCGTCAGAAAGCAAGTGGTGTTTGTTCTGGGTGGTGAAGGACCACCAGGAGTCATCCTGGTGGAGGAGACTTGGGATAACTAAGGAAAGAGCATCAGCAAATATAAAAACGTAGAGTCAGGAGAGAGGCTCCCAGTCCGCACAGGGACCCGCATGTGCGCACGTAGTGGAAATTGAATGAGGAGGCAGCAAAATAAGGCGGGGTGGGGTTCAACATGCTTGAGAAGCATGGGCTTTTCCAAAGGCTACAGGGAGCCCTTGAAGGGGGCCAGTCAATGCGCATTTCAGAGCGGTCTTGGAGATGGAGACCACCAGAGTGACTCCTGACGTGCTGGGTGAAGAAAGATGGGGGACAACTTGGCTAGTGATGGGGGGCGGGGGTACCTGGAAAGAAGATCCCACGGGATCGCGTGCCTGGGATCTGCCCAAGGAACCGACATCCTGGGATGTGTAAGCCAGGTTTGGAGGAAGCAAGAGAAAGGACAAACAAAGCCAAACAAAACCCCCAAAAAAGTCTCTGTTTGGGGCAGACCCTATAATGATGAGAGAGGTTGGTTGGCAATTCAACTCAGTCTGCTTTGCTGCCTCCAGTGAGGAGGATGCTTTGCAAACTGGAAAGGGTAGACTTGAGGAGGAAGGACTTGCAGCCCCGGGGAGGTTAGCACAGAGGAAGGGCTGCTTCCTACTTAAGTGCCTCTCCTCCGCCAGGCCGATGGATTCTATTTTCGGCTCTGGAAGACGGCACAGACGGCATGGGAAACGCAAGAGCAGAAAGAGGCGAATGTCTAAAGTTTCGCACTGTGCCTTTCCTCGCCTCTTACGCACTAACCGTTAAAAAAAAAAGAAGACACAGAAGTCTAGCTGTTCCCTGCTTCCTTTGCTGACAGCCCCTCTTGCTGCCTGGGGCTCATTTCTGCCAGGGAAGTGCCTACCAACTTTTGAGACTCAGCCGAGGTGTGACAATGTCACCTGACTCTTTCTGTTGCCAACAGTAACACTTATTTTCTCCTCCAGGTCCCCATGGCCTCCTTTGCAGATTTCTGGCAGGCACACGCAATCTCTCATTGTATGTTTGTATTTACATCTTTGTGGCCCCCATCTCTTACAATTGGCTGATGCCAGTCATTTAACAAATACTGACTGAGTACCCAGTATTCTCACGACACTTACAATAGGTGGCAAACCATATGGACTGAAGTTACTTATGAAAAGGAATCTGTGTTCATATAATGCCATATGTCAATTACACCTCAATAAATAAGAGAAAAGGAAAGAATCTGGGGGATGATGAACAGGGAAGGTTGCCTGACAAGCACATCTATTGCCTTTTCCAAGTTTAGAGTCAAGTAGGAGGAGGCAGATGTCAAAAAGAAACAAAAAAGTACACAATTAATTTATAATTGCAATCATAAAAAGTTCTCCAAAGAAAAAATACAAACTGTAAAAGGTCCAGGAAAAAGTCTTTTTTTTTCTTTACATCCCTGAAGTTTTGTATGATTCTTAGTATATGTTAAGTGATAAATAAATGTCAACTGAATGAATAAATGATTGAATTAATGAGTTCTTTCTTTCCCAAATGGTAAAATTTAAATCTTAGGAAATTACAGAACTATGAAATTTCTGCCAGTCTTTAGCAACATATTCAAGGGAAATTTTGAGAAAAAAATTCATAAATCAAAAGACAAAAAAATGCTTCGTTACAAACTACAATGGGCACGTAAATAGCAAGTAATTTCATGCTGAGATCATGAGACTGGACTGATATATGTGTTCATCCATTCCACCAATATTTACTGAATTCAGATGTGTGTCTAATGCATACTGACACTTGTAAGGTACAGGGCCTGCTCTAACCGACACTTACCTTCAGATGCACGGACTCAGAGAGACAAACAACCAACAAGGAAGCCAAGACAAACATGACTCTGGTCTGTGGCAGACAAATTAGAAAGCAAAGCAAAGCAAAACATGTCATAGAACCATGGGTTTATATGTTTATGACTAGTGCACAGGAAGTAGTGCAGGGGTGATCAGAGTGAGCTTCTTTAAGAGGTGATGTTGGAATTGAGAATCACATTACCTGAAGGAGATGACCATGAGAATTCTGGGGAAAATAGATCTGGGCCCAGGGAACAGAAAGTGCAAAGGCCCTGAGGTCGGGGGGTGGGGGGCTGGCATATTTCAAGAACAGGAAGAAAGCCTAAGTGGACAGAAAGAAGTAAAAAAGTAGAAAGATGTTGAAGATGTAGGCCAGGGACACTCTGTAAGGAATCTGACTTGCCAGGAAGGCAATCCAAATGTATCTTAAGTAGGCAGGGGAATGATATGGCTGTATTTCTTATTGATGAAGACCACTTTGGCTAGTGCATGAAAAAGGAATTTGGGGAGACAGTGGTATGAGCAGGAACTCCAGGTGGAAATCTATTTAAATACTCTGGGAGGCCTGGCGGAGGACGAGCATGTGCATTTAGACTGTGTTTTGGCGGAAGGAAGCGGGAGAGCGACTGTAAACTGCAGATGAGCAGCAAGGAGCAGAGGTTCTGGGAGAGGAGACACCAAGCTGCCTCCTGGGTTTCTGCTCTAGCCAATGACTGAATAGCAGTGTCGTCTATGGAGACGGGAGATGCGAAAGAGCTGGCTGTTGAGAGACTGGTACCCAAGGGTTCTATTTCTGCTGTATCAGACTTTACACACTTATCAGATTACCAAGTGGAGGCATGAAGCTTACTGCACGTGCCGTTCCAGAGGCCAGGCCAGGGGGTGATCAGCGTGTAGCTGGTGTTGACACTCATGGAACCCTGTAAGTCTCACTGGGCATTGAAGGGGCTATGAAAGGTACAGATCCTGAGCCCGAGCCCTGAGAATGAGCAGAGGCAGCAAGTGTGATAAAAAGGAAGGCTGGGTTTTTAAAACCGGAAATATCTAACTGAGCCCTAATCCCTCTGAGAGGTGAATGCAGCCAGAGAAGTGCAGGGCCCACTGGACTTGGCTCCATGGAGGTCACTGGTGGTCCCAACGGGGCTGGTTTCTACAGAGCAGCCCACAGGGGTCAGTTCCCCAGAGAAACAGAACCAATGAGCTCTGCGGACAGAAAGACCGATGGCAAGGAATGGGCTTGTGTGACTGTGGGGGCTGGCTCGGCAAGTCTGAAATTCATCCGGAAGGGCAGGCTGTCGGGAGGGCCAGGCTGGAAACTGGCAGGAGAGGCGCTGCAGTCCACAGGTAGAATGCCTTCTTCCTCAGGGGAGGGAAAAATTCAGTTCCGATTGGGAAACCTTTCAACTGACTGGATCAGGCCCACAGATTATCAAGCATAATCCCCATGACTGTAGACGTTAGCCACATCACAGTGACACCTGGATTGGTGTCTGGTTGAATGATAATGAAATAGCGGGAGACCAGCGCCAACCGCACTGATATTGACACGTGAAACTGACCACCACGTGTCTGAAGACCCATTGGGAAGAGTTGCAGTGGGAAGGGAGGGGAGCAGGTGGAGACAGAAACAAGACGTGTTCTGGCGAGAAGCCATTCTCTGAAGAGGGCGGGGGAGAGAAGGGCAGGCAGATGAATAGAGCCATAGGGTTTTTGTAGTTGTTGTTTTGTTTTACAGCTTATGCAGCAAAGTTTTATGTTTATAGGAATGAACCAGTAAAAAAGCAGATACGATGATGTTGAAAGGGAATTTTTGATCCAGAGGATATGCGGAGGTGTTGGTTTTATCTAGAAACAGAGAGAGAGAAAGAGATGTGTTCTTTTTTCCTCAAAGGAATAAGCACCGAAGCACGAGGACCAGTGATGGAAGACGACTTTGTACCAGTTTGAGGGTTGTGACGGAGGAGGGTGTTCTGTGTCCAGAGAGGGGTTAACTTCCCATCACTCGCACTTTCACCTGAAGGTCATTTATCTCCTCAGAGGATGCACATATTAGATGCAGAGCTTTCCCGGAGAGGAGTCCAGGTAGGGCTGGACCCAAAGTCAGGAACTCTTTGCCTTGTCAAGATCTGGGCTCTTGCAGATCTGCGAACCTTTTAATATTGGAGAAAAACTGCTCTGTTACTGTGGGCACTTTTCTTAAGAGAGAGTCCCTTGCTGTCATCAGATTCCCCAAGGAATCCATCACCAGGAAAAAAAAAAAAAAAAATAGACACGCTGCCCAAAGGTCCCTTTCTACCCCGCGGTCAATTAGTTAACATGATGCTGTGCGTCTTTCTGTGCAGCCTGCAGAACCAGGGACAGGGGAAACAAAGACGCCGCCAAGAAGAAAGAAACAAAAGTAGGAGGGCTTGTTCAAGACTAATAGGATTATGACACCAAAATAGATGGCTGAAGTAATAACATAGATAATAATACAGATGCACTATTTATTTCCAATATGAAAGAGCCACGTTGTCCTTAAAAAGGAACTTCTTAGTGACAACTGTGCTCAAGAGAAGAGATAGCGTGGGAATGTGGTGACCCCAGAGATCCTGGGTTAGGAAGCATGTAAGCCCTTGCTTTGCAGACATCTCTGGTTTTTGATGGAAGGGCTAGCGTGCGAGGCATTCTCTCCCCTGGTCTAATGGTTTGCTGGTGCATCTGTCCTAAAACACATTTCTTTCTGACAGTGCCTTTTCAAAATCAAGACCACCATTTCACAGGTAACTTCCCTCTGTGCTGGACTTTATTTTCAGTAGAGACTCAACTTCCGTAGTCTCCCTGGGGAGCTGGCTAACACCCAGCTTTCTGAGTCCTTCTCCCCTGAAATCATATTCCAGGATGTAGGGGACAAGATTAAGGAAATGCATGTTTCAGAAACACTCAGATGATCCTGATGTGAGCGTTCTGCAGATCACGCTCTGCAAAGCAGTTCAAGCATGTAACTCACAAGGCACTCCGGTAACCGTACACGGGAATCTATTGAACGGGTCCATATTAAAGTGATAGTGATCGCATTTGTTCATTCATTAGGGGTCACTGGGTTTCAGTCTATAAGCAGGAGATGTCACTGCTAAGGTAGAAAAAAAATATTAAGATGCAATTTTAGATGTCAGTATAAACCCTGCAGGGAAGAATTATAAGGTTGGGAACCTCTCCTGCATAATCTTAACCTTATTCTAGAGTGATCGCCACCACTACCTATGTTTACAACCTTCCTCATCTGGGAGATGGAATGCTAGGTTTAAATTCAGCCCCAGCAACTCACAGAAGAGCGGAAGGCTTGCGTAATTCCAGGAGAGATGTATTCCATCACAGTGGGTGGAAATGTTTCTTCCCTTCCCATCCTAGAGCAAGGAAGGGGAGTGCCTTATAACAGCTCACCTTCCTTCTGCGAAAAACCTGAACATAAATTATTCTTTTACTGCAAAGACAAATGGTGGCTCAAACTCCCAGAGCTCTTAATTTTAAACTTTGTTGTTGCTGTTGTTGCTGTTAAAAGCTCTTATCATGTGATCACCTCCAGGCTACTTCACCTCTAAATAAAAGAAGAGTTTTTCTACCTCTGGGTTGATTTTCACATTTTCAAATGCACGTAAGTAATGAAAGGGTAGCGATAACTTTCAAACAATGGCAATCTCATTCTCCAGGCAGATAACCCAGTGCAGTGTGGACGGGGCCACACACAAACGCACCGCAGCGCTGGGTACTTACTGTAGGAGCATCCGTAGACCTCAACCCTCATGCCAATCTTGCCAGTAGGATTCCACTCCAGGGGCACGAAGCGGACGAAGCGGGCTCTCACTGAGTGGAGTAACTTGTGGTGTACCACACTGTCAGCATTCATGTTTCCTGCAAAGGTCTGCAGGGAGAAAAGGAGGCCCAATGAGGTCCAAGGGAAAAAAAAAAAAACATTATTTTTTTTTTAATGGAAGTCCTGGGAATTGAACCCAGGACCTCACACATGCTAAGCACACGCTCTACCACTGAGCTATACCCTACCTTGCCAAGGAACATCAATTAAAATCCATCTACATTGCTCCATAAAGTCTCTCAGAGAAAATCCTCAACTTCTCAGATCTTTCCAGTGAAATCTGACTCTGGTAAAAATTCAGCATTACATATTATATACATTTTTTTCAGAAATACTATACCTTATTCTTTAAGAAGTTCCCTCCCCACAATTTTATGAATAAGACAAGCCTAGCAAGTCATAAGACTTGACACCTAAAAGCTTTACTGAGGAAATAACAGAATGAATTTCTGATACTCCAAACATTCACAATCACTGTGGTGTGGGGGGGGCAACTGAAAATCTCCTCTCAGAAGGAAAGGCTTTTATAGCAGTAATTGTTACCATTAATGGAAGCCGGTTACTATGCTAAGCATTTTCCATTATCATTATTACCTTTTTACAGGTTAAAAAAAGAAAAACAAAAAACTGACATCTAGAGAGAGAAAAGCAGCAGAAAAAAAAAACCCTGCAAATCATCTGATTGGTTAGTAATTGGTCTGGGATTCGCTTCCGAAGTTGTCTTATCCCAAACTTTATGGTTTTTCCACAGTCCCACACTCTTCAAATATTCCACTGTTAATCACTGCACGAGGAAGAACAGGAGGCTCTGGTTTTTATGTAATTTATATTCACATTTCCTTGTGAAGTTTAAGCAAAGGAACGCACAGCATGGGAGGTACCTGGTGCACTAAAATTATGCCTCCTGGCCTTCATTTGGGTGAATGATTTCTGGAGTAGAAATTTTTCTGTAGATGGAATCCAAAGTCTCATGTCTAATCTTTTTTCCCCCCATTGGAGTCAAATCTGCATCAGAAAATTTACCATTTAAACCATTTTGAAATAGGTAGTTCAGTGGCAGTGAGGGCATCTCGTTATTGTGCTGCCATCACTGCTCTCCAGCCACCCCCAGGACGTTCTCATCATCCCAGTGGTACCTAAACTTTAAGACAGGATGTCAGCTAGAGCACGGATTTGCCTGCTTCATTATGAGTCATTACCTGCCTTCCTCTCCCACTGGAGTATCATAGATAAAGCCTCTTAGCATCAACCAATAGAAAGAAGATCCACTGGTTTCTCAAATGGCCCAAGTGAACAGCAGGTAAAGGCTTTTATCGATTTACTGGAATTCATTTCAATTATTCAAACCTCAACCTTGACTGAATCCTCATAATATATGTGAATCTAGGGTACCTTGAACAATCTGACATTTCTGCTGGACACCAATCACTCCAGCTAATCACTCTGACACTGGGCAATTGATATAATCACTATTGGATCCCCCATGGGGGCTTTTGAGCAAGGGAGAAGCTCACCATTCATTTTGCAGCAAAACCTTGCTGCATGAGAATGACTTGGTGGAGAGAAATTCCTTGAGATTTGAAGCCAGTGTCCCGGTCCACAGATTTGTCAAAGGTTTGGCCATTATCTCAATTCAAAAAAGAATGACTTGAGGGGAGGACATGGGCTCAGTGGTAAAGCACCAGCTTAGCATGCAAGAGGTCCTAGGTTCAATTCCCATCACCCCTATTAAGCAAATAAAGAAATAAACCTAATTACCTCCCCCTCTAAAAATAAACAAAAAAGAATGGCTTTATTTAGCAGGCTTATCTTCTCCATGTCATGATTCCCACTTCAGCAACTGGTCCAGGTAGAAAACCGCCTCCCTCGCTTGCTCACCTGGGAAAGACTCTCCCCTATAGAGTGTAATTCCTTTTAAAATTGACTCTTGTTGCTACTTCTTTTGGGTGGGGGTGGGGAGGGAGAGAGATTTGAGGAGTTTCTCCCTGTTTTGGATGGAATGAAGGCATCGCACATTTTTCTACAGCCTAACTGGGGAGATTTCCATTAGTTCTCTGGACTCCCTGCTAATCCTGTACGCTATAAGCCACTCTGCAAGCATGTAGGCCCCTGTGTTTAAACAGTACTTGATTCACACTAAGAGTAACAAGGTGCCCTGGCCTGGGTTCTATGTGATTTGTAGACTGGCTATATCTTAAGCTGGTATTGAAATCCTGGCTGTATAATTCCAGATAAAAGGCTTATATTGGGAGCTTGGAACCCCTTGTAGATCTCTTATGTGCTGTGTGCGATGAAGAGGGAATCCTGGGGTCTCTTCAAAGGGGCCAGTATCCTGGCATAACTGCATGCATGGTACAGACACCTTACTCGTTCTGTCTCACTATCGTGCAATCTTGTGATCTCAGCATCTTGCAGTCTTAAAGTCTTACTATTTCAGAGTCATGTTATTTGCAGTCCCATAGTCTCGTAGGCGCCTGCCCAAGTGGACTCAAAGTTCTGAGATTTCAAAGCGTGCAATGCATGATCCCTGGGCCATCCTGGAGCCAGTAGACTCCAATCAACTCATAAACCTTGAAAGCCAGAGGCAGACTGAATCTAAAGGAAGCTGCAGCCCTGCTCTCACCAAGTTCATCAGTTCCTCTCCCTACAAGATCAAAGGCAATCCCCGCTTAGCAATGCAAGCAGCTGTAGGAGAGGACAGAAAAGCCCAGAAAGAATTTCCTCTCCAGGTGCTGAATCTCAAAGCCCTGCTAGATGCAGGAAAGCTACCACCCACTCAAAGCCAGCTCAAATGCTGAGGATAACAGCTGAACAGCAGGATGAGTGGCAGGTGACTTCTCCCAAGAAACAATGGAGATCAACCAACGCTGTAAGTAGGAACCGCTCAACCTTGCATTCTGAAACCAGCCAAAGTAGCTTGCAAATCCGAAGGAAAAATAAACGCAATATCATTTAAGCAAAAGCTGGGATCATGTATGACCTATAGACTTCCGCGGTGAAGAATTGCTAAATAAATTCTACCGTCTCCAGAAATTGGTGCCAGATGGAATGTTCAGTGTCCAAGAAGGGATGGAGAGCAAAGTGGTAAACAGGTGGCTAAATACAAGACTAGTTTTCTTTTTTTTTTCCTTAAATATTTTAAAAGCCGATGCACATCTAAAGGAAATATAATCATATACTGTGATATTTTTAGCAAATGTGGATGTAAACACATGTCAGTAAAACCACAAAGGGTGGAATGTAGGCGAAGTGGAATCATACTGTTGTAAGGCCCTAAGATTATAGGATTTTTGTATGAGATTTCCTATTTAAGAGTTTCTATATAAGATTATACAAAAACGGTATGTTGTCAATTTGAAGTCAACTTAAGTAAGTCAAGAATGAATAAAAATAAAAGAAAGAAGGAGAGCCATAAAAGAGGATAGATTACCTGAAAACAATTCACAGGGGCACCAATCCTCATTTAATACAAAATAAAATGGGAAATGAGAAACGAGTAAATACAGAGGAGAAAATTAAGAAAGGAATTTGAAGCTAGTAGACGTAAACTTTCCCAACTGACGATTGCATTAAAAGAAGACGAGTCAAACTCCAAGTAAAAGGCGTAAACTGATGGGCAGAATAAAAAGCAAGGCCTGTTTATATACTTTTCATGCGATAGTCTTTTTCAATAATAAAGATTGACAGGTTGAAAGTAAAATGACGGGGAAAGACATTACATGCAAATAACAGACATAATGAGCCTGGAACTTCTCTACTGATAACAGACAAAGTGGGCTGTGTTACAAGGCACAAGAGAGTTTCAGCGTCATAAAGGGTCGATTCATCATGAAGACAGAAGCACCTACATGCACACACACCTACAGTAAATTCAAAAATAATCAGCAAGAATATTGACGATTCAAACAACATTACCGCTGAAACTGGCTGATTAATGGTCGTAGAATACTTCGCTGAACTCCGCAGACTGCACACTTTTTTCAAGGGCGCATGGAACATTTATCAAGACACTATATTCTACATAATTAATGTAAGTCCCAGTGAAACCATATTTTGTTTTCTGACCACAATCAAATTAAATTAGGGGTTGATAATAATAAATTATCTAGAAAACTCACCAATGTTTAGGAAGTTAATAAGAAACACCCTTCCAAGTAATCCTGCCTTCAAAAACAAAACTGTAATGGAAACTAGAAACTAGTTTGAACAATGAGAAAAACACTTACATCAAGATTTGTGGAACTCAATCTAAGGAGTCCTTAGAAGAAAATTCATGGCTTTAAGTGCTTTTTTTTTTTTTAAACAGAAGAAGAAATATATAAAATTAAAACTCTAAGCTCCCACTCCAAAATTTTTGAAAATTTTTGGGAAAAAAGGGCAAGCTGCACTCAGAATAATGGTATATTGGAATACTACTCAGCAATAAAAAGTGCAAACGACTGACGTCTGCAAGAAAACATTACATGAGCACAAGCAGTCAGCCATAGACAGCACACACGGTGTGACTCTCTCTGTGCGAAGTTCTGGAGGAGGTAGAAATCCAAGCAGAATTTTGCTCGATGGTGGGAGGCGGAAAATGACAGCAAGAGAATGTTCATCCCTTTAATTTGATCATAACACCTTTGTGAGGGAGGAAATCTGTATTCGCTTCTTTTTAAAACAAGAAGCTTTGTTTTGGAGAGTTTGAGTGGGGTCGTAAGTCATAAATCAATAAATGATCAAATTGGAACTGGACTATAGAGATTTTGATTAAAGCCAAGCGACCCTTTAATTTCATTGTCATTTTCACTCCCTCATGTCAGGTTACTGAAACCAAATAATTCCTGGGGCACAGTAATAGCTACCAGGGATGGGTCTCCCCCACATCAAGGTCTTGCTCAGCCTTCTGCATGTTTAGTTCATTTCCCTCCATTATCATCAGAAAGGTTTTAGCCAACTTCCTCACTGAAGGGGCACACCCCACGACACACACACACACACAACACACACACACACACACACACACCCTCATGCATACCCCCCCACACACACATATTTAACCTTTCTAAATTTGGAAGACATCTTACAATTGTGCAGCTGGACAATTCAGCATCCCCATATCACGAGGAGGCCCCAAGAATCAGACAGGCTAATTCTGAATATTACATGCATGACTTTCTTAGAAGTTTTTGTTTTTGTTTTTGTTTTTATTTTTAAACTTTTTTTATTTAAATCAAAGTATAGTCAGTTTACAATGTGTTAGTTTCTGGTGTTCAGCATAGTGATTCAGTTATATATATATATATTCCTTTTCATATTCTTTTTCATTATAGGCTATTACAAGCTTTTGGATATAGCTCCCTGTGCCCTACAGTAGTAACGTGTTGTTTATTTTATATACAGTAGTACCTATCTGCTAATCCCAAACTCCTAATTTATCCCTCCCCATCCACCACCGTTATATATAGAAAAAGGTATAATGTCAATTTGAAGTCAACTCCAGGTAACCATAAGTGTCTGGAACACAGTATTCCTTAAAGGCACATTGAAACAGCATTCAGTCACCCAAACCAAATCTGCCTGGTTGTTTCAAAGTCAGTGAATTCCAATCAGCCTGACGCGTTGTTAGTAGTGAGTTGCTGAACGAATGGGTGAATGAACGCAGAGGACGTAATGGTTATGAATCTTGGTTTTCTCACCAGGAAAAGCGTGAAAATAAAATCTCCAGGGTGGTTGTGAATCTTACATTAACTACTACACGCAAATGACATTGTGTGTAGTAGATTTTCACCAAAACAAGTGATACTCTTATAAAGAGAGACACAGAGATTCCGAAAGCTAATTCTTGCATACAAATGCCTGGTGTAAGAATGTCTTTGGAAGCAATGATTTATGTATACCCTCCAGCCCCACGCAAGGCACTTGTCAATCAGACTGAAATTTTCAGAATGCCATTGAGGGATCTCCCCTTAAAAAAGAGAGAAAACTAAAACTAAGAAAGGACTAGCAGCCCAGAGCCAATTAGAAATATACTTTTTTGCTATTTAATAAAACATATTTAATAAGTCAGGGGGTAATGAACAGGCCAACTGCAGAGTTAAGACTAAAAATGGATAGACTCACTCAGTCTATCCAATCAGTGTTCCAAGCTGCTGTTCAGGGGTGTGTGTACAATGCATTTCAGACAGGCACTGAGAGGTAGAGGTTAGACACTGGCCACTACTGGCTGACAAGACTTCTAAAATGATAGCCTTTAAGGAGATAAAAAGGATAATTGAAGTACTGAGTTCCCTTGTTTTCTAACATGTTTGTAAGGCAGTACCCATTGCATCCCCACAAGTGCACGTGTGGTACGTTTATGTGTAATTTCATAGGAGCAGTTATTCCAGCAGTTTAGTGCCTCCTGGCCCTTGAATGATGTCAAAGAGTGGTTCCACCTGTCTAGTTGGCTCTTAAAAATTTTAACAAAGAGGATGACTGATCCAGGCCACTTTCCTCCCTGCCTCCTTTGCAGGGTCAAGGTCTCCAGAGTAGAGGAACAACTCAAGGAGTCAAGGCAATGGTGGAGAGAAACGGACCCTCCCACTTGATCGTGACCACCATGTGAGCTGTGCTACCTACAGTCATATACTCACGTCCTGCTCTCTTAGGAACTATATCCTCTCACTCCCTCCAGGTTGTGTGACTGTATCACTGAAGAGAGATGTATTCTTCCTCTGTTTCTGGCAGTAGGATGATCCTCCAGTGGATGTGAGTGCCTCCTTGTACCCATCTCCGCCCAGACACAACCTTTATCACGCACGTGCTCTTGTGCAATCAATGCCCAAGTTGTCATTTTTCTCCTAGCCTCCTTGTCAGTCATCCTCCTGAAACACGGTAACTGGTCAATGGAATTTTAAGTGAAGTCCGAATATGGGCCACTTTATTATTACTTTACCCATAGTAAAGTTATTTGTGATGCAAATTTCCTAAGATATAAAGTCTCCAAACACATTGCTGAAACCCCCTCCGAATGCATCACATCCTTGCTTTTTCCCACTGACGGGATGTGGTAACACTTGCAGCAGAAGTCACTGCCTGACCTACCAAGATGGCAGGTAATGTCTTCAATTAACTGTCTCTCCCAGCAGCGCCTTCAGCGCCCAGCACTCAACCTCACGCAGAAAAGGCTGGCTTCTTCTAGGTGCAGAGCACCGTGGCTGTGGCACTTGGATCCATACCACCATTTCCTCCATCCAAAGTGCTTAATTCTGCATCCCATTTCCTCAACATTCTCCTGGTTTGATGAATCAGTGCGGTCCTCCGTCATCTATTTGTATTAAAACTATCCCATCAATAACTCAAGCACAAATAGACCTCATTGAGTGTTAAAAGGCATAAGCACCAGGAAAGGGCATTGGTAAAGCTATTTTAAAAATTGAAGTTGAAGGGCTTTCAAATCACCATTGGCCTCTGCCCACTAAGAGCTTTCACAAGTCAGCGTTATTGATTTGAAGGAAGTTTCTGAATTAAGTTGCTCAGAACTCTTCTTAGACCAATAGAAATGTTATGTACACAATTGGCTGTCATCTTCTTTATGATAATTGTTGTGCCTAGACCATGTTTTACTAGAACATAAAATATCATCAACTAATATTGTAGACGTAATGGGTATTAGAACCCACAGCTGAATAGAAAGTGGCTTTTATTTTCCCCTGGCTTGGAGGATCCAGACCTCCAGTCATTCTTGAGAATGCTGTGCATGTATATGAATATTTGTTTAAAAATCAGTATCCACGTACGACACCAAGCTTCCTTATTGCCATGACTGTGTTTGTTCAGAGTTCTGACTTTTGTGTGACTTCTACCGTGTTAAGTCAAAGGGGCGGTGAAGCGACCGTTGATGGGACTGTCACGTATTTATGTTTCCAGCTCTGTGCTGAGAGCTGTAACACCAACATGTATGGCAGCTCGACCATATGGTGCACACCTGGAAAAGACTGAAACACCCGCTTAGCGACATCAGACTTTTCACACTCCGCTAAAGCAAAAAGCAAAAAGCAGGGGAGAAAAAGAAAAACACAATGCCTCTGCCCTTCTTCAATTTCAGAAAAAGGAATAGAAAGCTTTCTCAACTGCCTCCCGGCTGAAATGGGAACTGAGCCTAGAAGCTGACAGGGGGCCTGGCCTCCCATCACAGGACCCAGCATTAAGGAGACACAGCAGCAAAGGCTGGACCCAGGGCAAGAAAGAGATTAACCACCGTGTCCAAGGAAGAGCCGCGGGCAGAGTGAAAATCAAGAGAGAAAGACGGCAGAGATCTTCACCCACTGTGTGCATGGCCATGGCTTACACGTGATCCTGCCGACCCCTTCCCCTGTCCAGCATAACCTGCCCTCCTAGTGTGCTTTATTATCTTTCCTAAATGCATCACCACCTGAAAAAGCTACTCTGTATATTTACTTCCGTTTCTGTCTCTGTCCATGGTACTACAATTGTACTCGGAGTGAGTGAGGACTTCTCTGAGAATCACAAGTAAGATCCATAAAGGGTGACTCAGGAAAGGGCTGCGCCCCTAATTTGTTTCATTATAGAGCCGAGCCTATTACTTTTTCATGGGGGCTCTTAAAGGAATCATGCTCCGTAGAAATGTGAAGCTGATAACATAATAAGGGAACTGCACGTTCACAGCTTTCGGTGGCCAAACCGAGAAGTGTTAAGACATCTTCTCAACGAAATGCATGACTAGTTGAAAGGAGAACTGAACCAATTACGTATTAGAACTCCTTCGGCTGCAATAGCTCTCTCACGCTCTGAATTCCTGGGCTAGACAACTTCAGACAGGCAAATAGACAGCCAAGGTTCAATGGATGTAGTTAAGGAATCTTGTGCTACTCAGTCTCTCAGGAGCTATCCAAGGCAGAGACATCAAAGGGAGATAGTGGGCAGCTTCTAAAAGGACCAAGTGATGACAAGAATGTCCTAGGATGCTCTCACCCTTACTTCTTCCTCAGAGCTTTTTGGGCTCACTTCTGAAATCAATGTCCTCAGCAGCAGATAAGACACAATTTACCAGTCATGTAGTTGATTTTCTCCTAAGATAATTGAACTTCCTTGAATAGGAATCTTTAAGGAGGTAACAGATGCTCACTGGCAACAGAAACATGAAAGCAGACATTCTGTGTATCATCATCATCATCATCATCATCATCATCATCATCATTATTGTTATTCATTTTCCTGAGATTTGGATCTCCAGATAACCCTCTGTAGAGATGTCACCTCAGTGTCAGCCTTTGGCAAAAGCATGTAATAGGCCAAGTTTCTCTTCTCTCTCACCTCTTTGTCTCATTTGTGCTCTTAGCTGACTTTCAACTTTTTTCTAGTCAACTGTTAGTAACACAAGCAATGACCTGTCCTCAGGAAAAATAAGCATTTCCAGTTATAAAGGGACAATTGAAGCACAAAAGAAGAAGGAAAGGAGGGAGAAAGGAAGGAAGAAGTGAAGGAAGGAAGGAGGCAGGGAAAGAGGAAGGAAGGAAAGAAGCTTTTACATGTTAAAAGAATTAAATTATGATACTAAATAAAAGGGATCCAAATTGGAAGAGAAGATGTAAAACTGTCATTATATACAGATGACATGATACTATATACAGAAAACCCTAAAGGTTCCACTCTAAAACTACCAGAGCTGATAAAAGAATTCAGCAAGGTAGCAGGATACAAGATTAACTTACAGAAATCAGTGGCATTTCTTTACACGAACAATGAAATATCAGAAAAGGAAAGTAAAGAAACAATCCCTTTTAAAATTGCATCCAAAAAAATAAAATACTTAGGAATATATCTGTCCAAGGAAGTGAAAGATTTATAAAGAGAACTATAAAACACTGACTAAAAAATGAAAGGTGACTTAAAGAAATGGAAAGATAGCCCATGTTCTTGAATTGGAAGAATTAATATTGTTAAAATGGCCATACTACCCAAAGCAATCTACATATTTAATGCAATATCAAATTACCTAGGACATTTTTCACAGAGCTAGAACAATCATCCTAAAATTTATATGGAATCACAAAAGACCCAGAATTACCAAAGTAATACTGAAGAAAAAGAATGAAGCTGGAGGAATAACACTCCCAGACTTGAGACGATACTACAGAGCTACAGTAATCAAAACAGCATGCTATTGGTACAGAAACAGACATATGAGTCAATGAAACAGAATAGAGAGCCCATAAATAAACCCACACATTTTTGGTCAATTAATCTTTGACAAAGGAGGCAAAAACATACAAATGGAGTAAACAAAGTCTCTTTAGCAAATTGTGTTGGGAAAACTGGACAGCTGCATGGAAATATATGAAGTTAGAACACTCCCTCACACCATACACAAAAATAAACTCAAAACAAAGGCAACCTATGGAATGGAAGAAAATATTTGCCAAAGATGAGACTGACAAGGGGTTAATTTGTAGAATATATAAACAGCTCATTCAACTTAGTAAGAAAAAAATCAAGCAACCCAATCCAAAAATGGGCAGAAGACCTAAATAAGCAATTCACCAGTGAAGACATACAAATGGCCAATAGGCACATGAAAAAATGCTCAGTATCACTGATTATCAGAGAAATACTAATCAAAACTAGAATGAGGCATCACCTCACACCAGTCAGAATGGCCATCATTCAAAAGTTCACAAACAATAAATGCTGGAAAGGCTGTGGAGAAAAGGGAGCCCTTCTACACTGTTCGAGGGAATGTAGTTTGGTGCAGCCATTATGGAAACTAGTATAGCGATTCTTCAAAAGACTAAAAATAGACTTACCATATCATCCAGCAATCCCACTCTTGGGCATACATCCAGAAAGAACCTCAATTCAAAAAGATATGTGCACCCCAATGTTCACAGCAGCACTGTTTACAATAGCCAAGATATGGAAACAGCCTAAATGTCCATAGACAGATGACTGGTTAAAAAAGTTGTAGTACATGTATATAATGGAATACTACTCAGCCATAAAAATTAATAAAATAATGCCACTTGAAGCCACATGGATGGACCTGGAGACTGTCATTCTAAGTGAAGTAAGCTAGAAAGAGAAAGAAAAACACCATATGATATTACTTATAAGTGGAATCGAAGGGGAAAAAAAGAAACAAAAAAAGCCAAACAAACTTATTTACAAAATAGAAACAGACTCACAGACATAGAAAACAAACTTATAATTACCAGGGGGGGACATGGGTGGGGAGGGATAAATTGGAGTTCGATATTTGCAGATGCACACTACTATATATAAAATAGTTAAATAACAAGTTCATACTGTATAGCATGGGAAATCATATTCAGTATCTTGTAGTAACTTATGATGAAAAAGAACATGAAAATGAATATATGTATGTTCATGTATGACTGAAGCATTGTGCTGCACACCAGAAATTGACACAACACTGTAAACTGCCTACACTTTCAATTTTATATATATATTGTGTGTGTGTGTGTGTGTGTGTGTGTGTGTGTGTATACACAAAAACAAACAAATAAAAAAATAGGATACTAATTTGGCTAATTAACTAGACAAAATACCTGAATTCTTGCTGCAAGCAAATGAAAACTGAAGTCACTATCTGGCTTCTGGTTCCCTTCCTCCATCTCCACCGCCCCCTTCACCCTCTCTTCCCTGGACCACTGCAACAACCTCCAGACAATTTTTCTTCCTCCAGTGTTATTCCCATCTGACAAGAGAGTTCAGTGCCTTAAAGGTCCAGGGCTGATTTCCTAGACTCCCTGCAAAACCATCTGTTTTCTAAACCATCTGCCCCTTCTCTCCCCAACGTGCCCTGCTTCTCCACGTCAAACCACTAAGCTAATGCCATCTCTAAGCATCTTCTCCACTGTGTTCTCTTCAGCCTCTTTCTTTAAACTGGGGGCACTCTCCTTCTTTATCGGCATAATCTCTCCTGTCATAACGACACATCAGCAAAAAGGCTAGAATTTCTGCATGATGGTGATTTCCTCCTCTAGATCACAGTCACCTGAGGACCTCAGTCCTCATTCATTCTGTGTCTCTAGCACCTGGCACAGGCCAGAGCACACAGAAGATGGAAAGTACCAATTCTTCTCTTTACTCATTAACCTTGATCCCCCTTGAGAAGCATTACTGGACCCTGGGATGCACAATGTTGCGTGAAGCTGTTGGGTCTGGAGAGGGGCTATTTTTTTTAAAAAAAATTATTGAACTGTAGTTAATTTACAATGTTAGTTTCTGGTGTACAGCAAAGTGATTCAGTTATACATATGGATATATGTATGTATATATATATATATATATTTTTCTTTTCAGTTTGCAAATTCCAGACTTGTCTAATATTATGTATTAAACACGGACTTAAAGCTGAACCGTACCGATCCCACACCCAGCACCTCATCTACATCTTTATTCATCCCTTTGTTTTAGCAATGTGCCTGCTTCTCATCTATACAATTCTTCATTTTTGGAATGAATTTAAATTTTGGAAGAATCTTTAGCCCCACATTTACTACAGGGTAAGAACTGAAGTATTTTTGTTTGTTTGTTTGTTTTGCTTTTGTTTGTTGTTTGGGGGGATAATTAGGTTTATGTACTTAACGGAGGTACTTGGGGATTGAACCCAGGACCTCATGCATGTGAGGCACGTGCTCTACCACTGAGCTATGCCCTTCCCACAAGACCCAAAGTATTTTAAGTACTATTTTACTGATTTTTAAAAAAATGGATAAATGAAACACTGCCATGACATGAGACCTTGACACTTTCCTAGACCACTGAGCCTAGATTATAGATTTGAGTGTGACGAGGTTCCTGTGGCCCGCAGGCAGACTGCGGGGGTCTCAGAGGAGGGGGATCATAAAAAGGAAGAGGAAAATTCAGCCAAAAGGGCTGTGATCTTGTCTCCATCACACTGGGACCTGGGTAAGTCTTTTCACTTCTTGTGCCCTGGTTTCCTCCTCTGTGAAATGGGGAGAACCAGTTGGTGTATATCAGAGGGCTCTGATAGGCTGAAAGGCGATGGTACCTGCACACTACTGAGCGGTCCCTGCAGGCAGCAAATGCTCATCACACACTCACTATTCATATTCTCCTTTTTAGAATAAATTTATTTTAATTTTTAATGGAGGTACTGAGGATTGAACTCAAGACCTTGTGCATGCTAAGCATGTGCTTTCCCGCTGAGCCATACCCTCACCCCACTCCCAATATTCTCCTTCTTGCTGTTAATATGTCACTTGTCAGGACAGGGTCAGGGTGGGCTCAAACTCTCCGTGGGAGTCTAAGCCACACGCGATCTGGGGCTGTGTGTGTGATGCTGGTCCAGGAATGCACGATTTCTGTCTCTCCTGTTTCCATGCCCTTTTTTCTCTTTCTATTAATGACTAGGAGAAAAGCACATGATGGCTGTGACAACTGAGTATTAGCAACGTATGAAATACGGCTGACATCTCTTCTAGAGGGTTCTCTATTTTACTCTCAACATTTTAAAACCTTGGAGGCTAGCCGCCAGGACAGACTGCTAGGTTAAAGCCGATCACGTTTGCTCATTCATACATGGGGAGAAACTGCACGATTATTTTGTAAGAAATAAAGCACGGGATTTCAATGGGGCCATTCATTTTGCCAAAGTAAAGCCACAATCCTGTTCAGTGAGACGAAATCTGGAACGAAGGCATGTGGACTGTGTCCAGAGCGAGCCCGAGCCTGGCGTAGGGGCACCTACATCCCCCGCCTTCTTTCCATAGACCCTAGAGAAAGCTGGGGAAGGATGTGCCCCTGGCTATGAGCGCAGGAGATCTGGTCCAAGGCATCCTGTGGGGCAGCTATGTGAGTCTCTGTTGCAAAGTGACATACCAGAGGTCAAGGAGAGAGATGCCGGGCAGGGCAGCCTGCGAGGAGGTGCTGGACTCTGTGTAAGTCTCGCATCTTCAACAAGTGATCATCCACTTGAAGCTTGTCTATGTTGTGATTTTCCTCTTATTCTCAATCTTTCTTCTTATCTCCAAACCCTACAGTTAAGTCTTACCGGGACTCTATGACAAGAGGGACCTGTGTCCTTACTTGGAGGATCTGGAGGAGCAGATCCTGAGACAGTAAAAGGCCAGGGGTCCTCCTGGCTGAGATAGGGAGTAACACCCTGAGATGAATTTGAAGAATGAATAAGCCCTCCTTAGCATCTCAGAAAAACTCAGAGGGCAGAGCAGTCGTGGGAAGTGGTGGCTTAGCTAAAGCCACTTGGGCATTAAAGGAAGTAAGATGCATGAAGACCAGTGGTCCCCTTACACGGTCTGTACCCCTCACTTCACAGTATGCAATGGGAAATAGGCAAGGATTCAAATCTAAGAAAAACTCCGCTCACTAAGTTCCCTCAATCCTAGACCCAGAAGAAATGATTAGGAAGGAAAGTACAAAACAGAACATGAGCCCATCTTTGGAACTTGGTTACCAAGGAAACCAAAGAGCCAAACAAATTCCAGGCGTGCTCTGAGGATCAGTCTAGAATAGTCTCAAATGTCTGTCATATATTTATATTATATTATATTGGATGAATCCATTTCAACATGGCTTTACTTCTTTATGACATAATCTCACACTTAATTTCCAGGGCAGCTGTCAAAATGCATTAGAGCTCTTACCTCCATCAAAGAGATTTTGGGTTTTGATGAAGTTCCTTAACCGAGCTATTCGGAGATCTCATGTAACTTACCCATTCCTAGAGACTTGTAAAGGCAAACTGGCTTAAAGGATTAGCATTTTTTAAAACCGTTTTCCTTTTAAAAGCAATCAAAGCCATTTTTTTTTTCATCATTGGGGGTCACTGTTGAAGATACCCCATTTTAATCTGTTTAGATTATTTGACCTTTTCCTTGTCAGCTTTTATAGCTCTTCATTCCTGCTAACATTTCTTCACAGTAAGCAGTCCTGGTGTATATAGTAAATGCTAATTAGCCCTTTCAAAGGTTCCCATGATAAATATCTTAATGCCTCCTTTAGAGTTTCTGGGCACAAAGCAGAGATGAAAGAAGTCACTTTGCCTCGTGTCCTTATCCAAATTCATGTCCCCCTCATCCTTCCACCTCTAAACAACCTCTGATGGCTTGCTTTTTTGACTTTCTCACCTGCCCTTCCTGGTGCCTGGTCCCACCACGCCTTTTTTTTTTTTTTCGATGAGGACAGCAGTGCCCTGGATTAACCAGACCAGACTGTCACTGCTCCTTTGTGGATTTTCCACTCAAGAGCTAAAACAGAAGACTCAGAGATTACAAACAAAAACACTGCAGTGGACTCCTCCCAAAAAATGCCCTCTGCCCAGTGCAGGTGGCAATTTACTGAGGGCAATGAGTGAAGAAGGCCACTTTCTTTGGTTTTTATTGCCTGAATTACACCAGGCATACAGTGATGCGAGCAGGTCAATAAGTTGAACTCAACAAGATGACTTTATCAATTCCATCCATTTTAATGATCAAATTGTGCCTTCTTGCAATTTCAACTTTCCTGTATGTTCTATTCCTGTTAACATACCTAAATTGTTCAAAGCTTAAATTTATAATACCTTAAGGATGAACTATCTCATTCCTTATCCATTCCTCTTAACAAATATTATGCATCTATTACGTAGTTTTTTTTCACACATGAGGAATTTGTCGTTTTTAGTTAATGCATTAAATAGTCTCTGTGAGCTAGATTTTTTGGTACCCATCTCTAGAAGAAGACGTAGATTCACAGATAGATCTCAAATAAATAACCTGACTGAGGCACCCCTCTGATAATCTGTAGGCTCAGAATTCAAAATCATGCCGGTTTGGCTTCAAAATTTAACGTTTCTGCTGGGCAATGCAAAACCACCTGAGAGTTCACCGTTCTCTGAACTGATGTCTGGCGTAAATACTTGTATCTCCTTGCAGAAATACCTTTATAGAACTGTCTCAGTTTTAGTCTTCTGCCTTTATGCGTTTCTGTCTTGTGCAAAAAAGATGATAAGCTGATTTCTGTCATATCATTAATGCATCTCATGTTTACGTATTTAATATATTGTCCATGAAGATATTCAGTGTCCTTATATATGAATTTGACCCAATAGTCCTGTGATCATAAGAAAAATCATTCACTTACTACAAAGCTGAATGTGTATTTTCTAGTCAGAGAGGGGATGAGTACACAATCCCACGTTACTGTAGCTGCCTTACATGCTAGAAAAACAAGCCTTTCCCAGGTGTTTCAGTTCAGCGCCTTCAACTATATTCTGCATTTGCATCTATCCCTATGCTCAGCTCCGGTCCTCTCTCTCATGAGGCCTTCTTTCTCATGAGCTGACTGGGGCCAGCATGTGTGGTCCAGGAAGTGAAGGGGACTAGCGGGCCACCCTGGCTTTTCAGGAGAGAACCCAACGCTGAAAGGTAAACTCTTCTGCATCATGGGAGCAAATGTGAGCCAATTTAGGAAGTGGAAATTCCCTCACTGGGGTTAGCTACCAGGCTGTTAGGTAAGCAGGTGAGAGGTAAATCAGAGAATGCAGATGGAAGCAAAAATGATGGATGGATGGATGGAAAGACGGATGGATGGATGGATGGATAGATGGATAGATAGATAGATAGATAGATAGATAGATAGATAGATAGATAGATAGACAGACAGACAAGACAGGCAAGGATTTGGGAGTTGACTGGGTCAGCACTTGGATCATCGGGAGCCAAGGAGACGGATTAGCATATGGTTGTCAATAGGAAGACTGAACAAAACTCGCCTCCCTTTGATATGCTTAGTGATGTTTTTAAAGCCCTTCTATCTGATTCTTTAGCTGGAAGAGACTGGGGGCTGATCTCTGCTTCAGCGACCAACTCATGGTTTTGTTGTTGTGATTGTTATTCAGACTCGATTATAAACAAGGATACACAGGTCCTTCTCTGCACCTGTCTTCATCTCTGTTCTCTGGGAAAGTGAGGAATACCTTGTTTCTTGTCCCAGAGTAACTTTTCCAAGAATCTCCATTAGGTGAATAATTAATTTACTTGTTAAATATGTGCATTCCTTTCGTCTGTCAAAAGCAAAGCTCATCCTGGTGTGAAAAACATATTTTAGAAGGCAAAAGACACAACCTATGGGCTACTTAACCATATAAGGGTCTATGTAAAAAGTGTCAAATGAATTTAAAAGGCACTAGCTGTCATGTCCTTATTACTGGGAAACAATCAACATTAAAAAAGAAAAAGAAAAAACCTGCAGAATTGTATTTTTGAGTGTGACTTGGAATGGAGGACAGTGAACTTTCACTATTTCCAGCAGACAGTTGTGTCTCCCAGATTGTAGCAACATGTATTTTTTTAAAGCAAAGCATTTTATTAGCTTTTCAAACTTCCTGTTTGTATTCCTTACCTCTACCTCAACGTTACAGCACAGAAAAGGGCTTTTTGGTTGGCTTGTTTAGTTTTTAGCTGTTACCTTTCACCCATCCCTACTGAGTGTGTTGAGTTTGGTTCTACTGAACTGAAGTTTTGGAAAAGGCACATGTGCAGTGTGCATGGGTGGGTGTGCGTGTGTGTGTGAAATCGGGGTTCCTTTGGTCTCTTAGGTGTCACAGACATAGTTCAGCCTCTTTGTGAATGAATGAATGAACCTTGAGCCCTTCTGTGTGCCGGGTGTTCCGTGAGGCACTGGGGATAATGATGGGCCCAAAAATGAGCCCTGTGCCAGGCGCTGGAAGTCAGGGCGAGGACACACATTAGTCTAATTCTCAAACAAATGAGTGCCTCCTTGTGCAGGGTGAGAAGTGGGGGGACACGTGCTCTGGGAGTGGACAATCGTGCACCCACCTCAGGGAATGTCTTCCCAGGGCGTGATGCTGGGCTGCCAATGGCTCCCCAGGCTGCTTAAAAACCAAGGCTTTTGCTAAACATGAAAAGGACATAACCTGAGGGGTGATGGGCAGCATTTTGGGGTGCTGCTGCCCTGTGGGAAAGGATTCCCTCTACAGCAGGTGCTCTCTTGGGCCCCCAGCCCTCCCCACCACTGCCCCACCCTAGAGGCATGTTTTTTTGGGAGACAGTCCTTGCTTACGAAGGCTCAGCTGAAAGTGTGACACCAGTCAGTATGGCCATCATTAAAAAGTCCATGAAGTATAAACTTGTTGTTTGTCTATTTTGTATAAAGTAGTTAGAATCTGCAGATCTCAGATTCCCAATATATCCCTTCCCACCTCCTTACCTCCTCCCACCCCCATAACCATAAGTTTGTTTTCTATGTTTGTGAGTCTGTTTCTGTTTTGTAGATAAGTTTGTTTGTCTTTTTTTTTTTTTTTTTAAGATTCCACATATGAGTGATATCATATGGTATTTTTCTTTCTCTTTCTGGCTTACTTCACTAAGAATGACAATCTCCATGTTGCTGCAAAGGGCATTATTTTGTTATTTTTATGGCTGAGTAGTATTCCATTGTATATTGCACAGGGGACTATATTCAATACCTTGTAGTAAACTATAATGAAAAAGAATATGAGAACGAATATATATATGAATGTGTATGACTGAACAATTATGTCGTACACCAGAAACTGACATATCATTGTAAACTGACTATACTTCAATAAAAAATAAAATAAAATAAAACTATTAAACTGTAAAAAAAGAAAAAAATCCACAAAGGATAAATGCTGGAGAGGATGTGGATAAAAGGGAAGCCTCCTACACTGTTGGTGGAAATGTACGTCGGTGCAGCCACAATGGAAAACAGTATGGAGATTCCTTAAAAAACTAAAAATAGAGTTACCATATGACCCAGAAATTCCACTCCTGGGCATATATCCAGAGAAAACACTAATTCAACACTAATTCAACATGCACCTCAATGTTCAGAACAGTACTATATGCAATAGCCAAGATATGGAAGCAACCTAAATGTCCATCAACAGATGACTGGATAAAGAAGTTGTGGTGTATATAAATATATGGTGGAATACTACTCAGCCACAAAAAAGAAAGAAATAAAGCCATTTGCAGCAACATGATGGACCTGGAGATTCTCATACTAAGTGAAGTAATTCAGAAAGAGAAAAAAGAAACATATATCACTTATATATGGAATCTAAAAAAATGACATAAATGAAATTATTTACAAAACAGAAACAGATACAGACATGGAAAACAAACTTATGGTTACCAGGGGAAAGGGGTGGGAAGGGATAAATTGGGAGTTCGAGATTTGAAGATACTAAAAACTATATATAAAATAGATAGACAAGGTTGTACTGTACAGCACAGGGAACTATATTCAATGCCTTGTAGTAAAATATAATGAAAAAGAATGTAAAAAGAATATATGTATATATAACTTAAACACCATGCTGTAAGCCAGAAGCTAACACAACACTGTAAGCCAACTGTACTTCAACTAAAAAAAAAAAAAGTAAATCCTTTAGAGGTTAGTTTCACTAGACAAAAATAATCTGTGAAATAATTTTCCTTTATTAAAAAAATCACATTTACAAATACAAAAAAAAAGTGTGAGGAGTTAACCCTTGGAAGGGACTTATGACCAACGATGGTTAGAGTTTATAGATGAATTTATCCCCTTAGAATGTGCAGGAGCTTCCTGGGGCTGCTATGAACAGGTCTGGCCAGTTGGAATCCCATTCCTTTCGTGGCACCCCCTCCTCCCTCCCTTTCCTTCACCCCTGCTTCCCTGGAAGTGCATTCCTCAAAGTAGCTTTGGCCTCAGCCTCTGTTTTCTAGGAAAGACTGGTTAAGGTAGGAGATCTGTGGACTAAATCCAAAATTGTCCTCCATTCTGCTGGAATATCAGAGTACCAACAACTCAGAGATTTAAACAACAGAAAAAAAAATCCCTTCACTGTAAAGAGTGGATTCTAAGAAAACTAGCATTTGGACATAGTAGCCCAATGGCCAGTGGCTGGATCTGCTGTCCCCAGTGGAAGGATGACATCCTACTGGGCTCTGCACACATCAGGACACGGCTGGAGTGTGTGGAGGAGGGGCTGGTATGTTTTTAGGGGAGCCTCTACAGGATGTGATCAGAGAGTTAGGTGACTCAGAAGACATTTGGACTTGACCACGTGAGGAATGCTGAAGCCACTGAGGCACATCATATTGAGATAAACACACAACGGGTGGGAAGCAGGTGGTGGAAAGGAGATTAAAATCACCATCAGATAGTTACTGAAGGAAGGGGCAACTTCTTTTGTGTACTTTTAAACTGCAGAAGTGGAACAAATTGGAAGACGTCATTAGGAGCGATGCTGTTGGAGAACAAAGGAGGCTGCATCATGAGGTAGCAACATCGCCTTCCCTGACATCTGTCCCGTCTCTGCAGGGACGTCACTGGCGAGGCCGTTCCTGCAGAGGGTGAGGGCCCGGCTGGCCCGTTGCCAAGGTCACGTACAACGTGGAGAGTCCAACCCTGGGTTTCAACACGATTAGTGCTTCATTTAGAGGGAGTCTGTATTGGAAGGCTCTTATGGTCCAGGATTTCCACCCCTTACTGGCCAATGACCTTCACACCATAAAAAAGAAATTTAAACAGCAGTCTTCAGCCTTAGGGATTCTGAGCAGCTATCACACCAGTGCAGGCATTTGGTGGTCGCAGACCAGGTGAGAGAGGGCAGTGTAGCAGCGTTCATCACAGCCACAAGGAAGACAGTGCAGTACTCCAGGGCAACTGACCACATCCCATCCCCTGGTGCCTTTCCCCGTGGGTGGTTCACTTGGTCACGCACTCATTCATTCACTCAACATGAAGGCTGGATACCGTGGAGATCTAGTGGGAAGGGACACCTTGGGAATCCACAGCCCAAAGGAAGGAAACACAGGAAGGGACGGAAACATTGCCACTGAGCATGATCAAGAACGAAATACAGTTGGGGAGGCTGTCGTGCCTGCATCCAGGGCTACAGTACTAGCAGGACACTTCTCACTTCTTGGGAAAGGGCTGCTTGACTTGCCTCGAGGGATACCTCTGCCGGTTCTTGCTCAAGAAGGAAGCACAGATCCTGACACACTGAGGATGCTCAGGTGAGCCTGGGATTGGAGCCTGCCTCTGCCCCTTACTACTGAAGCATCTGTAAAAGCAGGTTCATTTATCCGGAAAATATCTTTGAGTGCCTGTTCACGTGGCAAGCATTGTAAAATGTGCGGAAGATTGAATTACGGAGAGAGAAAGAGAAAGACACGGACTCCGGCCCCACGGAGGAGACCCCGTGATGACGGAGGTCATCGTTAATTGCACGCCGATTTGCTTCCACTGTCGTGCAGCACAGCTGCGCTGGGCGGGAGGCACGGGGCTTAGTTTGGCCACGGGTTCCGGTGCTAATAAGAGCCTCTCTCTCGGGGCCAGTGCTGGTGTCAGGTGAAATGACGCGTGCGAAGCGCTGAGCCTGACGGCGGGCAGCGCGCGTGATGGAATCCTGGCCCTGTTTACACGACGTCAATACTGATGATCATGCTTATTTCTCTCCACCGATGTCTCCGCAGAGAAAACACACACATCTCACCTACCAACAGCTCTTTTTTGTTTGTTTGTTTCACCCTGATTGTCAGGCCGGCGTTCCCTTGTACATGTACAAAACTAATTTATATTTTCAAGTCCTGTTCAAATGAAAAGTCTCTCACATCAAAAAGGGAGATGTGGGGTACGGGTCTGGCTCAGTGGTAGAGGGCATGCCTAGCATGCACGAGGTCCTAGGTTCAATCCCCAGCACTTCTGTTTAAAAATAAATAAATAGATAAACTTAATTACCTCCCCGTCAAAAATATAATGAAGTAAAATATATATATATATATTAAAGGGAGGTGTAGTGGGAAACTTTTGTTCAGTGGCTGGGTTCCTGTTATTTGCAAAGTGACCACTAGTCATTTGCTAAGCATCAGCTGCTTTGGTGGAAAGTCTCAAGCCAGTGAGGGAGACATGCCCCATATTTGAGTCCATATGGCATCTCTGCCTGGATCCTTCAGCCTGTCTGCAATCTCACCTCTCAGGATGGGAGCTACAGTTGGGAAAGACAGGCAAAGCAGGGTGAACAGAAAAGCATAGTGGGGGCGCCTTTGCCCCTGAGAGCATCCGGTTCCTTTTCTGTAGCTTCTAAGACTGGGGACATGAAATAACAGGAAGAACGAAACAAATTCACAGCTTATGGAACATGTCGATGTGTTTTTCTCCTCAATCACAGGAAGGATAGAGGTTTTGGATTTAGATGAACTTGGATTGAAATTTACCTTTTCTAAGTCACAGTTCCCTCATTTTTAACATGAAGATCATGCACCTTTCCCACGTGGGGATGAAGATGTGACAGACGTAAAGGTCCTTAAAAATAATAATTACCCAATAAATGTCATCTCCCTTCCTGAGCACCCAAAGTTAACCTCCTCTCTTGATCCTGCACCAGACGTTAAAACAGGCTTCTCCAAAACCACCCAAGTAAACTTCCAAATCCCCCACTACAGCAACTCATAAGTATACATTCCCATATAACGAAGAGAAGAGAGATGAAATCCCGTTGCATACATTGGTAAACTTTTATACATTGTGACCGCGTAAACTCCATATGTCCAAGAATACTCATTCTTCTCAGGCACCCTTGGAAAATCTGTAAAAATCTACCCTACACAATGCCAAAAAAAGAGATCACCACAAATTCCAAAGAATTAGCCACAGAGAGACAACTGTGTTGTTCACAAATATTTTCAAGACCTAATAACATAGTAAAGTTTAAAAATTATGAGTCTGGAAACTCAATAATCCACTAATAATATAATAAATCATGGCATAAAATGGGCAATGATAAGAGAAATGACACAGATTTAGAACCGAACAAGTAAGTGGCTAAACATGAAAGCTAAAGCATTATCCAGAGGGAAATGTGTAGCTTGGCTGCACGGATTAGAAAATGTGAAATTGTGAAGGTAAGTGAGCTAAGTCGAACCGACAAATGTGTTATCAGTCATATCCTGCAGGACCTTGCTATTGTCAAAGAGAAAATAAAAAAATGTATCTACATGAAGCAATTAGAGAATAAGATATATGTTGATTAAAACTCATGAGTTAGAATTCAGTGAGTTCAAACATGGCTGAATATATGCTAATGAAGCACTTCGCATGAATTAGTCTTGACCTTCAGCACAGTATTGCGATTCTTACAGATCAGGAAACGGAGGCTCAGAGATTTTTCAGAAGCAGCTAGCAAATGGTGGGGGTCTTATGAAGTTAAGGTTTTGCTCTGCTTTTTTTTTTTTTTTTTATTCTACCACCCCACACTGCCTCCCACTGGACTACAGTCCCAAACCTATGGGCTGTCCAGACGGTGATGTCAGGGTGTTACCAAAACGCGGGTCTGTCTGCTCGCCGCTCAAAAGCCAACACAAAGAGAGACACATGTTGGTAGAACGGAAAGGCTGCTTTATTCTGGAGGCAGGCAACTGGGAGGTGGGCAGACTCCTGTCCTAAGGACAACTCCCCAAACCAATCAAGGGGCAAGAGCTTTTAAAGAGGAGTCTCGGGGGCACAGGCTGAGGGAGGCGGATCCATGCAGAACAGCAGTCAGCTCTGACAGTTAGTCGTGCAGGGTGTGATCAGCATCATCTTGACTACTTCAAGTACAGTCTTCCATCTTCAGTTCCAGGGGCTGTTTGTTCCCATTTCCTGGAGGCCAGTTCCAGGAACTGTGGCAGCTTCTGTCATGGCTACAGTCTGGTCACCAAGTAGCTAACTTCTTCCACCAGGTGGGGGTCTCAGTCTCTACAGGACAGCTCAAAGGACATGGCTCAGGATATGATCTGGAGCCCTTGGGAGGGGCTAAAAGTCCCTGACTTTGTTTAATGACTTAACTGTTCTAATTCTGTTTCTCTTGACAACTTCCCTTTGTTTCTGTAGTTTCTCATTTCTCTGAGTAAACTGATTCTTTGACTGAAGTTTTCCTACAGACAAGAGGCAGGTGGAGGACATGGGGGATGGGGGTGTCCGTCCTGGGAAGGCCCCAGGGGGTGAAGGTCCTACTCCATTTCAATGTGAATTCAAATAGCAGGGGCGAGGGAAGGCTGGAGCTCAGAAAATCTAAAGAACTGTTACTATTGCCCCAGAGACGACTGTTGCCAAGTGCTTTCAACCCCCTGACAGTGACATGGGAAAACCCAGGACCCTTGTCACCCCTGGTTTAGGGATGTGGAACTGACTCTGGGATGCCTGTGACTTAAATGAAGGCGTGTGTGCAGAAAGGATCAAAAAGCAAAAACTACTTAGAGCTGCTATAATTTGAGTATATTTGAAAACTTGGCATTTCAAAATACACACTTGATTTTATTTCAAGAAAATGCCAGAATCTGAAGAATGTTAAGAACGCTTTAAAGGGGGCAGAGGGGAGGAGGATGACAGTCTTTCCTGTGTTAAACATCTTGTTTTGCTTTAAAAAAAAAAATGCAGGCTCAATTTTCAAACATCAGATGTAGAAATTAAACCAGAAGGAATCCTGAGACTCAGTCAAGCACTGAATAGTTTGACTTAGTGGGTAAGAAAAAATGGCAGGGAAGTGTTTTAAGTGCTTAGATTTTACACCTTGGAATGCTCTTTCTCATATAAATACAATTGTCCTCCAGGTAATCTCATCTTGTAGGTGTCATTATCCTCACTGCACTGATGAAATTGGAGGTGCCTGACACCCTGGGGCTTTTATGCAAAAGTTCTCTATAATTATCATTTTCGTTGTCTTGATGGTGGACCTAGGTTAAAGGATTTAAGTGGTTTTTACAAGCTTTTGAAACTGGAGAGGGAAATAAGTGGAAACTGAAATCTGATGTTCAGATTTTGAAAACCACCCTGTTACGCTCCCCTAGATAAATTCACTCTCCTGGTCTCCAAGATCATTTTATGTCACGCAGCCAACCTAAGCACTTCTGCACTTTTATGCCTTATCTTCACCCCCTGACCAGTCTTCCCTTCTGCAGTTACTCCTTTTTCCTCAGTTTTCTTTCTCATGCATTGTTCACTTGAGAATGGGAACCTTCATCTTACAAAACAAATAACAAAACAAGGAACGAAACTGACTAGGTCCCACTTCCCGTTGCTGCTACCGCCATGTTGCTCTGCTTCTCTCCTTCTCTGCTCCCTTGATACCACTCCCTCCTTGCTTTAATCTTTCACTCTCTCTTAGCAGCTTGCTCCCTGGCTCTGCCATTCTTGTTTCTAATTGTTGGAGGCTCCAGGGCTCTGCTGTGCTGTGTACCATTATCTTCATCACCCAGAAACATCTTTTCCTAGATGAGCTCATGCGAGCCCTTGGCTATAACCACCACTGATATACTTGGTGACTCTCACGTCCAGGTGCCTGATCCTCTAGCAAAACTACTTTTGGGTCCTGCTGCACCCTCCTGGGCTGTCTAATAGGTGGTTTAAACTTTAGAGCTGAAATAAAACCTTCCTGCCTCCCCTACACCTACTTCCTGACAAGTCATCTCTTGTTCAATACTTTCTCATCTCAGTAATGACACCACCGTGTGAAGATTGCCCTCAAGATGCTCAGTCTTGGGGGCCACCCTATTCCCAGCTTTCCCTCACGCATCCGAGAAGCTCTATCAAGCCTTCCCCATTGGCCCTATCAAACATGATCACTGTTACATTCTTGTCCGAGCCATAATCACATCTCTCTTGAGTTACAGCAGTAACTTCTTAAACGGTCCCTGCTCTTGTTCTGCCTGCTGTCCAGTTACCCAAAGTCGGCGTAATTGTTCCAACAGCTAAAACAAATCGCGCTACTCCCCCTTGTAAAACATCGTGTAGGCAGCCTCTGCCAGTGTGAATGAAGTTCAAACCCCAGACTGTTTACCAAGTTCTACAGGAACCCCCGCGTGTTTTGTGTCTACCTCTTGCCTGTTTCAGACAGGGAAGTATCAGCCCAAGGGTCACCAGCTCTGAGACTCCTGCCCGCCCTTCCCCAGAGAAGCATCACCCGCTCCATTTTCTAAATCATTTTCCATCACACTGATTAATATTTTACTTTTCTGTCTGGTGTGCATCATTATCAAAGAGCATTTCTTGTTGGTGTATTTTTTTTTCTTTCCAGTGGAATAGGAATTTTGTGAAGTCACGGACTCTATTTCCATTGCTGCTCTACGCCCAGATCTACAACAGTGCCTTGCACTTGGTCAGTTTCCAAAGAATATTTGTGTTACTGACTGGCTGTCAGTTCATTGAAAGGCGAAAGGGGGAAAAAGATTTATTTGGTCCAGTCTTTATTATAAATTTGAAAAGAGATGATATAAACCCATGGAAAGGAAAACACTGAGCAGACAGAATACATAACTGAGTGGTAAAATACACATGCGCTTCAGATCCTGTAAGGAATATGCTTGTTTGATGGAATGGAAATGAACGGATGTCTAGGTTCCTGTGCTTTCAGAGAAATACAGCAATTATCTACGTCTGCCATGCTGTGGGGCATATATTATAGTCCCCTGTATCCTCAGGAACAAACTCATTACAAACTGGTCACCAAAGTGAAAAAATGTGAGCGTTGCAGGGAAAAAAAAAGAACTCGACTTTGAACCTTAACTCAGCCACGAACCAGGCCTGGCAGGTTTCCTTATTTTTTGCATCCTCAGTTGTCTTAGCCTCCAAGATTGGTTTTAAGATTAAATGAGAAGATGCACAAAATGCAGTTCTCGCCGTATAATTAGTCTCAACAAACTACAATTATCAATATCTGGAATACTATCTCCAAATACTAAAATGTATACCAAATGTACATTAAAGCCAATGATAAATCAGTAAACAGGATGAGGGTTCTGGATACACAAAGCAAACGAACTCTACCTAGAATGCCAGAAAACCCGTTTTAAGAAAAACCATCAAACAAGCACAAGGCAAGCAAATATGTTAACCCAGGTCTTAACTCCAAGTCTGATTTGTGTTCAGTCTTCAGGAAAGGAATTCCCACAAGCAACATAAGAGGAACAACGTATTCAGATGGGAACACCCTGACCATCTGCTGTCCTTGAGTATCACCATGCTCTTCCATTGACAGACTGTGTCACCTACATTTCTGCCCAACCCTAGATTCATTTTGGGGATAGCCTCCACCTAGGAAACTGATCTACCACCACCCACAGGAATTGAATCCCAGGACTGGACGCAGGACACTGTCTCCGGTGTTGAATTCTCCAGGAAGTCAGTGACCTCACGAATGGGCAGTAGCCATTTTCCACCAGGAATTGGAGAAAGCAAGCCTCAAATGCAAGATAATTCATATGCCAAGTGAGCTTGTTCCCTGGTCCTCCTGCAGCTGGAACAGCATCTCCCTCCATCAAGAGGTAAACAAAGACTAGCCAGGTCCACACATGTCAGTAATCACTGAAGGCAGCAACACCTCAGCACCAAACAACTTCCAACAACACTACATGTATAAATGCACTTTTGTCTACCTTTATCTAGGTGGGTTTTAACTTCTGATGTGGCATTAACATATACATAGTGGGAGCTGTTGGTCACTACACATCTCCTTTTTTCTGCCAACCTCTGATCTAAAACAATTTTATTGTCTAAAAATTTCAGTTACAAGAGGAGACTTTGAGGTCATAAGGATGCAGGTGCCAGCAGACACTACTCTGAGAACGATTTGCAGTCTCCCGGGTCTGACACGGCTCAGAAAATTCAAGTTCTCAGCAACACAAGGACGTGTCTGAAATCACAACCCCATGGCCGCTTAGTTTTACCTTGGATGTCTGAACCACGGCTACTCCATTTCGACTTTCAGATGCATTCCCCTCCTCAAGACCAAAGCAGATGTACAATACATGTCCAAAAGGCTGTAAAACAGGCTGTTTCCGTCAGTAAAGTTTAACTATGTATAAGCCAGAATAACTTCCCCATACCTCAACATGTGCAGATTTTTTCATTTCCCCTTTTGATTGCAAATGTTTTCAATAAAATGCATTAATGATCAAAATGACCATCCCTTGATTCTGCGATGATGGTTCCTGCCCGAGGTTCAGATCACGTCCCTCAGTGCTGGGCCTCCTTTATATTTGCCCAGTTATCCATGTGGGGGGAAATCTAATCAGATATTGCGAACCTGCTCAGAGGTATGTTAATGGGAGACACATTATCGGCCATACATTTTATCACTTATACCCAAACGTTACACAAGCGTTGTACATGTGCTTTTAGCAATGGACACAGAGCAAGCATTGCTGTACGTCATGAGTAGCCACACTGTGACAACTCCGTCAGAGAATTCTCTTTCTATCCTAAACACTGGGGGCAACAGTGTGGTTGGAAGTAAAATAGTAACTTTTAATATTAATAAGGAGACAAACATCTGATAAACAATTCAGTTAGAAAATGTAGATTAAAAGCCAGCAAAATTTCAGACAAAACCAAAAAATGATAACCATCTTCATCAATTTACTCAATCCCGTATAATCAATCCTTTTTTACTAACAGTTTTATGAAATCAGGGTTTTCACCAGGCTTCTTAACTATCTTATCCAGCTCTGCAGTTATGATTTAAAAGAAACCTGTCCAAAAGTCCCCTTTAAGACTCTCACTGAAGATAAGGCAGTTTTGTGAAGCATCAGCTTCACTGTCTATGGACGACAAAAGACTTAAAAAGGCAAGGTTAAAGATCTGGTTACAATGGTTTTGACCAAGATGTTTAACCAAAGTGCTGTGGCATACAACATTTAAAGATAACAACTAGACTGACAGCATTGTACCAGGACACATTGAAAATTCAGAAACCTTATATAATTTCCAGAACATCTATATTAATAACTTTCATCGGCACCATATAATCTGAGGAAGCTTATCACTCATTTGACAATATCGTGTAGCTTAACATAGCAACCAATCTTAGTTTAATATTTTTTCTCTGAAATGTCTCAGGGGTCCTCTGAAACCTCCCAAAGTTAGCTGAGGTCAAAAGAACTTTGATTAATTTTGATAAGAAATTTATCAACAACATCAAAGTTTCACATAGTCTGTTATCAGAAACATTTGTTATCACAAGCAAATACACTTGTTCTCTTAACAGAAAGGAACAAATCCAGTCATGTACCAGTCTACTTTTAATAACAAAATCCATTTACCGACTTATGTGTAATCTAATCTCAGCCTGACCAAGCACAACTCTCCCTTTCTACAAACTTTCCATGTCCATAATTAGTTTGGCTTTTTTTTTTCCTTCATCTAGAAACAACCTTCTTTAGGACTAAAACATTTTTTTTTAACTCAAAACATATATCCTACTTTCCCACTGTATACTGAAATATTTCCTTTATTATTTTTAGTAGCTTTGATAACATATTTAAATCAGAATCCTTGTCTCTTAGAAACCTAATTTCTAGTGAAAACCAAGAAGAAAGCAAACATGACCTTTTACATGAGCATTCTGTAGATTGGCAAACAAAAATACCAGTAAAATTTTCTAAAAACACGATTTTTATTGAAACTATCTCAGTGTGGCATGAAATATATTTAATAATAGTCCTAAACACCTTTAGTTCCTCTCTAAAGGGAAGCAAATGTTTAGTAAATAATGTTCCAATATCTTATTTTGTTTGGCAATGACTTAGCTATTCAACAAACTTCCATTATTCAACTTAAATTAGCACGACTCTAAAATTTCAAATTCCAAAATATCTGGAGAGATCATTTCTAAGCAGACGTTCTCAAAACAGAATTATTTCTAAAGAGTTCATCTAAAAGCTCTTACATTATTTGCATTTAATTCATTTATAAGAATTTCATCATACCAAGTTAACTGAATTTTTTTTTCTTTCTGCTGAGGAACTCTGCCAAGAGAAATGTGAACCATTGCCCTTCAGTAAACCTGGAACAATAAAAAGCATGTCTGTGTTGACTATACCAACAAGCTTCAGCTAGCTTCAATATTCAATCAGATATTAACTTAACAGGGAATGTTCCCTACACCACATGAGACTGAAATTTGTGCTCTAGCTTCTTTTATACTTAGAAGCATTTAATTTATAAGTGTTTACTAAGTGCTTACATTTAAGTCAATTAAATAGAGCCCTTTTACAGGTTAATGTTTACTTAAAGACAGACAGAACTAGAGATCTCATGGTTTTTCTGCTTGAGTTAAAAAAAAAAAAAAGTTTTTCCTAGAGAGCCCAGGTGGATCATTTATGTCTCGAAGGCACAGGAAGAGAAATGCAAATTTCTCCACTGCTTGCTTATACAAAATTTAACCACCTTGGCTATTTTCAGGGATTTTTTTCCAGTTCCCAAATATCCACTTCAGTTTAAAGAAATAGCAATAATAGAAAATTTGATTCATAGACAGACAGACAGACAGACAGATCGATTTCGCTCACATTCGCATGACTCACTTTCAGCAAAACTAGGAAGACAGAACAGGGTTTGGACTCTAGGTACCAAGACACACACACACACCCTCAAGATAAAAGCCAAATTGCAAAAGGACCACTTCCATGTAACACCACAGCCATCAGGGCTACTGTTCTCCAGATCTCAGGGAGCACTGAAGTCACACAGTGTTACAGTAAGAATATCACTTTATTTTTTCATTTATGGGAGCATAGTTGAAGATCTCCCAGTTTTGCAAAATACACTCTGGGAGGACTGTACATAAGATGGAACAGAGCTCTGGTCATCCACACTTAATTATTCAGGGCCATTGTTATCAAATGCCTAGCAAACAATAATTCAAAATGATCTCTCAGGGTCACAGTTTCCCAGCCCCAAAAGGGGGCTTCCTAACCAGCCCCCCATCAGTCCAAAAGGGGAGAACCCTGAACAGCACCCCTCAGAGGCGAAGCTGAAAGACCAAGGCTGGAAAGGGAAAAGAGCCCAACCAACGCTCCACAAGTGAGGCGAGTACAATACGGAAGATGCCCTGGTGTCCTCACACGTGAGCCCCGCTACCCAAGACCCGCAACGTCAGTGTAAGCACTGATACGCACACACACGCAAACCACAAACGTGATCTCACAAACAAAAACATTAGACAAGGTGTAGCCCCCAAATTCCACTTCCATTCCCAGACGGGGGACTCCGAACAGACAGGCCCAGCTCCCAAAAGACAAGGGACCCAGAGTGGCTCACGATGAGCTCAGAGGGGCTCCCTTCCCGGTGGGACTGAGCCCAGACAGATGAAGAGAAGCCCCAGCCTGTGTGGGCTGGCAGGACTCACCCCCAGGTGACACCGAATGTCCCAGCTTGGACGTTGCTTGGCTCCAAAGGGCCTCTCGACAGGGAAGCTGCACATGCTGAGGGCATCCAGTCCAGGATCCTCAGAGCCAAGTGACCTGGGGCAGCTGCCGGGCTCCAACTGGCAGGGGCGCGGACTGGCTTCACCAAAACTGTCACCTAAGGCAAGTGTGCGTGCCCGCCGCAGTGTGAGGCCAAAGAAACCAAAACATGGGAGTGTGGGGCAGAGAAAGGCTTCCTGCTGGGCAGAGCAAGGAAGACAGGGTGGCTCAAGACCCAAAAAATGCCCCCAAACTCCTCGAAGGGTTTCGGCAAAGCATATTTAAAGGCAAGTGGTCGGGGGGGGGGAGGGTGGCAGGTGCATAATCAGCTGGTGCGCAGTCCTTTGACTGGTTGCTGTGGAGGTGACAGGGCGGTCAACACTATCAACCCCGAGGTGCCAGGTCGGGGGGGGGGGGGGGGGCACGTGCTGTGCACCATCAAGTAGTTAATTTCTTCCCTTTGGTGGTAGTTTTTAGCATCTGAAAAACCCAAGAAATTTACATGAGATACTAAGATCCGGATGCTTCCAAGAGGAGCTGCAGCAGAGGACACGGGGGAGGGTCTGACCCTGGAAGACCCCACAGGGTCCTGCTCCATTACACACTGACTTTAAAATACATGGGAAGAGAATTTTTTGAAGAATAAATCCTTCTACTAGAGCAAATTATTTCTAGCGGAAAAGGGGGTTTATAATATAAATAAGCACCTCCTCGGTTACCTAGTGGTGGGCTTGAGTTTTGCCTAGCACAGGATCATAGAAAGCTGGTAATAACTGCCTCTGAGGCTGTGGCTTTAAGACTGTTAGCAAAGATTTTTTCCCAGCTTCTTTCTCCCCAGGGACTTTTATTTTAGTCCCTCACATTTCTTTCTTGAAAGGCATGAAATCTAAATCTCACTCAGATTCAAACACAGGACACAGCCTCACACCCCCAAACCCTTGGGAGAAACCTGTTTACAGGTATCAATATTTCCATTTTAATATGTTGGAGCAGGCAGGGAGCTAGATATGAGCAGAGAAAGGGCGACATGGGCAAATGGCAGAAAACCGTACATCTTGAGAATAACAGGGATCCTCGGAAAGACCAAGAAAAACAGGATCCTCTGGACTGATTAAAAACCATACCTTTTCTGTTGATAAGTGTCCTGGAGGCAGAAGGGTGGGCAGAACAGGAATCCCCACCACCCGAATGTAACCTTTCAATCATTATGACCTCCATCCAAATGTAACCTTTTGCTTATGATACCCCCATCTGGGTGTAACCTTTTGTTCATTATGACCTCACCCAACTTCCCGATAAAAGACTAAGTAAGGATGAAAAATGCCTCTTCCCCACCTGGGAGGGTGGATCTGGGATGAAGATCAAGAAAGACGACCCCAAACCCCTCCCCGCCAATGAATATTCTGCCCGTTCATTTTTACACCCATATAAAGAGCTTGCCGGGGAAACTCAGGGCAGCCACCCACCTGGGTCTGCCCGCTCCTTCCTTGAGAGCGAACTATCTGCCCCTTAATAAATCCTTGCTTTGCTTTCTTAACCTCAGTGTCTTGTCTCTGAATTCTTTCTGTGACAAGACAAGAACCTCTCGCCCCCAACAAATACAGGAAATGAGTTAAAGAAAATAAATCCATGGTGCCTTCCCCAGCACCTCTCCGGAGGCCTGAAGCCTGACTCAGGGAGGAACTTTAATTCATTTCTCATTACTTTGTTCAGCGTAAGAGAAGAGAGGTTGGCCATCTGGACCCCTTGTGGAAGCTCACACCAAGATCAACATCTTCTTTAAAATAGGAGAAATCGGGTATTAATGTGGAATGGCATGTACACAAAAAGGAATTTGTGCAACCACAAACTGCCACCCCTCCCCAAACGCCAGAGTTTAGAATAAAATTCTCACGTGCCCGTTCAGCTTGGTGTGGCACGGAGCACCAAGCACATGCACTAAAGCCACAACATCACAGCATCCTGATGATTTAGGTAACACAGGCTCTCGGGGGTGAACAACTCTTATCCCTGCCCGGAGCACCTTAGCCGCTTAGCTCCAAAGTGAGCATCTCTGTTCCCGATCGCCTCCTCTCACCTGGGACACAACGCCTTGTAAATAACCAATGGCAAGCGTTTCTTTTCTTTTCTTTTTTTTCTTTAAGTCTGAGTCAGCATTTACTTCCCAGTAACTTTTATTACTGTTCCTACTTCTGCCTTCGGGCACAATATTAAAAAGACAACTTTATGTGCCTTATTATAGATTTTCAATAAAGAGAGCTCAACTTTGTTCCGCGAATGTCAGCCGTCACTCACTCGCACTTCACCTGAATTTGTGACAGGCAGCATCTCTGCATTTCCATATGGGGGTGGATGGTTATTGCAAAACTAAGGGCCGTATTTCCCCTTATTTTTCTTAAAATAGATAATTTTTTTTCAACCCCACGTTTCCAGTTAATTAATTTGAGACCGATTTTCTATTTTCTGCTATATTCTTCCTTCTTTTCAGTTTCACATCTGATAAAAAATTTACAGGCTTGATTCTGGTCCCAACTTGATGACTATACAGAGCGGCCAGCCAGGGTCTGTAAAGGCCTGCGGTGCCTTCCTGAGGACACCACTTTTCAAGGTGATGCTCTCACGAAACATTTGGAATATTTTATGTTCAACAGTTTTGAATTCATCAATGTCGCTATTTAATACATGCTTTCATTTAATCTATGTGAATGTTTAAGAGCATGTTAATATGGATGGCTCTATGTTTTTCTAAATTTTTTATTTTGAAATAACTTTAGACTTATAAAAAATTGCAGAAACAATTCACAGAACCCCTGTATACTGCTCGGCCTGAACCCCTTAAGGAGAACAACTTGGTTAAGCACAGTACAATTATCAACACCAGGAAATCATACTGGGGTGTTCTGTCACCTCTACTGTAGTCCTTGCCTGCATTTTACCAGTTCCTTGACTGTTGCCCCTTTTCTGCTCCAGGATCCAGTGCAGGACCCCACGTGGCATTTAGTTGTCACGTCTCCTCCGTCTCTTGTCATCTGTGAGAAGTCTTCTCTTGCTTTTCAAGGCCCTTTGACTTAAGGAGTATTTACCGGTCAGTTATCTTCTAGGATGGCCCTCAGGGTTTGACGGATGGTTTCACATGATACTGAAGTTTTGCATTACTGGCCAGAGTGCCCCCTCGTGCTCTGGCCAGTGCATCATGCTGGCCGGTGGTGATACACATATGCTTTATTACCTGTGACCTCAATCTTGATCACACAGTTGTGCTGGAGTTCGTGGGTCCCTTTGTTCTGGACTTACTCTTTTTCCCTTTGCAATGAATCCATGTCTTTGGAGAGAGACTTCGAGGTTTTGCAGATACCTTGTCTCTCCTCCAACTTTGACCCACTGATGTCGGCATCCCCGGGTGATTCTGGTCTGCTTGGTACTGTGACGCTCCCATGCTGAGTTTCTGTTTTGCCCGTTTACTCTACCTTTGTTAATTATCATTCATCTGTAAGGAAGAGCCATCCCCGCTCTCACTTTTTATTTGTGTATCCAATAATTTGTATCAGGATGGACTCCAAAGTCCTTAGCCAAATCTAAGGGTTATGATCTAATATGGCCATGATGTATTTTATTTCTCAAACTGGTCCAGCTCCATCTTTTATTCTTTCTGCCCCAGCTCTGATACCAAGCACTTCTCCAAGAATCTCTGGCACTTTTTACCGAAGAACAGTGTTTAGAAACCAAGGTCTTGGCACACAGTGTGCTCACTCCTACCAGACTAGGTCTGACTTACCCCTGGTGACATCTGGCCAGCTTGTAGTGGCCAGCATTTTACTTGCTAGGCACTCACATGTCATGCTTTAATGAAGGCATTCTATAATTTTGCCTAGGATAAATCTTTCACTTACCAAGCACATATTTTATGGACTCTTGTTGCTTCTACTTGTATTTTTACTTTCCTGGAAATGAGGACTACTTGGGACCATTCCCAGTGTTTGATCACATCTGTTCTCCGTAATTCCCGAAAGGAATTGTACTGACCTCTGTAAGTGCACTCAGTCACCAGAGATGTGACATGTCAGAGAACAGGACCCAGGAGACGTGAACTCATTTAGGGCAACTCGAATCTCTTTTGTGATCTCTCTACTGGTTGAAGTTCAATTCCCTGCTGACCTTGAGTGTTCAGTTCTTTTCCATCTGAATAAAACTATAGTTGATAAAACACTACATAACTTTTACTTTCTGTTTGATTGTTATCAGAACATATTTCTCCTTCTATAATCTTATTTTCACTAATATAATTATTTCCTAATATACCTAACTTTAATCTCATTTTATAAAGTTTAATTTATCTTTACTTAAAATTAATTCCATGCCCCTATAATTTAAGATCACTGTGGAATAAAAAAATCCCATAACGTCATGATTGGAGAGATATAGTGTACCCATCATGCACACACAAACACACACACACACACATATAAAATTATGCAAAAAGTGAGATTATACTAAATATATATTACTATATCATTTTATTATCTAATGTGGTATCATGGTAGTAATTTCACATGGAAAATTACTTATAATTATAATTCTTGATAACTATATTATTTATAACTATAACTATATTATTTATAACTGTAATTTATAACTATAATTTATAACTAAATAGCATGATAGGTCACTTTAGGTATTAATTGGAATTAATTTAACTAAATCTATATTATTATATCTTTAGTTTTTTAATATTATATCATTATCAGTAACACTGTAACAAGTCATCTTTGTAGATAAGCCTTTATCTGTATTTATAATCATCTCTTTAAGATCTTTAGAAGTAAAATCACATTGCTTCCAATGTAACTGGAAATATACTTAGTATAATTGAAAGTACTGGTTTACTATTTTTTTTCTTTACACTTTTTTTGAATGCCTCGATTACTCTGGGCCTTAGGCTTGTAGAGAGTATTTTATAATCCTGTTCCATGCTTTTGTATTTATCTTTAATGATACAGCTTTCTTTACATAACTTGTAGATATCTTGCTAACATCTGAGTTTATCAATGAGTTTTTCATGCAACCATTTCAAATATTTTAGTTCCTCCTTTTAATTCAATTGTTATGGTTATTGCTGATTTTTTTTTTTAAATCACATTTTAATTTTGGACTATCTCCCAACTTTCTTGACATATTCCTTTTCTAATTGTCCTTTCTGGGAAGGACTATCACGGTCATCACTGAATGCATGTGCTAGCCTCCTTTATATGGATGAGACTAAATGCTTTCATGAGTCTTCTATTGTTTCTGATTTACAAAGCAACATCTCCTTGTGGATAAGCAGTAGTTCTCTTTATCCTTCCTTATGCCTTCCAAGAGTTACAGGTTGCCTACAAAGCAAGTCAAAATTTTATCAAATGCTCCTCTACTCTGAGACTCCAAGCTAATGTCAAGAACAAGATGCTCTTCTAACACAGTGGTGCCTCCCACATGTGACTGCTCCATTCTCTACCTTTGGGCTGCCCTATCCTTGCATCTAGTTTGGATGGTAGTCTATTCCCTCAAGGACATAATTTCTGTTGCCTTTGTCTTTTGCATTTATGCAAATTTCCTCAAATGTGCTTAAACAATCAGGTTTAAGGAATTCTACATTGTAGCATATTCGACTCCATTTTCCTTTTTTTTTTTTTTTAATTCCCTTTGGACATAGTTACACTTCTATTCTGTGCTAATGTTATATTATTAATTTTTTATAGGGGTGACAATTAGTTTTATCTGCAATAACAGAAACCCTGAGCCCATCTGGTTTAAGTGAAAGAGAACCGAATATTTTACACACTAGTAAGTCCCAAAGCAGGGAAAGCTTAAGGTTTGATTGACTGAGTTCTATGATATCTTCAGAAACATAAGTTCTTCACAGTTGTCTTTCAACCATCCATAGGTTTACCTTCATCCTAGGGTTACTTCACTTCCTTGTCAATAGTTGGCTGCCAATGGATACCAGGCAACTAACTTGTTTCCTACATCCCTTCAACTGGAAAAAAAGTTATACCTTTCCAGCAATAATGTATAAATCATCCCTTGTTGTCTGATTTGAAACCTTAGGGCATATGATCCTCCCCAATGGAGTAGAAACCCTGTACTTTTGAATCCACTCTGGAAATGGGATGGTGTAGACCCCATTCAGTCTATTCCTTTATTATCGTCATCTGAGGATTTTTTTTATAAGTTAAGATCAGATATATGATTTCCTGTACCATTCCACCTTCACTGTGGTTCAACTTTACCCCTACCAACTATGGCAACATTTCTCAAATTGTCTTTCAGTTACATGAGTCTCACACATGTACAAAATCCACGTATTTGTATTTGTCAGAGTGTTCATAACGCGTACGAGCACCCAAAGGTCTATGAGAAGCCCTGTGATTAAAAATAAAAGTCCCTTCTGATATATTTATCACAGCATTTTCCAAACTTACTCCGTCATGGAACTTTCACATTGCACATTGTTTCTTTGATCTTATGGTAATTATGTTTCTAAAGAGGACACTTTGGGACAAGCTCCTCTATCATACATAATTGTTATTTTAATTAGACATTTTATCTCTCATTTCATACTTTGGTAGACAAAGACGATTCTGGTAAGATTTCAGATGTCAGAGCGAGTATCTTTTTCCTGCACCCCATGAAGTACACTCAGTCTCCAGCCAAGGGCATTGAAACCATGATCCTGAAAAATCAAATTGTGATGTCAAATATCAAAGCCATAACCAGCAATTTGCACTTCATATCTGGCTTTATTCCCCTAATTCTCTCTCCCTTCATTTGGAGTGGGAAGTAGAAAATGAAAATGTCCCAAATCTCCAAGAATGCAGTCTGTTCTTAAGGACTTTTGTATTCTCTAGAGTGGTCCAGATTCCCTCTGTTCGTTCTTTTTGTTTTTTTCTGTGACTCTGAGAAGAGGCTGGCAGTCAGGGTGTCTGAAAAGCCCTAAAGGCAAGCTCCCCAGTGGACAGGACCTGGAATCCCCACGCTGTATGACTGTTTCTCAGGGGTCACACAACCTGCCATGATCCACTCCTTTTTCTTTTAACCACTACAACTCATTTCCTTGTTAATGTTACATCACCCTAATTTTCCGCAGAACACAAAGCCCGCCACAGAGGGTCTAGATTTGGCATGCCATTCACACAGGAGGCTTTAATTTCGCTGTCTCTTTCCCCTTGTGGAGTATTTTCTCACTTGGTAATTGCTTGAATCCTTTTTCTCCCACCTCCATTCTTTATGTACATTTCCCCCCTCGGGGTAATTATTTTAGCTTTTTAAGTTATTTACATACACATCACCCATTGCCTGGCTTTAATTATAGTGAGTACTGATTGTTTTTAAATCTTCTAAAAGTAGCTGCCTTTTCTCTCTTTCCAGCAACTTTGCAACGTAAGTATTGTTTTGGTCACTTTGTGTTAAAGGAAACAAAGGCTGAACAGAACAGTCCCGTGACCACGTGGTGGGTAACTAGTGCGCCTGAACCCAGATGGCTCTGATCTTAATCTGATGCTCTTCCTGAGAAGCTCAGGGGGACTGCCTTTCCTCCATGTTGATGTGCATATAGTAAAATCACTAGCGGTGCAATTACGAACCTCCTTACGCTGGTCCCACTGGAGATTTTTTTAAACGTACATGTGACATATGTACACATACCATTTCTTACACAAATTCTATGTGCTGAAAACTACCAGAAGCACTTTAAAAGCTTCTGTTTATTCTTAGAGCACTTTCTGGGGCAAAAATATGTCATTGCCCATTTATTATGTCCTTGGATGCTTATGAACCACAGTTTGACAAGTTATAAAAATGAAGCAAAAATTTGAAAAGTTTTTTCACCCTGGCCCCAATCTACAATTTTAACAACCAGGGTAATTTTTTAAAATGCCAAAGCCGGCATCCCTTAGATAGTTAGTTAGTTAGTTAGTTAGTAGTTAGTTAGTTAGTTCAGGAGTTTTTTGGGGGGGGCCAGGCGACAGGGAGGTAATTAGGTTTATTTATTTATTTTTAATGAAGGTACTGGGAATTGAACCCAGGACCTCAGGCACACACATTCTACCACTGAGCTATACCCTCCCTCAACCTTGCATCCCTTCTTTAGAGATTCTGTTCCAGTTGGTCTGAGATGAGGCTCCTAAGATGAGTATACATATTTTTAAAGCTCCACAGTTACAGCCAATCTGTAGGAAAAGTACAGAGCCTTGAGATTAAATGGTACAACAAAAACCACATATTTGACTGTTTTCCATTAGATCTAGAATCTCCAGATTCCTACTCATGTTATTTTTCCTGTAGGCTCAGTGGTCTGCAAGAGTTTTTTCTATGCAAACATACAAAGCCATTTAGAGACACTGAGATTGAGTCCCTGACTCCTCTGAAATGATTAGATGGAGAACATAGGTCTCTTGTTTCCTTTCTCCTGGAATCCTCTTCTCTCCCTGAGACCTGAGGGAACCTGGGGGCTCACCCCGGCAGGTGCCACCAGGTCGTCTACAACCACATTTCTTCTTTCTCTCTTTTCCTTTTTCTGATTAAATCAGCTTATCTTCAAACTACCAACTATCAATCTACTCAATTTTGTTTGTTTGTCTTAGACAGACAACAACTCTACATGGCTAAACATTGAATGGGTTTTCAATAAAGATTTCCCTTCCAATCCTCTACCCTAGCCATTCAGGCTCTCTCTCCAGAATGACAATCTTAGTTTCTTTCACATCTTTCTAGAGATATCTTATAATTACACAGTTTTTATATGTGCATTTAAAAAATTGTTTCCAATACAGTACCCTATTTATACTGCTTTGCATTTTACCTTTTTTTCCCCCACTGAGTACTATGTTTGTGATATTTACCTGTATCAGTACGTAAGATGCTCCCTCAGCCTTTTTTACATCCCTGTGTATTTCAATTACATCTCACTCTTGTACTGATGGACACTTGCTTTATTTCTCACCTTTTGTTATTACAAGAAAGTTTCTAAATGAATTTACTCCATTAGTTTGCCCATGTGGTGTGTATTTCTATGATACATTTCTAGAGATGAAATTGCTGGGTCAGAGTATACACATTTGTAACTTTGAAGGATGTTGCCAAATTGATTTCTTCAGAGGTTGCACCAGTTGTCACTCTGACCAGCTACCTGAAAATGTGGCTTTCTTCATATCCTCACCAGCACAGTGTGCTATAGAACACTATGACCTGCATGTCAATCAGACAGGTAAAATGACTTTTCCAGCACATTTTTTATTTGGCGTGTCTCTTATGATGATCAATTTTTAAAGCTGTATTTTTGTGTTTTTTCTTATATTAATTCTCAGCATTGCTCTCATCAAACATGCTATTTTATTACTGGAACTGTTTCTTTCAATATAAACTTAAAAGGCTAATACATGGGCTAACCAAAGAGTTCAGCATTTTTATATGAAAAAAATCAATTAGCATTCCATGTCTCTGAATGATAAACACATATTAAAAAGCGGGCAGTGTAGAGCACGGGAACGCCCTGGCTTCACAGTTTGTTTGTGCTGCGTCTTTGATGGGAAGTAAATATGTGTTTAGACTCACCGTGCTGAACAGGAATGTGTTCAGTGAACACACTCAGGAATGTGAACAGTGCCAAATGCAAGTGCATTCGGAAATTTTCTGTTAGTCCCCTTCCAAGAATTGATTTTTCCCCCCTGAGTAACTTGCTCTTTGAATGAAGGTAATTAAATGGCAGTCATGAAAGACTTAGCATTTTAGAAAGTTTTTGTGAAATTTATAATTTTCCATCACCTTAGGGAGCCAAACCCTTTCTGCGGTTCAGATGGAGCACAGTTTACAACCCAAGGCCCTCAGAAATCAATTTATGCGAGAGTACAGCTTTCAGATGTGAAACAGAGACCCGGAGAGGTCAGCAGAATGCGTAGGATCACGCTGCGTGTGGCCGGCTGGACTCAGAAACCAGCCCTGCTGCCCCAGCACCAAGATTTCTCCTTATCCTGCTCTTCACTCACCAGCTCAAAGCGCGTCTCTGTTCTTGAAGCAACAGCCCCAAACTTAAACTAATCGTTATCCCGAAGGGTCACCCTGAACTTCTAATTACCTTTTTCTTCCTTCTGACTCTGTATCACATGTGCCTTAACAGGATATTGACTTACTTACATGGATGTCCACCTTGGTGGGTACCAGTCTCAGGCCCGAGGCTCGCATCCTCTCTGCTGATGGGGACAATGGTACCTGATGGCCTCAAGTGAGTCCCTTTCTGGGAATTGCCCTCCATAGAATAGAAGCTATTCTATGCCCAATGCCATGTGTCTCCCCTAGAACCTACAACCCAAGACTGATCTGTGTCTGTGGGAGACTGGAATCATGTTCAATAGGAGCACCTTTGAAGGGCTCTCCTTGCTCCAGAGCTGCCTGTGAGATTGGCTGAGGTCCTGGTTATGACCTCATCCCTGCCCCGACTTCTCCCTCAGCCTCGCCACCCTGCCTTCTCCTCCTTTCCACTGTTATTACTTCCAGAACACCTCCAAATGATCCTCATACACCTTAATCTCTGTTCCAGAGCCTGTTTCCCAGGCAACAGCAGCCATGCCCAGCATACCTGTCTAGCCAGAGGCACTAGTCCCCTAGAATGTGCAGACACGGGCTGATTGCATGAATGGACCCATTCAGCATCAAGCATGTGTTGAAAACATGTCGCGTGCCGCGTGCCGACCAGGTGCTGAGAGTAAAGGGATTAACAAAAGCCCAAGCAGTAGAGTGAAGGCTCTTGTGCCTCGAGATTAGAAAAATTTCATCTGGTAAAGAGGAAATTTAACGAGCACATGGTTGCTGCCTTTAAATATGTTACGGCGCCTGATTTTCTGCAATCCCAGAAAAATCCCTGAGCTGTTTTCTGTCTTATGTTTTCCTGGTTTAGCAATGATCACATTGCATATCACACTGCTCTCCTCTGCCAGCATTTCTATGGTTTCAGAATGGATCGTGGTGAGACTCAAACACCAGAAACATCGTATTCCCTTATTGCTACAGCGAGATGAGCTGTGTGGAGCCTTGGCGATGCGGGAGACATCTTCAAGGCCCCGCGTATGACTTCTGGTCCAGAGACATCACCAGGGATCCTCCGGTCTCTGCAAGCACAGAGGGTTCAGCCTCATATTTTGTTTTATCCGAACTGCTCTTCAGCCGGGTTCTGGTGTTCTGGTGGGTCACCGTGGGGTCTAACAAAGTTTAAGATACATCATGTCAGGTTTGTCATGGACTCTGATTAAGGGTTCACAGAATATAAATTTTAGAGGCAGATTGATGAAGGACTGAATCCTGGCCCAGCCACTTACCACCTGGGGGACCAAAGAGAAATTCACTGGTCCTCTTTAAGCCTCAATTTCTGCATTTTGAAAATGGGGCAATGTTATCTACCTCATAAAGTTTCTGAAAACAGAGGGGTGAGTATAGCTCAGTGGTAGAGCACATTATTGTGCATGGGGTTGGGTTTAATCCCCAGTATCTTCATTAAAAAAAAAGATTATAACAGAGGATTAGAGAGGTCTTAAGAGTACTTGGAAATGTAATTATTTAAATCAGTAATTTTGGCTAAAATATTTTTTTGGTGACAGTAAATACATTTCCCTCTGAGCTTATAGTTGGATTATGTTCTAGCTACCCTGGAAGAGGAAAGGGCTGGCAGTGTTAGATCAGACAGAGAGCTAGATATGAGCAGAGAAAGGGGGACACAGGCCAAATGGCAGGAAATTATACATCATGTGAACAATGGGGGTCCTTAGGTAGACAGAGAAAAGCAGGAACCTCGGGACTGAGAAGGAATCACACATTTGGGGTGACAAGTGGCCTGGAGGCTGACAGAAAAAGGTAGGAGAAGGAAGGAATCTCCAGTGTCTGAATGTAACCTTCTGCTCATTATGCCCTCATTACAATAAAATTAGCCTTGCAGATTAGAAGTACCCATCATGCACCAACGCCATGACACCCCAGACTAAATAAGTCCAAAAGTCCCTCCTCCCCTTGGGAAGGTGGACCTGGGGTGGAGATGAGGGAATAGGACCCCAGTGAATATTCCACCCATTTATTTTATACCCTGGGTAACCAACTTGCCAAAGACACTTAGGGTAGCTGCTCACCTGAGCCTGCCTGCTCTCCCCTTGAGAGCGTCCTGTCCCTTAATAATTCCTCACTTTATTTTCTTACCTCCATGTCTCATCTCTGAATTCTTTCTGCGATGAGACAAGAAGGTAGATGCTACAGACAAAAGAAAAAGATGAGTGGGGTAAGGAATGTGGTGGGTGATTTGTAGCATTAAGGAGGTTCTTCAGAGAAGTATTTACTGAAAGGGTGAGATCTGAGAGAAAGGAGTAGAGAGCGAGCCGTATGTTATCAGAGGAGTGATCCAGAAATAAAGAACAGCTGGAGCACAGGTCCTGGCGTGGGCCAGCCAGAGCAAGGCAGCCAACGTGGCCAGAGAGAGTAAAAGAACAGTGGGGGCCAGAGAGGTCCCAGGAAGCTGCGAGTACCAGGTACAACTTTGCAGAGCGCTCTACAGACATCTCCATTTACTATCCTGAGTTCAGGAGGGAGTCGTTGCCTGGGATTGAGTACAGGAGAGACGTAATGTGATTTAAGATTTGAAAAGATGCCTCTGACTTCTGTGATGACCATAGATTTCAGGGATGCTGGTCTGGCTTGGAGCAGTGGGTAGCACTGGGGCGGTGAAAATTGCTGGTATTCTGTAGACCTTTTTGAAGGTAGAGCTGATGGATTGTTAATGAAAAGTTACAGGGATGTATCTAAGGTTTGGGAGCTGTTGGAAAGACTGAGTTGCCGTCCACAAAGATTTCGAAGGCTGAAGGTGAAGCAAGATTGGAGAGAAAGTCATTTTGTTTCAGGCACGTTGAGTTGGTGCAAGGAAGCTGCTGAGAAGGCAGGTGGGTCTGCAAGTCCAGAGGTCAGGATGAGGATGTACTTGCAGATACACATTTGAGAACAGATGAGATTAAGTCAGAGGAAAGAGAGCTATCCTACGATGGGATCTGATAAGGGTCTATCACTGATATAAGATGAAAACCCAAAGAGCAAAGTATCCAGGTAGCCATTGAAGAAAGAAGGGATACAATATGATGCATGGTGGAATTACAGGTCCTGATTAATAGCCACCGACAGAGCAATTAGAAGGAGACGTTGGGAACAATCATAGTGCCTTTGTACCACTCACCAAAGCTGTGATAAGTACAGCATATTTGTGTATTACTTGTTCAGTATCTGTCTTCTCCACCATATCATAGTCACCTTCTCTGAGTGTCTTCTGCTGTATCTTGAGCTCCTCGAAGGAACTGATTGCCCCACAGTAGCTGTGGTCACAGTAATTATTGAGCACTGATTGAATATATACAGAAAAATAAAATACAGACAATGACTCATTGACAGTGTGGCATGTGCTTATTTGGCATACAATCCATTGCTAAGCAGTAGGGTGTAGAATGAGCTAAGTGAGCACAATGAAGAGATGCAGAAAGGACCCCCAGAAAGGTCAAATCTAAGGCTGGACCTGGAAGACTGAAGGCAACGGAAGTTGACAGCCAGGTAAAGGCAGAGTCATGCTGCCAACTGCTATCACGTCTGCTTCCTTGCAGGCCAGCGGACAAGAGTTTCCTTTGTCTGACTTAGGCACCAAAATCATCCGTGGTAGAGAAGCTAAAAGAGGTGCCCAAAGTTACTGAGGTAAACAATGATTCAAGAATCAGAACGGAGCCCAGATTTTGGAATCATGGCGAGCGATACAAAAATAAGCCCAGCTGTTTGTTGAATTTACAGTGAGACACGCTCAATGTTTTAGGCAGTATTTAGCTGTGTCTTGTCAATGATATTTAAGGTGTTGAGATCCTACAGAGCAACATCTGTCAAAGTATCTTTCTAAAGAGAAGTGCTACAATCATTGAGTGTGTAGATACTTCAACAAAAACTAGACAGTATATTTAACTTTTACTTCTTCTAAATAAATTGTGACAATTTCATCATACTTTCCTAATTTACTAAAGATCATTTTCAAGGCATGTGACAATCTTGACTCTCTCGTTTGGTCAAAATATATTTATTCTCACTGCCAAGGCTTAGAAGGAATTTTGTTTATATCTCATCTATGAGTATTTTTATCACCCACTCAACACCCACGGAATTATCAAGCTCAGGAGGGAAAGATGAGGTCACTTCTGTTTCCTTTGCAGACGCTTTGTTCTGGCATTACACCTGTCCTTGTTGACAATGGAGGTGACAAATGCTAAAGGAAGCTCACAAAGTCAGCCTTTCCAATCATGGACATGCCCCTCTTCCTCTTCAATATCACGTCCAGTAAATTCAGATTAGAAATATCCAAGCTTCACTTCTTTTTTTAGGTTTCTTAAGTGGGAAACATAAAAATAGACCCTGTCTGTAAAAGCCATAAATTAAATGCAGTCATTTTGCCAGATGCAACATTGAACTTGCTTCTGGAAGTGTCTGAACTTCTGGGTTCACCTGTGGAAAATGAACTACAGGAATCTTATTCAGTGTACCTAAGTTTTCTACCAACCGTGGCTCATGGCTGAGGCAGCACAAAGTGTGGGTGTGGAAAAGTCGATTCGGGAGATGGATCTGGTGTTGGACCCTGTGGGGCTGTTTGCGGTCACACTGACCAGCTCTGGTCAATTCCAGCAGCACGTCCCCCAAACTGGACATGGCAAATTTAGGAGCACAAAAAGATGGTCTGGAAACTTGCACAGATTTTGTATTATGTTTTTGTAAATTCAAAAAGTGTATCTATTCTTTAAAGAGAGATGGAAAATGAGAGTAGATTTTTTTAATTCACCTATTTAACTGATTTTCCAGAAAAACAGACTTCATATAAACTTTAGAGCATGTATCCTCTGATCGATTTTTAAATCCATATATTAAATGTCTATTTTAATTTTTTAAAGTATCACTCACTTCTTTTGGGAGACAAATTATACAGAAAAGAAAAAAAGTGATAAGAAGACAATGATAAATATGGAGTGTGAAGAACATAGGCCTAATTTAGGAAGAATGGATGCTAAACAAGAAAGAAGTCCTGCGTGGGGCTGGAGGTATCGCTGAGACACAATGAACTGAACCTTCTTAACCTGATGAGCAATCTGATTGTGATTATGAAAGGCAGGGCTACAGTCAAGCAGAATTAATGAGAAAAACTCTACATATGGCAAAATCCAGTCACGTTTGTAAAATAGAATAATAAAAGGAAAATAACCTCTATTCAGAAGCAAAAACTAGATTGCTTAACTGAGAATGAGAATCAACTGAATTTTCTGTATATAAAACAATGTGGAGAATAAGCAAAAACGACCCACCTCTGACCCTTGGAAATATTTGTTCCCTGAGATAAAGCTGTGAACCAACAAAAACAGCTATTGTCACACTAAGTAAGCCAGAAAGAAAGAAAAATATCACATAATATCACTTATATAAGGAATCAAAAAAAAAAAAAAAAAAGGACACAAATGAACTTATTTATAAACCAGAGACAGACTCACAGATGTAGACAACAAACTTACGGTAACTAGGCGGGGAAAGGATTTGGGGAGGAATAAATTAGGAGTTTGGGATTTGCAGATACAAACTACTATATATAAAATAGATAAACAACAAGGTCCTACTGCACAGCACAGGGAACTACATTCAACATATAGTTGAATATATACATAACTCAATCACTATGCTGTACACCAGAAGCTACCACAATGTTGTAAATTGACTATATTTCAATTAAAAAAAAAAAGGCTATCTGATCAATATAACACCTTGTCCATCAGGCCTCACTTCAGGGTTCATGATCCTCTGGGTCACCAATGTTTCTATCTATCAGGTATAAACTCTGCCCCTGTCCCAACCAATTCCTGATTTTGCAAGATTGTCCTTAAAACACTCCAGCCCAGGTCCTTGACTTCTAAAAATATCATCTGCCTTTCCCCTTCTGAACACGACTAAGACTCTGACAAGTGGTTCCTTCCTCATCAGCAGTAGGTCTGAGACATTAGCCCTCCTCGAGCAATGTGTTTTCACGGCTCTTTGAAGGAGTTGTCAGTAAATACTAGTAAAGAGCTAATCATTTATATGTGGAGTCTAAAAACTAAATGACACAAATGAACTTATTTACAGAACAGAAAGAGACTCACAGACATAGAAAACAAGCTATGGTTACCGGAGGAATAAATTGGAAGTCTGGGATTAGCAGATACACACTACTGTATACAAAATAGATAAACAACGAGGTCCTCCTGTACAGCACAGGGGACTATATTCAATGTCTTGCAGTAACCTTTAATGAAAAAGAATATGAAAAGGAATATATGTATGTATAATTGAATCACTACGCTGTGCACCAGAAACTAATACAACATTGTAAACTGACTATACTTCAATAAAAATATAAATAAATGGACAGAGTGTGAGCTGTCTGAGAAGGCAAGAGAGAGTGACCAGAAGGTGTGCGGGGTGGTTAGTTTCAACTGGCTTAGTAATTTCATATGGTAACCAGTAGGAGGATTATTCTAACTGTTTTGGGGAAAGAGTGAGGATTTCTAGGAATTGGGACCCCCATCCACTTGTTGACCTTTTATAGTCAGCCTGGGAACTGTCATGGCGTCTGTGGGTGCGCCATGAGGCTTGAGGTCTACTGGAAGTTGAATCTCCCACCGTCTTGGTTCTAGGCAGTTGGTCCTGTCCTCAATGGCTATGTCCTTCCTTCAGTGGTTGTGCCCTGCCCCTTTCCCTCCTGTCTCAGTAGCATTTTGTAAGATGTCAGCTTCATCTCCCCTTTGCTTAAAGACCTGTCTCAATGTGGCCCGTCCCCATCTCTGTGGCCCTACTGAGGGTCCATCTTGTGTCTCTCTCATATTTTCTACTTTCAGTTCCATGTCTGGACATCCTGCTTCAGTTCCACTCCCCCTTGGACCAGGCCTGAAACCTGATCACTTTATTGCTCTTCTTACTTATTAAAATGGAAGAACACATTATCCAAGTATTTTATGAGTTTAATAAATTTACCAAAAAGTTTTGGAATTGGAAGGAGGGGTCATTCATGAATGTCCAGCTTTCAATTACCCTGCCGGCTCCACTGAGACTCTGAAGCCACACCAAGTGATTTTTTCTTGTCTCACAAGCGGAGCAATTTTACTTATCTTTGGGCCCTGGAATCTAAACTTCCATCCAGAAACGTGCTTGTTCAATCGCAGTTTTCACTACAGATGTACAAAAAGTAAAAAACACGTTCTCTGTACGTCTATGTTTATGGCACCTTTGGGTGGATCTCCTTGCTTTCCAAAGCAGCTGCAGAAGCTCAGAGAAATCAAGTGACTTCCTGAACGTGCACAATGGTTTGGTGGCAGATGCCCCGACTAGCGGTTAGAGGACCGGAGCTCTTCCTCCAGAGAAGGCCTGTCTCTGTTTCCGAGGCACTGGGAGCATAGATCTCCAGCCCTTGCCTTCTGCAGGGACCCCTGGTGAGCTACTGAAGTAAAGTGAGGCTCAGGTCCTCATGTGTGAGACGGTTACGTGTGTTTACGTAGAGAACAGTCACATGATGGGGCCCCCAATGGGTAAAGCAGTGCTGGACCCGTAATAAACACTGCATACTAATTCCTTTCTCTCTCCCTTGAGAAGGCTCTTCGCAACATGATGGCTGGTACAACAACTCCACGTGTCATAAAGAAACAGATCTTCCTAACGATGCTTATTTCAGATGGATTTGGTGAAATGGGGCAAAGTCATTGCAGCAGACAATGTGTGACTCGTGTGACTCTCCTACTTACACACCGAAAGGCAGAAGTGTGCTGAAATTCTTCAGGCACCTCCTCTGGAAGGATAGCCTCCCCCACGACGACAGCTCAGTTGTTGCCTCTTGGACTCCTTCCTCTACTCCCAAGATTATGCTCAGGGTCTTTCCCTCCCTCACGCTATCATTGCAGTTACTAAGTTAAATTCTTTGCCTGTTTACTCCTCTGCATAAATGTCAGCCCTCAGAGCTGTGTATTTATAATTTTACTTGAGTAATACAATTGCAGAAATTAAAGTATAAGTAATATCATGGACAGTGGGTGAATGAGTGACTGTCAATCTCCTTTAATTCCAAAGGGAAATATTCGTTGGCACTACTGATTATTATATAATTCACCCCAGATCCTTGAACTCCGACCTGTCCAGATTACTCAGCAGATGTAGGGAAACACTTTTTCATTCTCCATGACTCTCTGTCTTTTCTATTCTGCTCTTTTTCTTATCTTCTCTGTTCCTCAAACTTTTTGTTCTATTATCTCCCAACCGCTTACTCTCAACATGAAATTCTTGCTTTGAAAACCCATTCAGCTGAGCTTCTTCCATATACCGACACTAGCCCCCCGTTGGCACCTTCCATTGTCTCTCTGTCCGTGTTTCATGTGAGAGATGAGACTGTAACTATGCTGTCACACCGGCAAAAGCACTGCCACGGTGGCTGGGCTGCCTGCTGGAGAGAGTGAACTTGGGAAGTGGCAGAGGATGGCCAGTAGCAGTAAGATATACAACACAGAGTGGAAGGAGCTGTCCCAGCACTTGGCCTCTGTCTTGAATTTATCCCTGGAATTGAGGTGGAAGAAAGAAGTTGACCTGAAAGGGATCACATTCAATACCAGGAAACTTTTGGGGATAAGCAAGGCATTGGGGAAAGAATGTAGAGAGTATCTTTGGTTTCAGGAAGCATCTTTCCTAGGACATGTCTGCAAATACTTCCCCCAACCCCCTAAAAGAATGAGCTTCTTGGTTTGATGTTCAAAACTTGTTTTCTTCTCTAGAGAAATGTAACTATCAAAGATGCCATCTGCCGTGTACAGATAAGGTGATGTCTGGCGATGGGATGGAAGACTGTAACCTAGTGTAAGTTGAAGTCTTTGGAAAAATGGAGAGCTTAAAGGGAAATATTTCGAATGATGTTCAGGGCAGTAACTTCTTTCAGGGAGACACACCGAAACCAGGGTTGTCTGTATCCATAAAGTATCAGGCAAAGCACTGAAAGAGAAGGTCATGAGGTAAGCAGCCCTAGCTGCTAACTTAGAATGCACAAAGGCTTCGCCACATGTGTTTAGGGGCCCCAGGAATTGTATTCTTAATCATCTGTATCTGGGCAGGATTATACAGACTCTACATGTAATATACACTCAAAAAAGTCCTATACATTTGATTCAGAAATTGTTGATATGGTAAAGTAGCAAAAAAAAGTCTAACCTTCTTATTTTGTTACTTAAAAAATATTACTCATGTCTCCTCACAAACTCTAGATATTAAGGTTTACTTTTTAAGAGTTGTGAAAAAGATTGATAGCTTTGTGTACACTTGTTGAAGAAATGTAAAAAATATAATCAAATTTTTTGAGTGTGGAGGTGTAAGAAGTGACCTTGAAAAAATGAAGGATTAAAAAAAGGAACAAACATTACTTATATTTCTAAATATATATAAACATATGTTTATGTATGTATTTGAATGTAGCAAAAGTATAATGGATATTTCAGCATTCTAAGTGGTCAGAGTTGGGAGGAGATTATGTTTTCCTGATCACGCTAAGTTTGCTTAAAAGAGTTCATAAGTCTTTCTAACAAACTGATTTTAGAAGTAAGTTTTCATCCTTTTGGTACTATCAGTAGCAGCAAATATCGAGCCTTTCCAAGTGAATTTAAGTTTAGAGATATCTGGAAGTCATTTTAAGTCTGGGAAACAGGTGAGTGAGCAACCTGGCTGCAGTGAACTGGGTTCACAATGATGGGGGTGGTGGGTAATTCTACGGTTTGCATTAGAAGTCTTGAGACCATCCCAGAATAAAAGTGTCCAGCAGTGTTATAACAAATGGAAACATCATTGAAATAAGTATGACTTCCCGATGTGACTAGTTTGATGGAAATGCTGCTTAATTGGAAGTATAGTTTATAATATGTTAAACAGAATCAGACTTCTCATGGGTGTGGTAGACAAAGGCTTCATACTAGACAGAGGGTTTAAACACTTTAAGATAAAGTACTAACAACCTCGTAGGACTTGAACAGTGATTCACAAGGGGGAAAAATCAAATGGCTCACACAAAGAAGAAAATATAGAGTTTAAAGTAAGATCTAGGGGGGAGGGTAGAGCTCAGTGGTAGAGTGCATGCTTAGCATGCACAAGGTCCTGGGTTCAATACCCAGTGCCTCCATTAAAAAAAAAAAGTAAAAGTAAACCTAATTACCCCCCCAAACAAAACAAAAAAAGTAAAACAAAACAAAACAAAACAAAAACAGAAAAAAGAAAAAATACAGCAAGATCTTAAACTAGAAACATCAAGTCTGTACAATCTCTACTCATTAAGTTAGCAAATACTGAGTAATAATAAAACATAATGATACCAAACTGCTAAATGTTTGCAAGATAACAAACAATGAAAACATGTACTTCTGCAATGACTACAGACTGAAAGGAGAATTCCTGAAAATAAATTTTAACTTTTTATGTGTATTTACACACATAGAGAGAGAATCATGTATGCAGATAGTTAGATGCATAGCTATGTAGATGACAGATGCTAGAGAAATGGATAGATAAAGGTTGATAATAGGTAGACAGTTGACAGGGAGAGAAAGATGGATGGATAGATAGATGGCTAGATGGAAAGATGGATGGGTAGATGGATGAGAGAGATGAGTTCAGCAAAGCTGTTGCATCTAAGATCAATGTATAAAAATTTAATTTTATTTTCATGTATTAGCAATGAATAATCTAAAAATGAAATCAAGAAAACAATTTAGAAAATAGTCAAAACTAATCAAAATAATTAGGGAAAATGTTAAAAGAAGTGCAAGATTCATCCACTGAAAACTTCAAAACGTGGTTGAAAAAAATTAAAAATCTAAGTAAAGGGAAAAACATACTGTTTTTAAGGATCGAGCCTTACTATTGTTAGAATAGTGATACTCCCTACACTGATGAACAGACTCATCATTATCAAAGTCTGAACTGCTTGTTTTTCACAGAAATTTATAACCTGATCCTAAAATACATATGAAAAGGCAAGAGACGCAGAACCCAGAATAGTCAAAACAATAATGAAAAAGAAAAACAAAGGCAGAGAACTCATATTTCTCAATTTCAAAACATCTACCAAGCGATAATAAACATGATAGGGTGATCCTGGAATAAAGATAAAAATCCACAAAATTAAATCAAATGAAGAGTCCCGTAATAAACCCTTACACGTACTTTGACAAAAATGCCAAGACAATTAAATGGAGGAAAAAAAAGCAGTCTTTGCAACAAATGGTGCTGGGACGACTGACTATCCACGTGCAAAAGAAAGTGTTTGAACTCCTATTTTAGACCTATTTTATACCATTTACAAAAATTTATTCCCAATGGGTCATAGATCTAAATGTAAGAGCTAAAAATATAAAGCTCTCAGAAGAAAACATGGTGCAAATCATGATGACTTGGCTTAGACAATATTTTTTCCACACATGACACCAAAGCACAAGTGACAAAAGAAAAAAAAAAAAAGAAATAGACCGGGCTTCATTAAAAATTTTTAAAATATAAATTAAAAGGCACTAATTAGAAAATGAAAAGACAGCACACATAATAGGAGAAAATACTTGCAAGTCATGTATTTCATGTGGGTCCAGGTATCCAGAATATATAAAGAAATCTTACAGCCCCATTTTAAAATCAGCAAAAGATTTGAATAGATACTTTTCCAAATTAGATATGCAAGTGTCCAATAAGCAAATGTAAAGATGCTCAAGACCGTTTGTCATTAAGGAAATGCAAATCAAAACCACAGTAGTTCCCCACTGCCGCTGTAATAAATTACCGCAAATTTAGTGGCTTAAAGCAACACACGTTTTATTGAACAGTACCGGATTTTAGTAATGCCATGTGCAAAGTTATTTCCAATCATCCCAATAGTGAAATCAGCGATAAAATAACTTCACATTTTGTCACTTAGTATATTAATAAAATTTCAGTTATTAAAACAAGTCTTGATATCTTCCCCTACCTTTCCGCTTTGTCTAAGAGTAGTTAGGAAAGTATTGAAGAATAATCACTTGTAGTTTATTTTTTAAATGCTAATCAGTAGAATTCACACATTTTAACGTGTTATTCATCAGCACTTAAAAATTTTTAAATCCACAACACACCCTGCATTTCGTTTAGAAGCCATGGGTGCTCTGTTGCTGCAGACTGTGTTCATAGTGTCCATGCACAGAGGTAATACGGATGCATTATTTTACTTTCATCATCCAACTTACTTCCTCTCTGATTCAACATTTATGGTCAAAATGAAAAAGAAACCAAAGTAAACCGTAACAATCACAGCTCACAATCCTGCTAACGATTTTGAACTTTAAGACTCAAACAATGAAAAAAAAAAAAAAAGACTCAAACAATGACATCGGTGACAGTTCCTTAGTTCCTTATCCAGTGTCAGAATTTTAAGCACGTGCTCTGCTCACCGCAATATCATGCTTCTTCCTGCCACTCAGAACACATTGGGATTCGGGTGAGCAAATGAGAGACGGTAGTATTTATTCTAGGGATAATACTGGGATCACCTTGAACACACCTTAGTTAAATTTTAAAACTTAAATCATTCACCACTTTAACACATGATCATGAGAGAAAAATATTTGCTGTACACTTTTGAATTGACTTAAACCCACTGGTGTGGCAAACTGTTCATTTGAAGCCGACCCTTAGATTCTCATGTTTGGAACTTATGTTCAGTAGTTTTCATGGGACAACAAGGTCAAACAGTTTGGTATTTTGCTGTTTTTTTCTCAATTCTAACAATTACTTCAAGCGAATTGGAACTTTGGGTAAATGTAATTGAGTGGGAGCCAGGGAGAGGCTAGAAACAGAAGAGGGAAGGATGATTTTACTGAATAGAGTAAGAAAAAGTGGCCACACCAGAATATGAAGAAAATTAGCTGTGTGTTGGCCAAGCCACTCCAACTCTGTGTTCCTCATTCTCTCCTCTGCTCGACTGCAAACAGTTGTGATGAATCAATAAGACCGTGGATATGAAAACCACTTTGAAAAATAACAACTATCATGTAAATGTGAGGACATATGGAAGGAATTGTATTGTGAAGGCATCCGCTCCATTATTTCACTATGAAAGCTGACATTTTCATAAGCACTTATTTCCATTTCTGTTCCATTTGAAACCCTTGTTCAATTTTGCTGTACAGTTTCTCCTTGGGAAAGTCAGAATTTTGGCATCTGTCCTCCCCCATGCCAATGGCAACAGGTCTCCACATCCACACAACTGATAATGAGCTTGCTATCACATTGTCCTGATTGCCACCGAGTTTTTATTTAGGTCACAGTAACAGAGGGAAATATGAGCAAGAGGAAATTGTTTCTTAGAAGCCTGCCTGACTATCTAGCAATTGGGACTAAATGCATATTCTGACATAGTTAAAATATTTTGGAAGATGCGTGCATTCAATCTGTTTCAGTCGTAACAAAATCTTTCATGGCTTAAAATCAAAGAACTTCATTGCCTGGGAGCCAAAGCTTTTTGTAATTCTGTGAGATCTCTACTCTTTTTTTCTTCCCCCCACAGGTAGGAAGATTGCCTCTTCCTTGTACAATTGTAACACTCTTCCCACTGATTTCCCATCTCTTCCGTTTCTCTTCTCCAATCTGGTCAATGGACTTCTCAGGATGTATCTTCATCTACAACTTTAATCACAGTATGCTCCGGATTAAACACTGTCAAACATCTATCATGACTTGTTGTGGAATAAGGTGCAGGAACACGTCTGGCTGTTCAGGTTATGATGGGAAGGGACCAACATACCAGCTGACCATCTTGGGCATGATTTTCAACACACCGAGGATTTCCTTCATGTGAAATGGATGCTAATTTTACTTCTCAAAGCCATGGCATGTTTGAATGTTAATAAATACAAAGCTTTCAACAAGGTGATAGTCCTCTTTGTTTTCTTCTAGTCCCACCTACTTCTGTCCCTCCACATGCATCTCAAGTCCCCTACATACAGGACCATCGGCTCTTCTGTGAACAGAAACCTACAACCATCCACCCTTTTCTGACCTTACCCCAGATGCTGTACCCACTAGGAGGGTCCTCCCCACATCCAGAGGACCAAGACACACAGTTCCAACGGTACCTTCTCTATGAAAATGTTGATTCTCACCTGATCTAGATTTAAACTTGTCTCCTTTGACTCTTCTCAGCATTTCTATTATACTTCCTGCTACAGGGGTGCTTGCTTTAGCCTGGTCCTATTAGAGCATTTCAACAGAAACCTTATTCTCCCAGTGATATTGCATCGTTTCTTCTTCTTTTTACCTCTGCAGGGAGGGAAGAGCCTCTTTCCCATTTGCATTTCTTAGAGGAGAAATCTTGCAAAAAATAAGGCTTATAAACATTTAAAGGGAGTGATAAGAAGAGAGCTCTAATCGCCCTTCTAGAGTGTGAGGAGGGAGAAGGCACTAATTTAGCGAAGAAAAGGGGAGATGTTGGATGGATCTCTGAGATAAGACCAAGAACTGAACAAAGTCACTAGAATTCTGATTAAGAGGCAAGATACTGTAAGTACTATCGATGATGTGAAGCAAGCTGAGCAACTAGCTGGAGAGAGGGAATAAAAACAGTAAGACAGTCATCCCTGGGCATCTGCAGGGGATCGGATACTAAAAGATGCCTGCATCTGCAGACTGCTCCAGTCCCTTTCATAAAGTGGCATAATGTATTTTATATAAAATGGAATAATGCATAATGTAGTTGGCTCTTTGCATCCATTAATTCCACATCAGCAGGTAGGGAGGGCTGACCGTACTGGTTTGAAGAACAGAAAAGAATAATGTAAAATCTGCATTAGAAACTAGAATTTCCCTACAAAATTTCTCCGCTAAAGAGAGAAACCCCTTGATCTCATCAATCTTCTATATGACATAAGAAAACCAAGAGAACTATCTGTCCTTCAAAATATAACGTGTGCATCGCGGTGTAGTAGGAAAAAAAACCAATCTGACTCCATATTGAATCTTTTCCATTGGCTCTAACCCTGTGCTCTGTCTCCTGGGCTCAGACCTGCTGGTTCTGCACCTTTTGTAAAAGAATGTTGCCTACAGCCTGAAATAGACAGGATAGATCATTCTCAAGGCTCTGACCCTTTAGGGTATAACTCTTTCCCATTCATATAGAGATAAAAAGTTGCAGAATGAAAAATAACACTTATCTTGTGGGAGGTTCACAGGAACACTGTGACCTGACCCACATGGACAGCTGCAAGAACAAAGGATTCTGACACCAAGAAGTTTGCAACAACCAACCACACCCCTTCCCCTTTTAGTATAAAAGGAGCTTGAATTCTGACTTGGGTAAGATGGTTCTCTAGGACATTCGTCCCCCACTTTCTTGGCCTGCTGGCTTTCCCAATAATGTCAGTATCCCTTGCCCCAACACCTTGTCTCCCAATCTATCGGCCTGTTGTGCAGTGAGCAGAACGAGTTGGGACTCGCTAACAGTAGGACCCGAAATTAAGCATAATTAAGAAAAAACACTACCTTGTTCTTCCTATAACTCTGCTTTTTATATGTCTTAAGAACTTGTTTTTTTCCATTCTAGCTTTCATCAGTTTGAAGCACAACCTTAGGCCCTACTCTAAGATATTGTTGTTTTTACACATGGAACACTATCTGAATTCTCACAACGGTCTTATGAGAGTAGTGTTTTTATACTGTTCGTCTTAAGGATGAGAAAAGTGAGGCAGAGAAAAAATAAGGACTGTGCTAGATCACCCAGCTGACAATAAATTTCAAAGCAGGGATTTTAACCTGAGGAATCCGCCAACTTAGCTTGTGTTTTCCACTGCTTTAATACACTTTCTCTCAAATATAGTATTCTTCTTCCTGATTGACAGTTTCTTCTGCCCTGTCAAGCAAAAGCTTAACGCTCATAGTTCGGACCGTGAATGGAAAAACGTAGTGCTTTACTTTAGGAGTTTCTGTCCACAACCATCACCCGTGCGTGCGCTCATGCGTGCGCGCACACACACACACACACACACACACAGACACACTGGTGCACACGACTAGTCCTTGGCCAAAAAGCAAATTTAATGCTTTAAAAATCATTCTGAAAACTTCGTAATTATAGCATCACTTCCAAGAGGAAGTGTATTTTGTGCAGATCATGAACATAACTTATCAGGAATTTTAAGCTCCAGGAACAGGCCCCCAGGGGATGAGTTATTCATGATGAGTCTTCTACAAAGAAACATCACTCTTACTGACCCTCTTGTGACCAAAATGCAAGTTCTCTTGGCTCTCTCCTAGGATGGGACTCCACTCTGGAACATTCGGCAGACACTTAATCCTATTTATTATTTGTTTGTTACCTGCATTTATCTTCCTTCTACTCACTTCATGTTTTCACTGTGGGAGCCAGCATGGCTGTGCTTCAATCTCTAGGCTCCAACTGGTGTGGCTAACATTCTTTGTCCCTGCGCAACGCCCTGAACTGTCCCACCCACCAGGAAGGGTGTGAGGATGACGGGGCCCAGCCAGGGCTGCTCACCCTCCCTGGGGAGGTTTGCAGTCACAATATTTTCCATTTCTCTGAATAAATGTATGGCAGCCAGATTCCTAGTTATGAGTTCGTATCTTTGTTTTCAATACGTGAAGAGTTAGAATATAAAATCCCCAATTGGGCAGGAAGCTTGGAAATACCTCAACTCATTTTGTCTCTTTAGAGATGGAGAAACAGAGGCCCAGGCTAGCGGGAGAAGTGACTTGATCAATGTCTTTATTATATTAATGAACACCAGAGTGGAGGTCACAAAAAATTTTGACCCCAAGATTAATTACTTTCTACCCAGTTGTGTTACTGAGGGGTGGCTCGGGTGGCCTGCCTGCCCCCTGGGTGGTGCTGTGTGCAGGGATCAAGCGGGGTACCCTGCTTTTGCTTCTGACAGCCCCAAAGTGGCACTTCGGTTTTGGCTTGTTTGTATCTTGTTCATAATTGGCCCCAACTGCACATCTGTGCAGTTATATTTAGATCCTTATAGTTTCTTTGTGTTCTGTTGCCGGAGCTATTTGTCCAGGTGCAAGCACTCCAGTAAGAGGTCCCAGATTTCAGGTCTCAGCCTGTCTCATTTGCATTATAGGCAAGAAAAAAAAAAAAGAGAGAGAGAGAGAAAGAGAAAGGAAGGAAAGAAGGAAGGAAGGAAGGAAAGAAGGAAGGAAGGAAGGAAGGAAGGAAGGAAGGAAGAAAGAAAGAAAGAGAGAAGAAAGAAAGAAAGAAAGAAAGAAAGGTAGGAAGGAAGGAAGGAAAGAAAGAAGGAAAGAAAGAAAGAAAGGGAGAGAGAGAGAAAGAGAGAAGGAAAAGAAAAGAAAGAGAAAAGAAAGAGAAAAGGAAAAAAAATCACTTCATAGAGACACACTGTATCACAGGCCCATCATTGATGGGATGAAGATTTTATAGGATTCCACCTTGTGACTGTGAATCCTTTCCTCCCTCCCCTTCTAGCAGTCATGACACTGACTCAGTTGCTCACCACCAGCCCCTGGAAACTCTGTTACCGATTGGATGGCTTTGTTTCTATTTTCAGTCATTTTCAAACTATCTTACTTAGAGCTGTAATAAAACAAGTTTTCTTAAACTGTGTGCTTGTGTTGTTCCCACTCAAAGGATTTCTATAAGATCTCTTAGATGCCTTCAAAGTCATAATTAACAAAACCCTTGAGGTTAATGGAAACTCATTTTTTTAAAGACCTAGAAAAAAAAATCCCAAACAATGAACAATATGGCATTAAGAACCTACATTTTGATAATTACCTTAAATGTAAACGGAATCTCATTTTATGCAGTGGCCCCTTTGCATTGTGAAGAGCTCCTTTCCCACTTCTCCCCGTTGAGGTCTCCTCCAGGAAGCCCTCTTTGCTGCCCACTCCCATCAGCTCAGTGACTTACAGTCTCTCTCTTCCATTACAAGCAGTACATTGTTTTAAGGTTGCCAGTTCACAAGACTGTCTCACTCACTGGACCACAAACACGTTGAAAGAAGTAACACATTCAGTCTCAAACACCCAGTACTTAAAACGTATCTCAACTGGCTTACCTATCACCCAGACCCCCAACCTTCAGGGATGCGCTGAACTGTTCTGTTATGACTGAGCACTTCAGGAATCCCTCTGGGTCCTGCCTTCCAGTTGCCACAGATCTGCTCACTCCCTTCTGCTATCTTTGTTCCAGTCCCATTTTCTCTGACTTTGTATCAACTTCCCACAGAACCATTTGGGTCTGACATATACACCGAGAAGCCTAGAAATCCAATGTCTAGGGCCCTGCCTCCCATAACCAATGCAGCCTGACATCCACTCCGGTTCTGGGAACTCCCACTGTCACAGGCCTGGGCTCGCAGACTGCCCGGGAAGGTAGCTCAGTTCTTCAGGGTGAAATAGAACTCCTGTCCCAGTAGACCCAGAATGCAGGGGCTTGTTATGGACCATGTGGACTGGTGGAGACTAAGAGCTCCACGGAACTGAGCCCTATCAGTTTTGCACACCCTTTATCCTCACTTTCCATCATAGTGCTTGATAAATATCAGACAATCAATTTTTTTTTAAAAAAAAGCAATCAAGGTAAGAAATGTCAGTGAATGTGTCCTTTTATGGCTCTGTCCTTTTTTTTTTTTTTTTTCAGACATTATTTCTCCCAAATTGAACTTCCAGATCTGAGCATGAGTATTTTCTCCTCCTCTCTCACTCTACTTCTGCAACCTCCCTCTAATCTCTCTTGCATTGTTTTCTCTCTTTCATAGACACGTGGACATGCATATGCATCTAGAGACACACATAGAGGTCGTAATTTTTTCCCTTCATATCAACTTTCAGTTTGAGTAATTGAAGGTGGAATATCACATGAGCCAATGCAAGAATGAGGTAACGCTTTCCTGCTGGGAGCGATCACCATTGTCTTGATGGGCATCATCCTCAAGTTAATCCTCAAAGCGTCCCTAGGAGGAGGCAGGCTGGCAGACCTGATGTAGCTTGTCCTCTGCTTGTGATCTGAGCGTGCTGTGGGTGCTGTGTTACATCTGCACGCAGAGGATGCTGTGGTCTCCACCAAGGGCTGGGGCATCTGTTCCCTAGGGTCAAGGCCAACAGGCACCATGTTATTCTGTAGCTGATGCTCCCACCACTGGCTCCTTTGCTTTCCTGATTCCCTTGGGTCACTTGGTTAATGCAAGAGATATGCTGCTGAGCGGTGTGACTTATGGGACCCTAAGGATTCTCACACTTGTGTCACGACCTTATTCACATTTGTTTATAATGTTGGGTGTCGACTTGAGTCTGTAGGGTTCTGCTGGGAGGCTTCTCTGTAGCCTTAGGTTCAAGTTCTGCAGCTAGAAGTGCGAAGAATTATGGACCTGAGATGTCTGGTTTGTAAATCCCTGACTGTCATGAGAACCTCAGTGCCCAGGTCAATGGTCTCTTCGAGGGAGGTGCTTTATGACCCCTCTAGGCATATATGGTAACTCTCTCTCTTTGTGCCTGGTGCGCTAACTTCTAAAATCACACAAATTTATGGGATAATTTGTTAACAACATCATGGTTCTTTAATGAAAAAGAATATGAAAGCAAATATATGTATGTACATGCATCACTGGGACATTGTGCTGTACATCAGAAATTGACACATTGTAACTGAATGTACTTCAATGATAATAAAAAAAAAGATCATAATCTCCCACAGAAAAAGTATGTTCCCACCACCTTTGTTTCTATATATTGTAGCCCCTACACAGTGCCAGTCACGAATTTGGTGCTGAGTTAATGTTTACTCAAGAGTAATTTTGAGTGCCTGGAATGCCAGACAGGCAGCACGAGGTGGACCACAGTCTACAAGGCAAGGTTTGGTGATCCAAGAGGAAGCAACACTCTTATCATCTGAGCACCTGCTCCATGGACACATGTTACATGGAGAATTCCCACCACACAGGGAGGTTGTCACAAAGCAGCTGATAAAATGCCACCTAGAAAGGATAAAGAAATTGTGATATGTAAACACACACACACACACACACAATGAAATACTACTCAGCTATAAAAAATAATAAAATAATGCCGTTTGCAGCAACAGGGATGGAACTGGAGATCTTCATTCTAAGTGAAGTGAGCCAGAAAGAGAAAGAAAAACACCATGTGATAAGCACTTGTATGTGGAATCTGAAATAATGACACAAACGAACTTAATTGCAAAACAGAAACAGACACACAGGCATAGAAAACAAACTTATGGTTACCAGGGGAAATGGGGTGGGAAGGGATAAATTAGGAGTTCAAGATTTGCAGATACACAGTACTATATATAGAATAAATAAACAACAAGTTCATACTGTACAGCACAGGGAACTGTATTCAATATCTTGCAGTAACCGATAATGAAAAAGAATATGAAAATGAATATATGTACGTATATGTATAACTGAGACATTATGCTGTACACCAGAAACTGACACAGCATTGTAAACTGACTAGACTTCAACAAAAAAAAAAGGTTAAATTGCCATCTTCATCTGTCAGTTTCTCAGTTGAGATTCCTCAACCGAGATCTAACCAGCTCTACTAGGTAACCATTTACACACATAATGATCATCCTGATTTTTATTATTATTACTATTAGTAACTTTGTTTTAATACAAACTGTCAAAACCTTTTATTACTCCTGCCCCTTCTTTATTCCTTTACATCGCCTGATTGCCTTACCTGATATTTGGCTGTCCTGAAATTTGTCAGGTTAACCTGAGGAGCTACACATGGTAAGTTCTCAAGTTTGTAACAGAATAATACTAGCTAGTAAATGACTTCTGACAGAGCTAGAAATGAAGGCAACCATTAACCTGTGTGTGTATGTGTGGCTGGCTCTGGAAAATTCTAAGGTTGTCATCTATCAAATAAGAATGATTTGTTGTCTATCCAGATTCATTTTGAAAAATAAATCAACAGGAAAATAGCTTATAAAAGCTACATAATAATTTTAGGTTTATATTTACAGCCTCAAATTCAGGAGACTCCAACAGAATCTGCCCAATTTTTTTTTTTTTAATACTGAAAAAAGTCCAGAATATCTCAAAACTCATGCTGAAAATTGGGACTGACAGTCAATCCAGATCTCGGGAGACATTGCCACTAACTCCCAATCAAATGTGCTTGAAAAACACAGTCTCCAGACAATCACTGCTAGGTGGCCATTAAACTTATTTTTCAAATTACCTCTAATGAGCATGTATTCATTTATAATGGAAAAAAATCTCTTCCAAAAAATTCAAACTAGAATGAATATTTTTCTCTTTTATTTGATAATCAAAGTACAAGGTTAAAGAAAAAGTTATAATCCTTTTTTTATTTTTAGCCCAACACCCAATTTCTCCTACATCCTCTCATTGCTCTGCAAACCTGTTTTCTCCAGCCCGTCCTCTGTGGAAGCTGTGTTGCAGCAGCCGCTTTAAAGACTTGACGCGAGTTCCCGAATGACAGCTCAGCAAGGTCCCGACAATACAGTGACTTCAGTCTCCCCCCAACCCAGGCACTCCATTTTCCTTTAAACTAAAGCCAGCAGGCATTCATTTCACAATTGATCTCATTTGCCACTGTGGCACATTCCTCAGAACTGACAGTACTTAATGCGGCATCAGAAATGCGTTGTCCAAAGTGGACTCGTCTCCACTCTTCCATTTCCAGGACACACACTCAATACACAAATGCCCACAAATGTGAAATGCGAGAAACGCTCGGAAAAAAATCCAACTGTGAGTCTAGTCTTTTTTTTTCTCGAAATGATGCTGAACACAATACCCAAATCCTTATGGTTTTGTTTTGTTTTGTTTGTACAGGGAAAGCTTATTCGATGAAGAGGTTGAAACCTCCCAGCCTGGAACGACCTCTCAGTACATGAGGGGAGGTGACTCTGGGCTTGCCTCGAAGTGACCAAGGCAGCCACTCCGGGGATTACAGGTGAGCCGTGCAGAAGTGATGCAGGGCCCCGCAAGTGCCTGACACCAGGCTATTCCAGTTAGAGACTCGATTAAACCAGCTTCTCAACATCACTGCTAGTAAAGGAAATAAATGCAAGGTATGATGACAAGGGGCAGCACTTCAGACCTATTATATTGGAAAAAGAAAAAAAAAGCAACAGAGCCTTGCCAAGCAGTGCTGACTGGTGTGCGGGCAGGCAGATGTGGGGGTCCTTAAACACCACTGGAGAAAACGTGTATCGTTTCAGCCTCTTAGGAAATCAATCTATCCACATCCATTTCCGTTAAACATAAACATCCTGAGTGTAGAAAGCTCACTCCAGGGAAGGTAAGCCATAGAAATAATAGCGCCGGTGTGTATGAAATAAATGCAAAGGCGTTTACTGCAGCATCGTATGTGTGGCCCCAAACAGAATCAGAGTGGATGTTCACAAAGCAATGAGGACTCAAAACACTGCACCGTATCTGTGCTGTGGAAGATCGCGTGGACATTAACAAGGGGCAAGTGTGTGCCTTACCCGTTGGACTGGGAGGAAGCCGAGAAGGGGGGTATAATAGGGTCTTGATTTATGAAACACAGAATAACTAAAACTCCTGTGTGTGATTTTAACATATGAATCTATGATTATGCAGTTAGTTATAAAGGGATCTCCACAAGACACTTAGCATTGGCTCTCTAGACTAGTGGCTTTCACTTGAGAGTAATTCCTCCTCTTTCCACCGCCCCCCTCCCGTCCCTCAGGGGACAGCTGATCACATCTGGGGACTATTTTGGTTGTGACAGCTGGGGAGAGGGGTGTCACCAGCCTCTAGTGGGGAGAGATGCTGCTATAACGCACAGGACAGCCCCCCATCACAAAGAATGACCCAGATCCAAAAGTCAGCAGTGGGGACGGCAGGAAATGCTGATGCAGAGAATGAAGAAGCAAGAGGGGGTGGGAACCATGAGAGAGGGATGGATAATGTGAACAAAGAAAAGTGACTTTACGTTTGTTAAAGAAGTCTGTGCCAACACACACACGTATACACACGCACATCAAACAAACAAGCAAATGCCGCATAACCAAATTGCAGACGACTGTCAGGTACACGCAAATCTCAGCTGACATAGGAGACTGCGCCCCCATCTCGAACTGTCCCACTTGAAAGTTTACCTTTCCTTCATGTAGCCGGGAGGTAGAATCTTACAAGGAGCTAGTGTTGGATTCATTTCATAGACAACCTATGAGACCTCTTCGTTCTCTTGGTGCCATGTTGAAAGTCAGTTGTCTGTCCACGTTTTTGCCATTTACCATATCAATAGCCCCCACATCCCAAGAGCAAAGACTTGCCACCTGTTTGGCCTTAGGTATTAATGGGGATGTTAATTCATGTGAAAAGCCACTAATGGAAATGAAGGAACAGAACTCCTGGGCAGGAAAACGTTTGTAGATGTCTGGTCGCTCTCTCAAGAAGTTCTGGCTGGTTATCTATCGTGTCGGGAGGGTGCCCAGTGCCAACAGCAGGGGTGCCCACGTGAGCGCAGCGCCATCTTTGTTTTCCAAAGGCAAGTGATCACGTAGTCCAGGAAGGAAGATCCACATCGAATGAAAACCAGCCAGAAAACAGTTCTGGGAGGTTCAGGAATGAGTGCTCAGTTCCCCTGGGCGGAGGGAAGGTGTAGAAAAGTTATATAGGGAGCTGCGTCTTGATGGACAGCCAGGCCAAGTAGACTCTGTAATTGTCACTGTCCCAACGGGTTTGAGAGAAATGGAGGGAGACAGATGTAAGAGACAGAAACAACAAATGGACTGGAAGCGGGGTTGAGGGAGGGTGACGAAGGAAGCGTCCAGCTTTCTGGCTTAGGGAACAGAGTGGTGTGAGGTCAGCTATTAACATCAGGATAAGCTGAAATATGACAAAAAATATTCTGCTGCAGGATTTTCAAAGATCCTTGTTCTATTCTGTTCTCTTTTCTTTCTCTATTCTAGTCTCGTGATCTGAATCACTAAGATAAAACTGTACATGCTGTCTTCCAAACCCTTCCCTTGGTTTTTAATAGCTGCAACAATTAATAGAATTTGAGACAATCTTTGAAAACGAGGAAGCCTTGCTGTGGCGCAGAAAGTAACATAATGATCTCATTATTTCCCCATCACAAGTCTATGCACTGTACCTGGGATGTAAAGAAGGTTCATCCAGACTCACAGGGATTACTGATCTTCTAAGTCATACTTTAGCACACGTCTCTGTAACGATGGGTGGTGGAAATACATGTTCTGTTTACACTGAAGACTGACTTTAACATGATTTCTCGCTAACGTCATTTAAGGTTTTGGTATTCACTATAACATAAAAATACTGGCTTTTCTTCCTAGGAAAGGAAGCCTTTAGAATTTGGCCCCTGTTTTCTTCCCTGGCGTCACATCCCTGCCAATGGCCACGCCCTGCAGCTCTGTGGTCCAGGGACACTGATTAGGAAAAGTCTGTCTGCTGCTTTCCTCGGCTTTGCTTTCCCCGGCTTTGCTTTCGCCAGAGATACCTCAGCCCTTCTTCCGAGTCTTCCTCTGATACTTCGGGGAAGCACCTTTTCGTTTCTCCTGCGAAGCTTTGCTCATATTCTACTCAGGAACTTTATATCATATTTTGCAACTTTAAAGAAATGTGTGAATGATGTCTCTGCTCGTCCGGCCGTCACACTGCCGGTCTCATCTCTCCAGCACAGGTTCCGGAACATAATCCGGACCACACACGTATGTCCTATAAATACAAAGATTCAGATATGTATACTTGTGTACGATTTTGAATGATATGCCTTTGTGTGTGTACTTTATTTTTTATTTCTTTGGGGGTTTTTTTTCAATGTTTAAAAAAACGTTGTTGGTGGGGGAGGTAATTAGGTTTATTTATTTATTTTCAGAGGAGGTACTGGGATTAAACCTGGAACCTTGTGCACGCTAAGCATGTGCTCCACCACTTGAGATATACCCTCCCCTCTGAATGTAGTTGACTATGGTGGCTTGCCCAGGTCCTGGTGGGGATGGCGTTATACCCAACACATGCTTCATGTGACCTTTCTAAAACCCAGAACATTTTGGATTCTAAAACCCCTCTGGTCCTAAGAGTTTCAGATAGAAAATTGAGGACCTATGCCTACGTCATAAGTGAATTATTGAGTGTAGACCCTGGAATGTATGGCTCTCTAGATAGCTTTTGTCAGTGCACTCTAGCTCTGCTGGACATGAGAAGGCCACCCTTGCATTTTGCTTGATACATTACATCTTTTAACGGGAGCCTTGTAGCAGTTCTGTGACTTAGATATTGTACAGATATTTACTGCCAATTCACCAAGGTGATAATTGAGATACCAAAGGATTAGACAACATTCAGACAAAGAAAAAGTAGGTAGGTGATTTCACTTGGAATCATATTTGAGTCCGCCGACCCCAGCCTAGTTCTTTTTTGCAACCCCCAGCAGGTGACCACACTTGTCCAGGGATGTTCTGTCTGCAGTCATGGTAAGAGTCACATTTCACATCAGCAGGATGTGCAGGAGAACATCCAGTTAGTTCTCTCTGGCCTCACCCACTATGGCGATCAAACCAAACAGTTGGGAGCTGCGGGCAGGTATGAGGAAGGACAGGGAGCAGGCGAGCTTCCGTTGGGGGTCTGTTCCCATGTCTCTGTGTCTGGCTCTCTGAGCCTGGTCCTCTTCTGTAACTGGCCCACTGGGACACAGGGCGGTTGTTTCAGACCTCACAATAGCAGGTAAGAAGAAGGTCTGTCTTTTCTATTTTTTGTCAAGATTGAGGAACTTTCTTTTCAAAAAATTCTTTATTGAAATGTAATTGATTTACAATGTTAGTTTCAGGTGAACAGCAAAGTGATTCAGTTACACACATGCACACACATATATATTTTTTTCAGCTTTTTTTTTCATTATAGGTAATTACAAGAGATTGAATTTAGTTCCCTGTGCTGTACAGTAGGTCCTTGTCATCTATTTCATATATAGTAATTTGTATCTGTTAACCCCCAACCCCTAATTTATCCCTCCCCATCCTTTCCCTTTTGGTAATCATAGTTTCTTCTATGTCCACAGTATGTTTTTGGTTTGTAAATAGAATTTGTATCATTTTTTTTAGATTCCACATATAAGTGATATCTTATGATATTCATCTTTCTCTGTCTGACTCACTTCACTCAGCATGACAATCTCTAGGTTCATCCATGTCGCTACAAAATGCGTTATTTCCAGAATCAGGAGCTTGCTTTCTCAGAAAGAAGCTCCTCGCAAAATTCTTCTCTGGCTCTTTCTACCTTTGACCGAAAAAGCAATGGACACCTGGATTCTTACAAAGTCGTATTCACCAGCATGAGGTGGTGGATTTTTCTTGAATCATTCAGGCCCACCCCTTGGAGAGGGGGGCTTTTATACTTGCTTGCCTGCTTAGCTGAAAATCACCTGGGAGAATGCGTAGCATCTCCATAGCCACCTGACAGGCCCACTACTGGAGGGACAACACCTTGAGAGAGAACAAGATCGACAGTTACCAAGGTTTTGGTGGGTGTAGCTCAGTGGTAGAGCTCATGCTTAGCATGCATGAGGCCCTGGGTTTGATCCCCAGTACCTCCTCTAAAAAAAGAAATAAGTAAACTTAATTACTCTCCCTTCCCCCCCCACAAAAAAGAGAAAAACACATTAACCAAATTTTTTTTAGAGGTAGAAACCTTTACACACACTCACAGATACACACACGCACACACACTTAAATAAATCATCTTGTGAAACAACACTATTTATAGAACACAGGAGGGGAAGAGCTCTGGCAATAGTTGTGAAGCCCCGTTGCCCAAGGCAACCTGGGAGGCAGCGCCCTGGAGCCCTTGAGATTGGAAATCCACAGGGCCAGATGGTCCTTGAGCTCACTTTCAACCTCAAAAGTAGACACTCCACACAATCAGGTTTTTCTCCAGTGGGAGGAAGGAGAGTGCAGGCAAAGCAGAATACAGACTCCAGCAAACAGCAAAAGGAGGACACACCAGTTGCATGCATTCTACGTGCTATTAACACAGATGTGTATACTAACAGCACATTCCAATATGTGTCCCTTAATTTCCTTTTTATATTTCCAAAGTAAAAATTGTCACTGACATGAAAAAACCACTTTTGATGTGTGTTTTAATAATGTGATGGGGAAATTTTTATAATATAAAATAAGCCATCCTTAAATACATTCTTGTTTTGTTGTTTTTTGTTCTGTCATTTTTTGTTTGGAGGAAGCTAACTAGGTATAATTAGGTTTTTATTTATTTTGATGCAGGTACTAAGGATTGAACCCAGGACCTTGTGCATGCTAAGCATGTGCTCTACCACTGAGCTATACCCAGCCCCTTAAATACACTCTTAAATTAGGATTTACTCCAGTGGACAGATGGATGGATGGATGGGTAAATAGATGGCTAGATAAGTACATATGTAGGTGGTCTTTAAACTACCGAAATTATGGTGAGATAATGAGAGATTCGTGTTTTCTTTATATATATATATATATTGTATTATATAAAATATAATTGTATTATATATATATTGTATTATATAAATTGTATTAATATAAATATATATACTGTATTATATAAAATGAGCATGTATTACTTGTATAAATGGAAATGGAAATCCATTCATATTTATTCATTTAAAAGATCAAAATGGGAATACTGAGCTCAGATTGAGAAAAGTTGGATATGATCACACAGAGGCTCCCAACATTATCCACACAAAAATAATTCAGTCAGCTGGTGCCTCAAAGTGTCCCCTCAGCTAAGGTCGTGAATCAACTCTGGGTTGTGTCTGCTTCCAAAGACAAAATATGGGTCTCTCAGGGGCCACCAAGGAGATTCTAACAAGTTACAGCCAATCAAGTCACTTTCTAAGTCAAGCTGTGCTTCCTTTACCCCTGAAGACCAGGAAACCACGTTTGTGAAACAGGAAAATCAGTAATAGAATGCGGACAAAATTCTCCATTTAAGTCATTCAGATGAAGTAGCAAGCGATTGCCTGTTAGCAGCTCCAGAAATGCACAACTGAAAGCTTTACAAAACAAGGCATCATCATCGCATTATTCTTTGAGAATCCAGGACTCAGAAAATATACAGCATCTTGGTTTCTTTCTACAAGTCACTCATTGACCTCGTTTCTGAAGAGATCCACTGGGACAACCAGTCAAAGGCTACTTTGAAGAATGGGGAATATTTTATGGTATATTTTTGGTTATTAAGAATCACAATGGAAGTCTGATTTAGCTCTGTCACTAAAGATGGCAAAATAAAGGAAGCTACTAAATTCATCTGCAAGCATAATTTTGGTGTCCCAGGAAAACCATCAACAATTGAATGACAAAGAGGAATGATCTGGGTTAAGATTTCTGGTATCCCCTACCCCATAAACCACCACCACCTCCTGCCCCCAAATTTTGCTGGATTCCAGATAATTCTCTTGGGTTTGGCTGGCTGGGTGTATGTAGAATCCCATTAGTCACATGGTCATGAAAGGATGAGCCAGATGGTGTTAGCATAAATCCAAGTGCTCGATGAATGCGAAAGGTTGAAGGGATATGAAAACAGAGGAAGAATTTCTTGTTTGTTGTTTTCTTCATGTTTACTGCCAAGAGACAAATAGAAGCATATTAAGACAGGGAAAGAAAGAGACGTGGACAGCAGAAGCCGAATATTGGATTTCTAGGCCATTCTATCAACAGAAAGAGTCCTTGAAGCTTGGCTTTCTGTTGGCAGCTGTTCACATCTTTCTTGGGTGTGCTTTGGACCTGCCGCACCAGCTCAGTGTCAGGGCTAGAGGTTGACTATGTCTAAGGAGTTCCAATGACATTAAAATTAGGGACCACATTGTGAACAAGTTCCTATCCTGGTAGGGGAGGCTCTAGAACTTTTGCTGCTTCTGTCACAAATGTATTTGATGATTTGTTTTCTAAAAGTAAGTTAAAAGAATATTCCCTACCACACCTGACTGGTGGTGATTAATCGTATAATAATTGAGAGTAGTTACGTCATTGACTGTTTTTGGTATGAGTTGAATTTGTGAGCCTGAGCAACTCTTAAATGTTGATGATGGCACAAGGTTAACTGAGTAACAATGAAGAATGTTCTACATATGGATACTGGTCATTTCCAGACCATTCAGAGCTCTGAGTCCTACTCGTTCAATATTCCCCAATGAAAGGACTGATCACTTGCAATTATAATGCTAAATTCTTACTCAATTGCAAAACCCACTCTTGCCCCAGTCCCACATTTCTCCAACCCCGTTCATATTTCAAGCACTGCACCTTTTTGTTAAAATGCACTTAATATCTTCAAGGGCAAAGAAGTTGCTCTTCAGCAAGACATGGAAGGTCTTGCATAAAAAAGTGCCTGTCAGAGACACTGGCTTTGTGGCTCCTGAGTCCCCCACCACTCACTTCTAATCCCACTTCTAGATCCTCCAAATTGCCTGCAGCTTGTTTATTGCCTTCCATTTACTCTCCACATCTCCTTCTGCTAACTATCTCAAGACTCCCTGGAATCCACATTTACAGCCCTGAGTGAGGGCTCTCTTCTTTGTACACTCAGAACCATGAACCCACTTCTGTGAACACATCACTAATATTCCCTTGCTGTTACCAAGGCTGTTGTCCTAGAATCACACTCTTTCCCCTCCCTTGAATAGAAATCAATTACTCTTATCTAAGTTTCAAGAGGCAGCTGCAAAAAAACAAATAAAAAAAAAACCCCAAAAAACAAGAGCTGGTTAGAACCAACTCAACCCAAGATGGGGGAGGATTTGACTTCCAGCTGACCCTGAGTCTCATCATACACTTATTGTAATGCATTAGCTGCTAAATGACACACCCACCAGCGCCATGACAGTTAGCGGTCGCCATGACAGTTAGCGTTCACCATGACAGCAAACAGAAAAGCCCATAGAAGGACTGAAAAGGGGAGTGGCATCAGTTCCAGCCCACACCACACCCCTGTTTTGCATAATTTATGAATATCCCTCCCACTCTTCCCAGTTTCCTCTCGTTTACCTCGACCCTACTATATATGGTGTCTCCACCCAAATTGGGTTAAGAAGTTGATTTGCAAAGTAGGTTGCCACTTCTCCGTTCTTTGGCCACTGGATAAAGCCTGTGTTATTTCAATGTCAGCATCAGTTTTGTTATTGGTTGCATGAATCTGATCAGAAAAAGTACCTCTCCCAGGCTAGGACCGGGGGTCTCAGCCTCAGCTAGCACCTGACCAATTTGCTAACATTGCCCCTAATTTTTAAGTGTCTGTCACTCCATATTCAATTTAATAAGGATAGAAATCAGGTCTTATTAATACCAGATCCCAGTATAGAGCCCAACATATAGTAGGATATTAATATAGTTTTATTGAATTAATACACATATGACCATCAGGCGACTTGTACAGATGATTGACTTCTTCCTGTGGGCACATTCAAAAACTGGAAAAGCTGAGGACTGGAGTGTAAGAGCTGAGAAGTGCTGTGGTTTGGCTTGTGCTCCCCCCCACCCCATATTCATATGGTCAGGCCCCCAGCGTGACTGTGTTTAGAGATAGGGCTTTTAGGTGGTAATTCAGGTTACTTGAGGTCGTAAGGGTCATCACATAACCCTGATGTGATAGGATTGAGGGTCTTCTAAGAAGAGGAAAAGACAGATCGTATTCTCTGGCACCACCAAGGAAGCCACACATCCAGAGGAAGCTGTCTACAAGCCAGGAAGAGAGTCCTTGCCAAGAACTGAATGGGCTGACACCCTGATCTTTGACTTCCAGCCTGAAGAAGTGTGGGAATAAATTTCTGTTGTTTAAACCACCCTGTCTGTGGAATTTTGTTATGGCAGACCGAGCAGGTAGAAAATAAGAATGACGGTTTCTAAGTATAATCTAAGAAAAAAAAAAAAAGAGACAGAGAGAGAAAAGAAGACCATCCAAAGAGGCTCTAAGGAGAAGTAAAATAAAAAGACTTGAAGTTTTCAAATATTATCAAAGTGAAGGAACTCATTGGTTCTAACTACTAGGGACTGAGTTTTATTTGCAGATACTGTCTCATTTTTTAGAAAAAAAATGACATGTACTTGGTTTACAATGTTGTGTTAGTTTCAGGCGTATAGCAAAGTGGTTCAGTCATGCATATACATGTATAAATATTCTTTTTCAGATTCTTTTCCATTATAGGTTATTAGAAGATATTGAATATAGTTTGCTGTGCTCTACAGTAGATCCTTGTTTTCTTTATCCATAATACTGTCTCATTTTAATCCAAAATTTAAAAAAAAAAAAAACAGTAAAGAAAGTGTCAGGGAAGTGATTCGTCCTCAGTGAACAGAGGACCCACATAAGGAGTGAGGGCGAGTACTTCTCAGGATTCCAACACAGACCTGTCTCTGTTGGCCGTGGTCCTGCCAACCCCAAGCTCCCACCATGAATCTGGTTAATGACTTAGCGAAACTTCATCTCCTTATCCATACGTTTAAAAATAGCCCTTTTAATCACATGTGACACTGTCCTTGAAATCATTGCCTATTTTTCTTAATGAAAGTTTCCATAAATCCCATGGGGCCTTTGACACGCCTCTAATAAGAACATTGTTGGAAAAGATCTAAAAGTAAAAGGTTAAAAAAAGGCTTTTTGAAAGACTCATTAGGGAAATTGATGAGACCTGTTTTCTTTTCTTTCTCTCTCTCAGGGCTCGTTAAGGGAGGGGTTGGGTACAGGAAAGGGGGCAGTGGAGGAAGGAAGGGAAATAAATTATAATAAGAAGTTATGATTTCAGCCAATCTTGACCTTTTCTTCTGAAGGGGTGTAAAGATAAAGTTTATTGTTAATAGAAGGGACAAAGTTTACCAGCCTACTAACTAGGAAGTCCCACATGCGTGCATGTTTTCTTTATCACTTAGCATCTTCTGCTTCCCTCGTTTCCCGCCCACCAGAACCCAGAGATACACAATGACAAGTGTGTGTACACGCACACACACCTTCACCTGGAATCTAACCGGGATCTCCACATACAGCCCACATATGCCTGCATTAATACCAACACAATCCTGGGACACACCTGGCTCAGCTGACTTAGAGCGATGGAGAAATACAAGTCTACATTGTTGACAGGCACCTCTGAGGGTTCTCCTGCTTAAACTAGTATTTGAAACTACTTGTCTACCTCCACTAACTATTCATGAAAAGTAGCAGGTGCCTGTCCTTTGCAGACCTAAATTACCTACAGCAGGTTGAAATGTGTAAGTTACCTACCTTTATCTTGTGACATGTGCCTAAGGACTATCCAAAAAAATATTTCCGATGCCTGCTCTGTGGGAGACACCATGTCGGAACTTGGGAGGAATCTGTGGAATGGAAAGGAACACCTGCCTTGTGATGTCAGCATTCTGTCAATTTCACACAGAGCTCCTTTCTCCCTTCCATCTCTCAAGGATCTCCCTGGCAAACTTGGCTGGCAAGGAGCAGGGGCCATGGGACACAGCCCTCACGGACACAGATGCAGAGTAGCTCAAGCTGGGGGAGGAAGAGCTCTGGGTAAAGTCCCCAGGCTGTCAACGTCTGGAAGCTGGAATCCAGCCCTGACTCTGCCCAGGAGCGGCCAGGGGCCTTAAGTCTGTGTCTTAACTCCTCTCTCCTTGTGTGCCACTTGCATCTATTAACCTGAAACAATGTCTGTCTCCCCTACTCCAAAGTTTGTCTGTGAGTCTCAAGCACAAAACTAGAAGTGATTTTCTTCATTTTACTTTTATTAATTAATTTATTTTTTTATTTTAACCTTTACCTAATAGGTTTATTGTTGCGATACTACCTTAATTCTTTTTTTAAACATTTTTTATTGATTTATAATCATTCTACAATGTTGTGTCAAATTCCATTGTTCAGCACAATTTTTCAGTTATACATGAACATATATATATTCATTGTCACATTTTTTTGTGAGCTACCATAAGATTTTGTGTATATTTCCCTGTGCTATACCATATAATCTTGTTTATCTATTCTACAATTTTGAAATCCCATCTATCCCTTCCCACCCTCCACCCCCTTGGCAACCACAAGTTTGTATTCTATGTCTATGAGTCTATTTCTGTTTTGTATTTACGCTTTTTTTTTTTGTTATTGTTGTTGTCAAAACTACAATGAGGTATCACCTCACACCAGTCAGAATGGCCATCATTCAAAAATCCACAAATGACAAATGCTGGAGAGGCTGTGGAGAAAGGGGAACCCTCCTTCACTGCTAGTGGGAATGCAGTTTGGTGCAGCCACTATGGAAAACAGTGTGGAGAGTCCTCAAAAGACTAGGAATAGACTTACCATATGACCCAGGAATCCCACTCCTGGGCTTGTATCCAGAAGGAACCCTACTTCAGGATGATACCTGCACCCCAATGTTCATAGCAGCACTATTTACAATAGCCAAGACATGGAAACAGCCTAAATGTCCATCAACAGGTGACTGGATAAAGAAGAGGTAGTATATTTATACAATGGAATACTACTCAGCCATAAAAACCGACAACATAACGCCATTTGCAGCAACATGGATGCTCCTGGAGAATGTCATTCTAAGTGAAGTAAGCCAGAAAGAGAAAGAAAAATACCATATGAGATCGCTCATATGTGGAATCTAAAAAACAAAAACAAAAACAACAACAACTTCATTTTACTTTTATTTTTAAGTGGATTGAGAAATGTTCCTTAGTATTACACAGTGCTTCATTTTTGCCATGACTTCTTTTTTGAAGGAGAGGGAAATTAGGTTTTATTTATTTATTTTTAGTGGAGGTAGTAGGGATTGAACCCAAGACCTCGTGCATGCTAAGCACGTGCTCTAGCACATAGAAGGTATAGCTCTCTACCCTCCCCGCTGTCATTACTTCATCAATTTATAATTTTTTTAATTTACTAGCTCCTTTTTCCTGATGAATATCTGTAAAAACGCTGAGCTCTAGGAATCAATAATCTCATTTCATCTCTGTATGGGTTTTATTACTATGTCCACTTTATGGATAAGGAGTCCAGCTCTGAGACTTGAAGCAACTGGCCAGTGTCCATGGTTCACAGGGATTGGAGGCCAACTCAGTCTCATCCAGAGACAGAGGCTTTTTCTCTATCTCACAGTCTGTTTTCAAATTCTACAATTTCACAAAAATGTCTTTTCAGCACATTCTGTGGGAAGTTTGCCAATGCAGTGCTTTTATATTTATATATTAGTTCATCTTTAATTCCCCAAAGAGTAAAACAGCTGAAACTTCATTTAAGAGATAAATCTATAAGTCAAGAGGCAGGCTTTTCTCTCCCTGATTCAGCTTAACTTCTTATTTTTACACTCAAACAAACTAACCCTGTTCTTTTCCCGTGGTAACCTTTTAAGTCTGTTTAAATAGTTTCTGCCTTAAATCTCCTCTGCTTTAATTTTTCATGAATTTGATTTGAATCTTCTGGTAATTCAAGTTGTTACATAAAGCATTAGTCAATACGGTGCTTAGCACATCTGGTTTGATTTTCCTTAGTGGCATTGGGATTGGCTGTCCCTGCCAAAGGACATGGAAACAGAATATGTCAGCCCACTAACTGAACTGGTCATAAAAAATCATTTTAGAAAACAGGGCAGAGGCTGGCGAAAGGGTTGGAGGCAGAGTCAGAACTGTGGGTAAGTGGCCAAGACTGACAGGCTTGTGAGGTCATTCATCTTTATGCCAGAACATAGGACTTTCTTCCTTTTTTTTAAGTCTTCCAATGTTGGCAATGAAGGGAGAGTTTTCACGTAGGGAAAGGACATTCATGTAGGCTCCACGATTCTCCCTTGAAATTTTACCTTGCTGAGGGGAGAGCTTGCCAAATTCACATTCTCCCTTAACACGATGGCCAAATGTAGACGCAAATCTCTCCTGATACCCAGGAGTGCAGCATACTTGAGACTAAAAATTTCAAAGCAGTGTTTATCTAACTATAAAGTGTGTACAAATCACCTGGCAGCCTTGTTAGAGATGGCAAGTTCTGATTCAGTAAGCCTGGGATGAGGTTTGAAATTCTGCATTTCTAATCATTTCGCAATGGCTTTAGAGAAAGCTCTGCTAAAGTTACAGAGGACCAGTGGGGAAATAAAGCAGCACATCCCAAGAAACCATGTGATCTGGTCGCTAAAGCACCATTTACTTCCCTTCCAGTGTCTCTCCTTTCTTGCTCAAGACCTAAAAACACCAGTGGAGCATCCATGGTCCCCTAGAAGACCCCTAACTATTGTTCAGTTTTTATTATTTCAGCTCAAGAATATAAGTCCCTGTCTTCTTACCTTCTGAGTCCCTGCCTTTGGGGACATGGCATTATTTTTTCCAGAATGATCTTAAAGGTCAATGGCTGTTCTCTCCAGGGATGACCAGAACATCCTATAATATGTTCAGAACACAATAGAAAAATAATGGCTGGGGTTCCAACCAAAAGCCCTTAAGTCTACAGACATCAGGTCCAAGATAAAACCCTGGTGCAAAACATCAAGTGTGGACTCAGTGCCCCAGCAAGATGGGTTCCAGACATAACAGATGTGGTGATGCCTCTTCATCCCAGCCACTGCTGGGACTGAGGGGAGGTCCGAGTGAGCAGGTATGCTCTGGGAGGAGTGCAGCAGATGCTGTCCTGTATCTTTGCCCATCCTGGTGTTGACCTTGCTTCACTGTCTTGTAGAACCTTCCCTGGATCCACCGTCAGCCTACATAATCTGTGTGGAACAAGGCCATCCAGAGACGCACGTAGGCCTGTAAATTGGCCGGCCAAGGTAGGTCCTACTCCTGGCTATCATTCATTCCCAGACTAGGATGTGACCATATGGAGCTCGGGTCTCGACTTTGGTCCAACTACTGGGAAAGAAAAGATGACTCTCTCTTGTGTTTGACCCACCATCAGGTTATGAACTTGGGACCAATTTTGGCTAGCTTGCCTTCATATAATGTCTGCCTGGGAGTGGAGCAGCCATGGAAGCTAGAGAAAGTGGGAGAAATGGAGAATGACTGGGAATGGGGAGGGAGACAGAGCTTCTGGGACAGATTTTGATTCCCGGATTCAGGGTTGCCTGCAACTGGTGTAGTTTTAAATGATCAGGTAGATCAATCAATCATGCCCCATCTTTTATGAAGCCATTTGAGTTGAGGTTCTGTCAAATGCAATCTCATGTTCTCTGACTAATGAAAAGTATTCAGGAGACAGAGCTAAATATAAGAAAGAGGAGGAGGGGCTTCAAAGGAGTGAAAAAAGAGTCTGGGTAGGAAAAAAGAGACCAGATTAAAACAAGACTTAGGAATCTCAGCAGGACATATATAGGCATGTGTATGATGAACAATAAGGAACAGAGACAAAAACGTGATTTTACATGCTTTAAACCCCAAAAGATTATATATATATATGTATGTATATATACACATATTTAATAGTGTTTGGGAGTTTTGTCCTCAATTCTCCTAAATCCCAAACTAGCAACTTATGGAAAAAAAGTCAGTGCTCATCAGAGACCCTGGCTAGTTTTGAATCCTTCTTTAATTCTGTGCATCTGCAGAAGTACGTCTCTGGATCTGTACGTGGGGAATGTCCTTTCCAATGTGACTCTCGCTCCTGCCTACCCTTGTGATTGCTTCTGTCACACTTTCATTCATGTGCCTGCTTCTCCCAGAGTGCTCCTTGGGGACCAGGTTGTGATTTCCATCCGTGAACCCCAGTGCCTTGCACAGGGTCAGTGCATAACCAAGGGAGATTGAATGAGTGAATATATGACTGAGGTCATCTTTAAAGAAACACCTGGCACCCATCAATACTTTTGCAAACACAGAAACCAAATGAAGAAGTCTCTGGCCATTCTCATATAGAGACATGGACTGAGAAATGCCACTGTCCCTTTTCCACTGATAATAATTTCCTCCCTATTGTCTGATAATTGTTCTTGCCTTCCTCTAATTTCTTCTCCATACTGTAGCCAGAGTTTTATTTTTAAATGAGAGGTCTCCACTTAAGATCTTTTGACAGCCGTCTGATTCTCTCAGAACTTATCACTGCCATCAAGAACCTGAACAATCTGGTCCTTTCTTACCTGACTCCTCTAATTAATGCAGATTTAATGTGCTCCTCCTAATTCAGGTTATGCATTGTCTCTTCCCTCTCTGGGTCTACTCTTCCATTTCTCTTTCCATGGGTATTCCTTCTTCAGTGTCAGATTTTGACCTAAATGCCACTGCTTCCATAAGGCCTTTCTTGGCCCATCAGCTGAGGTCAAGCATTCTAGTTATGAATTCTCTCTACACGAAGTACTACTTTTTCATAGCACAGTAATGCAAAATATTTATGTTTCTAATGATTTGCTTAATTATCTCTGTCGGAAGAACACAGACTTAATAAAACTAGGCTTTTGTCTGTCTTGTTGACCATTATCTTCAGCACTTAGCAGTGTTCTGGCACAAGGAAAATTTGTGATGGTGGTGATGGTGTTGATGATGGTGGTGATGATGGTGGTGACTGATGGTGACCTGGAGAGGTAAGATAGGTAATGCCTCATCGTGTCAAAACAGCTGAGCCCAAAGAAGATGATCTTGTAAGCATTTTTGATTTCTTACAGATAATCCATATATTAGTACAATGAATTGGTAAAAATTACAATTCACTTTAATATGTTGATGTTTTCTAGAAGCTGGCAGAAGCAGTATTTTGGGCAGTTGTTTGTTTCTGAATCGAACACCTGTCTTTCTTGTTGTGACCTACATCAACAGCTGCTTTTCGCCTCTAAAGGCAGGGCCAGCGATTTCTGTGACTGTGTTGTGGGCGAGCGGCTGCTCCGTCTGTCTTCCTGAAACATCTGCACAAGGGTTTGCAATGTGGAACCACCCAGCTTTGCAAATCCCCATTTAGAAAAATGTGTGCCATGATTGGGTACAGAGATTTACGTGTATATTGTCCAGACCATCTGGCTGTGGGTCCACACAAGCACTGCCCTGTTTGAGTCAATTCTGGGAAGGAATATTAGGTTTCTGTTTCCCTCATGTTGGGGAATGATACTGGAGGCCTCCAACAGAATGACAGAATCTACCTCCCAAACTTTCACGAGAGGAAGTGAGGGTGTTTCAGTAATGCACGGAAGTTGATGGAAAACATAATGCATGGCAAACTGCAGTCAAATACAAGAAGGTATATTTGCTGAGGAAGGAACCATGGAGGTGGATATGTGTACCTTTATGTAGGCAAAGATCAAATATACAGAGTCTGCAATAAATAAATAAATAAACAAAAAATCCTCAAAGGAACAAAAACAAAAACAAAAAAAACAAAGAGCAACGAAAGATTCATTTGCTTAGCAGAAGCTCTCAGAACTGGAGGACATGATCCAGGCCAGAGATCTGGAGATGAAGCATGTTTCCAGGACAAAGAACAAATTTGACATGGGATCACCTACTTTCTAGTAACCTTTCTTTCCTGTTTTTGAGGGTTTTTTTTTGGGGGGGGGTAATTAGGTTAATTTACTTACTTATTTAGCAGAGGTACTGGGGATTGAACCCGGGACCTCGTGCATGCTAAGCACGTGCTCTACCACTGAGCTATACCTTCCCCAATGAGTCAACTACTTTCTAAGCTAAATATTTCTTAACACCATGTGTAGCTTACCTAGAACTGCTTTGGTGGAGGGAAAGACTAAATTGACAGATTGAGGACATGGACACTGAAATGCAGAACTGAGCAAAGGTCTCGAGAAATCGTGCTTCACCATTATCATTACTACTACTGTTTTTATTTTTATTATTTTCCTTAAGAGCAAAAAGAGTCTACTTCACTGAAGTTTTCCCTTAAGGAGTCACCTCTGGTGGGTATCGTCTCCCAAATAATCTGAAATGGAGTGCTTAACGTAGACCCAGGAATGAGTCCCCAGAGAGATCAGAGACAAAAGGGCCAGAGTAAAAAGGTCTTTTTTTCAAAATAATATGAAAAAAATTTAATTATAGTAGGAGAGCCAATACTTCCACACTATGCATAAACCTTTCCCTTGTGATTTCCCATCATATAACTTGGGCTGGGGGAAGGAAGAGAAGATAAAGTTTAAAATCAAGTGTGACAGTTCCAGGGGCAAAGTGAATAGTGTAATGTTAGTTTAAAAATTGTGAAAGGCGTGATGGTTTTAGAGAATGATCAATACTGTACGTAGCAAGTGCAGCTGTCCAGTTTGGAGAGATTACCTACCGACTCTGCAAAGAAAATAGAGATTCAGAGACTGTCAGTAGCAAGTGTTACGTTGTCCAACATCAGGGCAAAGAGCTTGTGGTTGTAGCAACTGCTGACTCACGTCCTTGCAAAACACACAATGCCTAATCCAGTAACTGCAAAATCGCACACTGGAGAAGAAACAAATGTGTCCTCAGGTACTGCAGCTTCTTCAGGGCGCGTCGTTTTGTTTAAAAGAATGCAACAGTTTTGATTTTTCATCTTTATGCCCTCTACCAACGTATTGGAAGGTACATCTGTCTTGAAAGCAGAAATCCATTCTGGGGAGAATGCCCACGTTCTATGGTTCCTTCATTCAATCTGATAAATAAGTATATTTTCCTGTTGTTTTTCGAGGTTAAAACTTTAGGAGAGTCACGCCCTTTGGCCCTCTGATGACCTCTGTAGAACCAGCTGGAGAACTCAGCTGCCAGAAAAGCTGCTGTCTGTACAGCAAACGTGTCTGTAAGTCCTGGCAGCCCGCAGTGCATGGAAGGGAGACAGAGGAATTCCTGGCAGTAACTACTTAAATCGCCCGTCCTCAGGATCAATTTGAAAGTCCTTACTGTGGCCGGCCAGCCCTTTCCTCTCTGTTGCCTGCTAACTTCCCTTCCCTCTCTCCCCTCCTCTGCATTCAGCTTGCAGCCCTGCTGCCCAAGGATGCACGCCTCCTCCTCTCTCTGCTCTAGGGCAGGACCACCTGCCTCTCCTGGCTTCACCTGGCTCATTCCCCCAACAGAGCAGCTTAAACATCTCTTGTTCCAGGAGGTCCTTCCTAGTGCACAGACGAGGTGAGGGACCCTGCTGGAGGTGGGGAGGGTCCTCTTAGCACTTGCCACAGTTTATTGGAATTATTCACCTTTCTTGTAATTCTGAGCCTTTGTCACTGCAGGAAAATTTGGGCCCAGTGATACGATTTGGACAATAAGAAGACAGATCTCTGTGGGTACTAAACCTCAGGTAAGATAAAACCCTACAAGAGCTAGCGCAATCAGAAGCAGGTGTAAACCGAGGAGGCTTCTCTACACAAAGAAAATCAAAATGGAGGTGGTATTGCTAAGGGAACCTTTACAATGGAGCCCCGAGGCCACTGGGAAGTGGGACTTAACTCATCTCAGCCTGGATGGAATCGGAACTTTTGACCACTTATTGCCTTTTTTTTAAATTGAAGTATAGTCAGTTACAATGTGTCAGTTTCTGGTGTACAGCACAATGTCCCAGTCATGCATATACATACATATGTTCGTTTTCATATTATTTTCCATTATAGGTTACTGCAAGAGACTGAATATAGTTCCCTGGGCTGTACAGTAGAAACATGTTTACCTATTTTATAGTAGTTAGTATCCGCAGATCTCGAACTCACAATTTATCCCTTCCAACCTCCCCCTCTTTCCCCTCTGGTAACCGTAAGTTTGTCTTCTATGTTTGTGAGTTTGTTTCTGTTTTGCAATTAAGCTCATTTGGGTCTTCTTTTTTTTAGATTCCACATATAAGTGAAATATCATATTGACCACTTATTGTCTTAATGCAGGCATCCAAAACACCTGCACAATGTTCCAGAAACTCCAGATACTTATGAGACCCTCAGTCTACATAACCTGTGACAGCCAGTCCCTTAAGAAAATACTTCCTCTTTGTATCAGGGTCAATTATATGTCGTGCAAGACAACTTTAACAAACTTGTGGCTTCTGCCTTTATAAACCCTTGAGTCTTTCTCTTTCCTGGAACACCCTTTCTATTTTACCTGAATCTGTGTCTCCCTAATTCAATTCCTGAGACCCCAGTAAGGCTCTTTGTTCTCTGTAGCCTTGATACTAATGATTGTTCAACAGTTCTCATCCTTAATACCAGAATGAGTCATGAACTTGCTGCCTTGCTGCTCAGAGGAAGTTGAAATTCATATTCAGTCATGGATGTGAAAGGAGTTTTAAAAGGATAAACTGGTTTGCATCAATGGTGGCACAAGGAGTTAACCCTCACCATAAATTATACCTGTTCCTCTAAGTTTCCCTGCCACCCTCGAACATACATTGGAGCCATCAGTGGTTCCCACCAATAGACGCCTCTGAAAGCAGTGGGTACCGCTCAGGGAGCAAGAGGGGGCCACTGTTCCAGATGGCGGGGCTGTGAGATGGAGTCTGCCTGTCCACATCCAGCTAAGTGTGAGGAACAAGAGGCAGCATCTCCCGCCGAGTCTCAGAAGTTTGTCTCTTGTGACCAGTTAATATGGTAATTACTTAGACTAATGTCAAACTGGGTACTTTCAAGTGGAGAGCTTCTGGGAGCAGAAAGCAAGATGAGGAAGCTGTAATGACCCTTTCCACCTCAAAACAGACATTTCCTCTGCAGTCCATTTTTGTTGGTAACAGGAACAATCATAGGAAAGCAAGAACCTCCCAGATGACGACCTATAAAGGAACCTCCCCCAGAGAGCAAATATGAGCCCCATCCTTCAGGGTAAGAGGACACTGTAGCATTTGCTGAACAGGATTGCAGAGTGGCAGCAAGCCAGTGACCCTGTGTGGCATTTGTCACCTCCCCAACTTGCTTCTGTGTCTATGGTGGTGATTTTATTCCTGCCCCACCTCTGCATACTGGATGTGTATGTGTGCGTGTGTGTGGAGGTAAGGAGCTGGGTGAATGCTGAGGACAGGAGATGATATTAGTTTCTGTTTGTGTTGTCTTTTCTTCTAATTCTTTTTTTATTGAAGTGTAGTCAATTTATAATGTTAATTTCATGCGTACAGGACAGTGACTTAGTTATACATTTACACACACTTATTTTTTTCAGATGTTTTCCATTACAGTTCATTACAAGAAATTGAATACACTTCCCTGTGCTATGTGGTAGGTCTTTGTTCCTTATCTATTTTGTGTATAGTAGTGCGTGTATGTTAATCCCAAACCCTTAATCTAGCCCTCCTCCTTTTTGTTTGTTTGTTTGTTTCTTTCTTTCTTTTTTGTTTTTATTCAATATCTTTATACCAAGAAAAGCCACATCCAGACTTTATGGAGACCCTGCCACACACCTGGATTTGGAAGTACGTGCAATGATGAGGTACGATCTTGGAGCGCCATCCTTCAGGAGGGGTGTGGCGGGTCCGATGTGTGGGGAGTCGGGAGGAGAGGATAATCTGTGGGAGAGGGCGGCAGGTACATGGGGACAGAAAGACTGGAGGTGACAGAGACGGTGCTCAGTCCTCCACGGTACTTAGCCATGAAATCAGATCTGCCCAGTGGACCGTCAGAACACACGTTCTGTGCCATTTCCAGCCAATTAAGAAATGTTCACACACACTCCATTTTGTTTTCTCTGCCATGGAAACTTTACGGGGTACTTGTTCTAAATGGCTTCGTACAGGATGGTGGATGGTCACCCAATCACTTCTGAGGTGACTCGACATAAATCTTTGTGGCATTAAACCACTGAGATTTCAAGGGTGTTTTTCTATTCTGGACAGCTAGCATTAATTACTTTGACAAATGGCATGGAAAGAATGTGCACTCGCAGTTACGGTCAAGTGAGCTGCAGCTTATGCAGTGTGAACAAAACTGTATAAAACATACAAAGAGCAAAACCAGAAAGAGAATAGTCCAAAACATTCATAGGATGGAAAGATGTGATATAAATGGATACACTTTTTTAAGACTTTCTTATTTGAATAGACACACACAGTGTGCTACTTGGGCGAGGATTATCCACAAATTTTACTTACATTTTGCTCACCGATAGGATTCCTTTAATTGCTCATTTCTTGCCAGTGATTACCTCCTGCCAGAGGCTGAGGCAAAATCAAAGTCAAAATGGTAGCGATCACAGACATAAGGAGAGTCAGAAGGAAAATTAACTCATTTCTGAAATAATGACGTACTTGAAGAAATTGTCAAAAAGTCTCCATTATACACTGGAATGTACAAGACGGAAGCCGAGGCCTCACAGGGAGACCTGTGTTGTCTCTGCCCCCCTGTACCATCCACCCCACCGAGACTCCTCCCACCTCTGCCCAGGGTTGAGCCCCTGAGGTGGAAACCTGAGACAGAACAGCCTTCTTCTCAATAAAAAGCAATCCAGAATGATCTGCACAGCTACTCAAAAGAAAAACAAAATTGAGAACCATGTTCAGGTCTCTAGTTTCATGGGAAGCTCTGTCTTCAAACATTAAGTACGACCAAGGGACGCATTATTCTGAAACACATCCGTGTGGTACATACGCTCTTCCATGGAAGAGTACCAGTATGTGTGAGCTGAGCAAGCTTTAAAAAAAAAAAAAGGAAAATAAATAGGCTTTAAAGATCACATTATCTCACTCTAGAAAATTCCAGCAGCTGCCCATAACCCCTAGCATAAAATTCAAACGTCTAACCAAAGTCTAGACGCTCTAGAGGCATTTTATCCTCTAACTCTCCATCCCCAGAGAAGCATGTGCCCCTCATTCTCATTTTGTCCCTGACCTTCAGTGCCTGGCTTTCTTCCAGTCCTTCACACAGCATGCCAGGCCTGATCCTGCCCAAATGGCATTTCCACTTTCCAAGTTTTCATCCCGACTGCCTGCAGGCATTTCCCTTCAGGACCAAAGATGGCTAAAGCCGGCTTAGCGAGATGTTGCTCAGGTCCACGTATCATCTTTTCAGAGAGGCCTTCCCTGACCTCTTGATTGAGAATATCTCCGTATCTAACTCCAGCCTAACCATTCTTTAAAATTCTACCCTGTTTTCATAACACTTGCCCCGATTTTAAATTGTCATCTTATTTCGCTTGTTTATTAATAGCATGCTCCTCTGTTGTGCCTGATGCGTGTTTCTGGGAATTAGCATTGGGCCCATCCCGCAGAAAATAAGGTGCCCATGAACACATCTTGGATGGACACGGAGCGTGGAGCACCGTGGCCGTCGTAGCTGCAACTGTGAGTTAATACAGGGCGAGAGCATCCGCAACGAGACCAGCGAGTCTTACACGAGTCTAATTCCGAACGCGCTTCCCCTGCGCGCCCCCAGCCTCTCTTCCAGCCTCCTGCCTGTTAGGTCGTCCCGCTGTCCCTCAACACGCCATGCTTGTCCTAATCTGAGGACGCTGTTCACACCAGTGTCTATATTTACACTCTCTTCTCTGCTGACCAGCTACTCAGCCTCCCAATCTCGGATCTTCCATCATGTTTCTTAAGAAATCTGTCCAGTGCAACCCGGACTCCTCCGCGGAAGGGGCGGCTGCTCTCTGTGGCCACTGCCTTCCGATGCTCTACGCTAGCAATCACACGTGTCTGTGATAATCGTCTCTGTTGTTTGCATCTCGGCCACCACCAGCAGAATTCCCTAAGGACATGCTCTGTGCCTCGTTTATTTTAGGCGTTATGCATAATGTCCAGAAGGTGGCAAATACCCAACAACTCCCTGGGCTTTAAAAATATAATCGATTGAACAAAAATGTAATTATTTTAAAATAATTTTCACAAGTACCCTTCCCATTATTTGCTTAACATTAGCTTTCTACAAAGTACTGTTAATAATCTTTTAGTTATTTAAAACCTATTTTAAATAATTTATTATGCTTTAAATTGTGCATTAGATTTTTTATTACTATTAGTTCCTGATACTCAGAAAACATATGAAGTCATTCAAAAGACTTTGATGCCATTTAGTTTAAAAATGTCATAAGATTCAGAAATTCCACTACTTGGAATCTATCCAAACAAAATGTTTGCATTGCAGGTGGAGAGACATCCGTTTAATATGTGTGCTATTAAGTACAGTAGGGGAAATTTACAATAAACTAAATGCCCTTCTGTAGGGGAAGGATTGAATATCTTATTACGTATCATAAGACATTATTTTCAGGCATAAGGAAGATTTTTTAAATATTTTTAAATGCTATTTAAATTTATTATTTATCAAAAATAAATTATTACAATATAACATGTACTGGGTAATAATTTATAGTAAAATATGATACATAATATAGCATATAAATATAATCTACAGCCATGATATGTAATAATTGATTATCTTTTTAAAATTAAGAAAATAAACTATTTTGCTAATAAAAGTATTTCTAAGAAATAAAAATATGATATGGTACATTTAAATAATTTTTAAAAGCTTGATACGGATGATTTAATTTCAATATTAAACACCAAGTAAGCAAGAGAATTATTCCTGTTACTTATTCATATACTTCAGTCAGTGCCTTGACCCAATCTGTCTATAACACCTCAATATTACATTTTTCTGAAAAATTCATTTTTTTCAATATGATCATATGACATTATTTTTGAAAATACAATTGCTTCCAGTTTTCTTTATAGTTTGTATATTGGAAATTGTTGGTACATTCACTTGACTCTTCAATAGATCATAATATTTGTTATTGTGAACATTATAAATACTGAGATTTCTTGCTAAATGCAGGGTATTCTCAATCCCAGTATTTTTTTTTATAGAAGTGTTTATATATTTCAGCTCAAATATTTTCTTTTTTGAGGGGGGGAGGTAATTAGCTTTTTTTAAAATTTTAATGGAGATCCTGGGGATCATACCCAGGACCCCATGCATGCTAAGCACATGCTCTACCACTGAGCTATATGCTTCCCCCAAAAATATTTTCTATATGTAGTGTCTTTGCCTCCTTTCACAGTATCTTCTTCTGATAGATCTTTTTAAATTAAAAAATTCTCAAAAAATTGCTTCTATGATTCTCTTGAATGTTTTACAGATTTAGATTTATGTGATATCATAGGCTTTCTTAATTTCATCCCCTTCTGATACAAAATGTCTAATTAAAAATAGAAGTGCCATCAAAACATTCTTCCCGGAAGTCAAGACAGTCCAACATGCAATTACAGATTTTTAAAGTTCAATTTCGTACACATCTGAACGTTCATCATTTAATTTGTTCAGTTCCTCCCTTGCTTTTGTAGGAATAATTTGTGATATATTCTTGTTTGCAAGTTTTGTTTCCAGTTATGATAATTTTTGAAAGACCTCAAAAGCTAAGGTTTTCTGGCTCTACATTTGTTGAACACTTTGAAAGAAATACTTTTTTTGGATGAATTTTAAAGATACTGGGAAATGTTCCCAAATTAATGTTGAATGGAAATTTTCAAAATGACAAAGCTAAATAAAGCATCCTAAGAGAAAAACTGTGTAAAATAGTTCTTTTTTGGTAGTTCTAAGCTGTATATGTTTTTCACCTTGTAGCAAGTCTGAAATCAGGGTGCCTCTCCCCATCAAAGGCTCACAGCTAGCCATTGTGTAATTGTGCTGGTCACATAAAAATTATGTGGACTTGGACAGAGCTGGGACATATCATTGTCACTGTATTAGCTATGTGCATTGTTGGGACTACAAGTGTCGAGTTTAATGGGCATTTTAAATGGTATTAAGTACTGTACAATGATTCAGCGTTGCAAACACATTGTGTATGTGGACAAGTAAAAGCACAGGGAACATTATATTGGACACATACACATGGCTGTGTCAAAGGTGAGTCTGGACAGACAAATGATGAACGTAGAAGAGTTTTAGAAATATCTTAATTTTGTTTGACATCTATTTTCTTGTGCACAAGAATGATAACATGATAAAAAAAAAAAAAAAACCTCTGCCTATATAATTTAAGAGGGTCAAGACATACAAAAAAAAAATTCTAAGTGATTAGAAAGACATGGTGAATTTTGATTTGGTAGCATTTTTTTCTTTCCTAGGAAATAATGGTAGGTCTTAAAATTGCTAGTATGTTAGATTAAATCATAGATGTATGCATATAAAAAAAGACTAGGAGTAAATTAGGAGTTCGAAATTGGCAGATACTAACAACTATATATAAAATAGATAAGTTTATACTGTATAGTACAGGAAACTATATTCAATATCTTATAGTAATTTATGATTAAAAAGAACATGAAAAAATATATGTATGTTCCTATATGACTGAAGTATTGTGCTGTACACCAGAAACTGACACAACATTGTAAATTGACTATACTTCAAATAAAAATATACATTAAAGAAAAAGACAAGAACATAATATTTTAAAATGTTAGTAGTGGCTATCCCTGGCCTATGAAATTGCAAATGATTATAATTGCTTTAATTTATTATCTATAGTTTCTAACTAAAATATATATGTATAATTATTTATATAATGAAACTATTAATTAAAATTTCCAGTATTTGCAGTAGCAAGAATAAGTACTTATGTCTTGTTACTGAGTAAAGAAGGTATAATGAAACTTGTATAAAAATGTACATGTATGAAAATACCTATAGAATTAATAAAAATGAAACAGGAAAACACCAGAATGTTAACATTAGTGTAAAATGATGGCAGAAACCAGTGACAGAATTATGGATTCCAGTCCTACTTTCTCTTTGCCTATTTTTCATTAATGAATACACACACACACACGCACACACATATATATGTATAACTTTTATACTGTCAGTCAACAAAAACCAAAAAATACAGAAACACAGGAACCAACATGGAAAATCACTTCCATCTCCATCTTCAGATGGATGTGTGGACCTGTCCGTGGAGAACTCGCATGGTGACAGGCCATTGTGTCAAGTTCTCTACACATGTGACTTCGTTTCCTATCCACAACAAATATGAAGGGCGTTTACGATCGTCTCTACCTGAAGACTAGAGAAACTGAGGCTTAGGGAGGTCCAGGGACCGACCAATGCCTGTAGCAAGTAAGAAGGTGGAGCTGTTCTGTGAACTTAGATAACCTTGCTGCCAGGATCAGGCAATAACCACAGGTCCCTTTAGCAGCTCCATGACCAAAGAAGGTCATGAAATGCTTGCTGAGCGAATTGCAGGTGTGACTGTTCCTATGTGACACAATGAGACACTGAGCTAGAGAAAGACCACGTAACCTACTGAAGATGACCGAGCCATTCAGTGAGACCATTGGGTCTAGAATCTGACTAAACAAAGGTGAATACCTGTGAGTAATGGACATTGAGTTGGAGGTCCCCAAATCATGTTTCAAATAGTCCCACGGTCTGCCTGACACTTAGAGATCACGGGTCTAAAATTGATGTTTCATCATGAGGTCCAATTTCAAAGATCCATGAACAGAGGAGGTGCAGACAGTGAATCTTTCATAACAGCCTTGTAGTCCAGATGTGGCCTGAATTGATTTCCCCTTCCTCTGGCAGATGAAGGTGGAAAATAATTGCAGCAATAACTCATATAGTGATTTTCAAACTCAACACACTAGGAAAAATGCATTAAATAGCTCAAAACCATTTGAATACGGCATTCTGTTAGTTACAGAAAATGCTACAAAAGTGGCAGACACGTTGGAGCTGACTTGATGAACAGCTTATGATCAGATATGTGCTTTACACATATTATTTCATTTATGTGTAATTTAATTTTGTATTTAAAATTAAGTTACATTTAATTTTATAATGTAAAATGTGAAATTAAATCTAATTCTACAGTTGTCATAAAGGTAACTTTACAATGTAAAAAATTGCATGGAATTTTACAATTACCATTAATTACATTTAATGTTGTATTTAAAAATGTGTAATTTAAATTTGTATTTCAAAGTATCCATTGGACCTCACTAAATTAGAAAATAATTAAGCATTCATAATCATACCACAGACTATATATGTATGTATAGTCTTTTACATATAATGTCATGTGTAATATTAACTGTAAGATATGTATGTATAGACAATTTGGTAGAGCTTCCCCAAAATCACACCACTAGGTAAAAGGCTATACATACCTAACATCTTTTTTTTAAATTGAAGTTTATCGAATTTACAATGTGTCAATTTCTGGTGTACAGCATAATGTTTCAGTCGTACATATACATACATACATTTGTTTTCATATTCTTTTTCATTGTAGGTTACTACAAGATGTTGAATGTAGTTCCCTATACTTTACAGAAGAAGCTTGTTGTTTATCTATTTTATATATAGTAGTCAGTATCTGCAAATCTCGAACTCCCAATTTTTCCCTTCCCACCTCTTTTACCCTACTGGTAACTATAAGTTTGTTTTCTATGTCTGTGAGTCTGTTTCTGTTTTGTAAATACGTTCATTTTTGTCTTTTTTTAAATTCCACATATGAGTGATATCATGTGATATTTTTCTTTCTCTTTATGGTGTAGTTCACTTAGAACTATCTCTGTTGCTGCAAATGACATTATTTTATTTATTTTTTCTTTTTATGGTTGAGTAGTATTCCATAGTGTATACACATGTATTTAATGCTTTTATACTGAGTGTAATATCAGCCTAGGCCACAGGAGACAGTGTTAAAACATGCAAAGAACATGGTTACAGCGAGAATTTCTGGATCAAATTCCAGATTCAGTTGCTCATTAGCTCTTTTATCTCTCTGGCCCTCAGTTTCTGCATCTGTCAAATGGTGACAATATATCTACCACACAGGACTCTAGTAAAGTTTAAAGGAAATAACATGCATTGAGTACCTGGTCCATTTGGTGCACTATTGAGGCTAACAGTAGACATTCAGAATGAAAATTGCTTTAAAAAAAAAAAAAGCATGGGTTTTGCTTCCTTTTATTTCTTCTAAAATCAAACCAATTTGCTTATGTCTCAAGCAGTAAGCCCTTGTTCTAACATCATGGGGACCGATGGACAACTTCGTTTATTCAAACTCACACTTATTTATTCCTTTTAAACATATGCCTGTAAATGGCCATACATTTAAGCCATGTGAGATCAATCTTATACTTATTATTCCTTACTCTTAAGACAGTTGAAAACTCGAAATATATTAATTCTTCTAGTTTGTTGGCAGCAATAGTCTAGTCACCAACTTCATTGAAAACAATTTTTAGGAAAGCAATTCAAGGGTCCCGAGCAAAAATGGAAGGTATCTGTAGCTAGCGAAATGGTCTTTAAAAGATGCAAAAGAAAAAGAAAATTGTTTCACGGCAAGAACTCTTTGAAGACTGAAGCAGCACGACACAACAGATAAATGTCAGCAGTGATTGCTGTTTTGATGTGACTACAGTGTCCTCAGATCACTAACCACTCAATCACCCTGATCATATACTGCAGGATCCTGAAGGATCAATCAGTGATAATTATTAATGGTTATCAGGAAACTGAACTGTAAAATCCTAAAGTCTTATGTTTAGATGGAGAAACCGAAGTCATCTTTATTTAACCTCTCAACCAGTGTAGAATTTTCTTCTTTGCAGCCTGTGGCCTGTATTCATTGATTCATTCGTGCATCCATCCATCCATGCATGCATCCATCCATCCAAGGAGTATTGTTTGAGTGCCTCTTATTTTCTAGACTCTGTTTCTGGTTTTGCTGACATACCACCAAACTAAACAAACATTTCTGTGGCCATGGAATGTCTGTGACACATAGCATTGCCAATCATAACAGCAAGTGTCCCTCCACAAACATAAGAAATATGTTTGATCAAAGAATTACTTTTATAGAGTGAATAATAGAGGTTTAAGCCCTCTTATATGTACATCCAGTGAAGGAAAGATGATCAGGATGTGCAAAGGAATAAATAAGTAATTTCAGAGAGTGATAATATGCCAGGAAGGAAATACAGCAGCTGGAGGAGAGGTTGGAGAGTCACTTGGGAGAGGGCTGTTTGGGGAGGTGTTTCGTTAAGACAGCAGGGGTCCATGAGTTTTATTTTTTTTACCATCATCTGAGACGCCATGATGATCACTGACTCAGAAACAAAGAATGTATCAGAATGTATGGGTTTTCCATTAAAACAAGAAAAAAGACTACAGGGATAGCAAAAAAAAATCAATTAAAAAAAAAAGAAATATTCCCATTCATGAGGAAGGATGAAATCTCTATGTGGGAAGGGCTCAAGTCTGACTGGTTCAATTTTCAAGGCTGAGGACGGTTTCCCGGTATAGAGTTGTCAGTAGAGGCTTGTTGCCTAAGTGACTGGCTTGGTTTGGAGTGAAACTATAAGTGATGAACTGAACCAAAAAGCTCACAGGGAATGCCTTCAGAAAGTTGTGCTTACCTGGTGCTTAATTTCTAGCAATTTGGCTTTAGTACTACATTATCTAGTCTTTAGACCTTACTGGAATCACAATTTTTTTCCATTTTTGTAGTATTCAATATTCACTATAAATTTCAAAAGTGTGTATTACTGAACACCAGTGCTTCAACAGATGTAGCTTCCCCTTGAACTTCTTGCTTAAAAAGAAAGAATCTGCATTCAAACTTGTGTTACCTTCCCTGCGGAAACAAAGCAGACCCCCCTCGTCAGATGCATCGGAATCAAACTTAAAGTTGAATGAAGACGTCCCTGGGCTCCTAGCACAGGGCTGGTTCCTTGTAAACTGATGTCAAAGCAACAGGACCTGGGCTCTCATCACGATGGTTAAATCTGTGGACACACTTGCTGCTCATCATAGATGTAGTTGTAGTGCTCCCAATATTATAGTTTATCAGTTTTTAAAATACAGTCATGGTCCGATTCATGCTTCTCTAAAAACACAATGAATCATGAGGCGGTCATCATCACTGTAAATTGAAGGAATCATACAGCGAATTAGCAGGTAAGATAGGGCTTAGAAGAATATACTTTGAAGGTTCCAGCCTTAACAGGATGCAAGTCATCTGTTATCCTTAACTTATGCTCTAGTGTGTAGCATAGGAGCCCAAGTTCTTGCCTTCCAGGTTGCTTACAGGCTGTAAGCTGTCAGATTAGAGCCATGCGCTCGTTTCCTCACCTGCACAATGGGGATCAGGAGGCTACACCCCTCACAGAACACCTTGAAGAGTCTGAAGTGTTTAGCCCGGTCCTAGAACACGTGAGCATCCAGTCATAGCTAATACTGCTGACTGTTTATTTCCCATCAGGAGGATGTGGTTGACCTCTGTGAGTGGGCACGAGACACTGGCTGCTTCTCTGGCAAGTGCATCCTGCATGATGGATGGAGCCTGCATCCCTCGGGGACAATCACAGCCAATCACAGCCGTCCGTGTGGTGGCCGGGAGTGGGGAATGCTAACTGACCACTGCAGGCAGTGCACCCGGGCAGTGAGCCTGTGCCCTGGACTTCATCACGCAGCACCCTCTAGTCCACTTGGTTCTCAGGGTTTGTTTGAGTGGGAAACGAGCTTCCAGGTGACTTACTGGAAGCTTCCTTGTCTTACTGGGTTTGCTGGAAGAGAATGGGGGGACATGTCCCAGGAGGAGCTTCCACTGGATGAGAGACACTGGACATTCTGGGGTGCTCCTTGAAAGACACCGGTCTATGGATGAGCTGCACTGGTGTCCCTGGGGGTGTTCTGCAAACACAGAAACCCAGGCTCAACCCCAGTTCTACAGAATCAGTATCTCCTTTAACAAATCCCAGAGGAGATTTTCGAGCTGGAGCCAGGTAGATTTGAGATGAATCCCAGAACCACTAATTAGTAGCCGGATGGCCTCAGGGAAATTAATTAATCCCTCTGGCTTCTGCTTTTCTCACAGGTAGGCTGAAGATAAGAATATCGAATCTGGAGGATGTGATCAAAATAAAAGGCAACCTGTTTAAAGCACCTGCCCCAAATTGTGGCAGATCAAAAAAATTAAAAATATTGACTATTTAAAAAATTAAAAATATTGTTAATAACATTTTAAAAACTTATTCTGGATGAAAAGTTATTCAAGGCTGGCGAGCAGGCAGATCCTGCTCTGCCCTGCTCCTTCCCCTGCCCCTTCCCCTGATTTAAATAAAAAAAGTTATCCAAATGATCAAACTCCCTGCATTTGATGATTTTCTGAGGAAAGTGTGAGTGTTTCAAGCAGCTTTAACAAGCACCCAGAATTACATTTATGAGGCTGCGGAAGGAGGGAAAATCAAAAACGGTGGGCGAGGGGAAAGCCAACATATAAAAATGGGCCAGCAATTTAAAAAGACTCAGTATAATGTAGTCCCCCCCTGCTTAATGTGTATTATGCAGGGCATAGTGAATTTCACTGATGATAACTCTGTGAGAAGAGTGCTAGTCCTATGTCCCAGGTATTCCCAGGGGTCCCAGGAGAGGGAGGAGCTTCTCCAGTGGCCACAGTTCACGATATTAATGATCTGGGGGATGCCCATGGAACTGCACTGACTCCGGTAGAGAATGCTACCTGGCATCCTATAAACTAAAGCTAGACATGGTCCCTGGAGGAAAAAAAATACACATATACACCAATGAATGTATCTTCACGCTTCAACCACTAGCTTGTTTTAAAGTAGCAAACCATACTGCAAAGCCGCTCTGTGCCTTCCAATTCCTCGAGAAGAGGGGCTGTTCCCACTTCAGTGCTAAGGCTTAGGACTAAAAGGGTGAGGTAAGCCTGGCTCTCGCTCTCAGAAAGTTCCTGGTCTATCAGAGAAACCAGACAAGGGGAAGCAATACCAAAAGCAAAGTAGTGTTTAAAATATTTAATGAGTTCTTGCCCATCAGGGTTTTGGCATCACCGTATGGGAACCAATTCCTGATGGAGCACAGAGGCGCCCAGCTGTACCTTTGAGATGGTGGATCCAGGGTGTTCCAATGGAGGGAACAAGACGGCCATAAAGTTATGGGGACAAGAGTGGTATTTGGATAGCTTGAGTATTTTACCAGTTGGCGAGGAAGTATTTGGCTCCTTCCCCCAGTTCAGCTACCCGAGAGCATCCTTGTCTTGCATGAAAGGTTAAGTACAGATACTGGGGCTAGCTTTGCAGGAAAAGCCCCCCTTCTGTTCTCAGGGGGCGAAGGCAAAGCTTCCTAGCAAAAATCAGTATTGCCAAGACAGAGTGGGTTTCCGGTTGTCGTCTTTATTTACTTCATTCGGCAGGCTGGAAATTCACCTCTGCGTGCTTGACTGAAGCCTGCATCCTTCCTGGATTACCAGAGCTAGCAACTCCCAGAGCCCACCCCTAGGCTTCCAAAGGCATCTCTGTCCAGATCCTTCCAGCCGTGGCACTCCTGTGGGTGCTCCAGCCGACTCTCCAGGTGGATGGCTCACCCAGCAGTCCTAAGCTGGTGAAACTTGCAGCCTCTTTGTGCTTAGCTTCCCGACAGCCTCAAACTCCCCACACAGGAGATTCTGAGGCAGGCTTTCACATGATTAAAAAGCACCCAGCTTCCGGTCAGAAATGCTCCAGGAAAACTGCTGTCCAGCGGACACCAGAACAAGCACACAGGAAGCAGCTGAAGCCTGTCTCCCAAAGGATGCTAGGCCAGTCTAAGATGCTGGTGGGACTGAATCCTCCAGGTCACTGAGGGCAAAAAAAAAAAAGATTTGTTCCTGCCTGAGCCAAGCAAATCCCAGGCAGGAGGCAGAGAGGACCGTCAAGGCTCTGGGAACATCCAGGCAATGGTTTTCACGGTGACCAGAAAACAGGTTGGAGGCAAAGACCTCTGGACATCTCATCGGAGCTCCGGCTCTGCAAACCTCTGTCTGGGAAAATTATTTAACACCCTCTAAGCTTCTGTTTATTCATCTGCGAAAAAATATCATGGTAATGAGACACTGTCTATCTTAATAGAAACTGTATTCCCTCTAGGGGATCACTTTTAGGACTCATCTCAGGCCCTCGGTTTACTACCTACGTCCCCCTCGGAAGCTTATTCTTTCCGAGCTTCAGCCTTCTCACCTGTGAAATTGGAAAACATTATTTTGCTGGGTTGTAAAATTTCATCTGATCAATATCTGTGCGCGCCAGTCATGGGCTGGGCATCTTTGCGTGCCCTGGGGATGCGTCTATTGACGGATGCAAACAACAAAACAAAACAAAACAAAAAACAGGTGCTGGCCCCGAAGAAGCTAACAATCTGATAGGAGACACATTTCAACTATATACAGGAATAAATAGAAAACTTCAGCTGTGATAAATTGAGGAGAGGCACTTGATGCTAAGAATATATATACTGGAAAGGTTTGGACCAGTCGGAAAGGCTGGCTGTGAATGTTCCCTTGCATGCGTCACATATCCCATCCATCGCAGACAATTCCAGTGAGGAATGAAGGAGGAATCATTCCGAGATGCCACGTGACTTTCACTTCAAGCACATGGCTCTAGCTTATTGAGTGCCTGACTCTTGATAACCAACACCTTCAAAATCTCAGAACCAACTCTCATTCCCATTTTAGAAGTAAGTAGACTGAGGCTCGTAGTGGCTGAACGTTGGACCCAAATTGCTCAGCTGGCTTGCTTTTGAAATGCCTGGATTCAAACACAAGTTGACCTGATTTCAAAGCCCACTGTCTAGGCAACCATCGTCCTTCTTGCCCTGATTGAACGTCTATCCTTGTTGGAATCTCTACTTGGGTCACTTGTTTAAGCTTTAAAACACTTCTGCCTGGAAAGCCTGAAAACCACGCTGCCTTGAATCTTTGCGTCTCAGACACGGCAGGGCTGCTCGGACCTACGGAAGAGAGGGAGGACAAGGACGTGGTTTTTGAATGAGATTGAAGCCTGCAGGTGAAGGCCAGTGGGGCTCCTGGGAGGAACGGCAGTCAGTGTGCGGGACGGCTTGGTTAGCTACTAAAGAAACCTGGCTGTTCGGCCTGAGCCTGGGGAAGCAGAGTTTTAAAAGCTGCTTTTGGCTTCCATCCTTGGTCAGCGACACCCCTGCAGCGACTTTGCGCAACCACCACAGAAGAACGCCAGCAAAAGCTCATTTCTCCCATTTTTTCTCTAATTGGTCCCGGGAGAGTCCACTTTTGCCAAGTTTCCTCAATTAGCTGGCTTCTCCTTGGGGCTGACCTGCAGAATGATACTAGCTTTATGGAGATGGCAGCCTTTTAAACTCCTCCATGTGTAAAAACAAAACAACATTGCCGTTTCCCGAGACAAAATTATTCACCTTAAATTTTCTATGGTAAAGTGTTTTCCATTAGTCTGTGTTTTCTACTTTGAGCACGGCCAAATATTTCACAAAATAGCTTTTTTTTTAATTGAAGTATAGCTGATTTACAATGTTGTGTTAACTTCTGGGGTACAGTAAAGTGATTCAGTTATACATACATACATATTCCTTTTCATATTCACAAAATAGCTTCAAAATACTTTTTTGGCAACGTGTGTTTTACTTTGGGTGCCATCACTTACTGCAGGGATGGGGGCTTGGAAAAGAAATAAGCATCAAATTAAATTCAGTTAATTTACTTAAAGTGTAAAAAACATATTTCTTACTGCAGGTGTTTTCCTTTTCATCTTCAAGCCAGTTTTACCTAACCGGGTAAGAAAGCAAGTGTGGGAGAAACACCTAGCCTTTTTGTGATCTTTCTCTTTTTGTCTGGTTTTTGAGAACCTGCGATCTTCAACAGACTGGAAAGCTCCTTGAAGATTCATATGCTATGCTGCCTTATAGCCCCGTGGTCTTTGCTACATTCCTGGAGCAGTGCAGGTGCTCAGTAAACACACTTTAGTGATTAATTAATATATTTGATTCTATTGCTAGAAGAAAATTACTAATGGAAAAGCGATGTCGGAATTTCCTCGTTCTAGGAGATAAAACAGAGGTCACTCCTCTGTTTAGGAAAACAGCTCCGTGAATATACTGGTTACGGCAAAGTGGAGACAAAGGCAGTTAAATGGCAGAGTGTCACGACAGCAAAAGGAATTTTCTTCGAGTAAGGCGGTTGCTGTGATGTAGAGGAATTGTTTAATAACTGTAGGTAAATAAGCAATGTGTTTTTAGAAGGATTGGGAAGGGTGGAGGTAAGGGGGGTTGCAGTGGGGCTGGCAAGACAGAGGACAGAATAAGGCTGAGTCCCTGAATCTAGCAAGTGTCACAAGAGAGTGGGCAACCGCACACACTCATTACACATGATGGCCGTGACTCCTGCCTCTTCCTTCTGTCCCACATTGTCCTCACCACGTCCTCAACCATGTGAGAACAGGTTCCGTGCAATTTGTGGGCAGAACTGTTTTATTTATTTATTTTTATTTATTTATTTTTAATGATTTTTTTTAATTAAAAAAAATTTTTTTTGAGGGAGGGAGATAATTAGGTTATTTATTTATTTATTTTAATAGAGGTACCGGGGATGGAACCCGGAACCTCGTGCCTGCTAAGCACGTGCCCTACCACTGACCTCTCCCTGCCCCTCCCCCAGAATTGTTTCAATATAGCAGATCCATAAATTCAATTCTGGTGCGGGTACAGTTGGGTCCCCCAGGGCATCTCGCTTCACTTGTCAGAGCCTCAGTGTCCTCAATAAGAAAATGGAAATAGACATGCCTGCCCTATAGGATTGTTGCTGAGGGCTGAATGGTGGCGGAGGGCCAGTTAAGGTACTTAATATACAGTCAACTAAAGTTAACTTTCATGGCTTTTATCCTACAAGCGACTAGCACACAGAGCGTGCTCTGGGTGGTGACTGTTTTCTGGTAGGCATAGGGGGCTCATTCTGTACAGAACTGTCACACTGACCTTGTCAAATCATGTGATCTGAGGTTTCTTAACTATTAGACACTCTGCAGGCTGATGAGGTCGCCAACTTAAGAAACCGCATGTCCTATGATTCTAACTAAAATGAACATATAAAACTCTCCAAACTGGAAGACTTGAAGATGAAAAATCTCACTATAAATATCTATGGTCAGACCATAAGCGTAAACCAGGACTGTCCCAGAAATGACCAGCGTGTGGTCATTCTAGCTTTGCTTTCTCTGGGCTTTGGGACAGCTAAAAGGGCCCTTTCAGAGTCTGCCTTTTTCAGTTCTCCAGAAAGATTTGATGCCAAACTTTGACACCTACTGATCCTTCGGTAAATATTGAATATAAAAGAGAAGGAACGAACAGAAACAAATGTAGGTGTATTATAACCTGAGGCATGAACAAGACCCATGGTAAATTATGTTATAGCTCTTTTTAAGGAAGTATAAAGCTTCCAAATACAGAACTTTGGCCATAATTAAAAGGGGGAGAGTTTGAAAAGAATAAAAGGGTTGGAAGGAGAGAGGAAAGAGATTCATTTATTGCACAGGTGAAATCAAGGCATGGAAACCAGCTGTCATTCAATTTGGGGGTATCTCCCTCTAATTTAGTTTGGGCTCTTTGTCAAAGTCACTGACCTTCAGCTAGAAATCACCTGTTGGAGTGACATGATTGGGTCTAATGAAACCACTAGACATCATCTTAAACTTTCGATCACTCAGGAAAGACACTGTATCATCCTCTCGAGGCTGGTTTCTTCAAAATTTCTTCTAATTTGCAGAAAATGTTGAAGTCGCTGCCTGTGCAGGGCTTTGTTTTGATTGTGGACAGACAAGCAAACACATGATTGGCCACACGGGGGATTAAGATGTGGTAATTTCCATATAAAGTTGACTATGATGAATAATTAGGCAAAGGTAAATATTTTCTAAAGTCTGTTTGGATTACTTCTCTGCAGGAGTAAATGCCTCACTTTTTTTTTTTTTTTAAGTTGAATTACCACATTCTTTCGGTATTCTTTCTTTTGAAGATAATTTGTGTTTCCTTGGCAGGAATTAATGTAATGAGTAGAATCTGCCTGTACGTGATTACTGAACTTGTTAGTTTCAGTATCTCCCCTTCAGTATGGTCTTGGGCCTGTTAGGTCTGATGATCTTGGCTATTTTGAGCAAATCGATGATCTTACTGCTCAGTCTAACTCAGTCATGGGCTTCATCTTTGTTTACAAAACATGCCATGTCTGCCCTAAAATTTCCTTCAGCCTTCTTAGTGTTAATCACCTTCAGGGAAGATGCTGTTAGTACCCACTGGGGGATGAACTGGCCCTGACGGCTTAGCACACCGAGGACATCACTGTCCCAGCCACTGAGACGTAGGAACTTGGCAGGAAGGTTGTGAGGCCGGTTACAGGATAGCCTGTTCCCCGGGGCTAGTCCCTTCTGCGTGTCTACACAGTGATTCCAAGCGCAGAGCCCTGACCTCAGAGGGACCCAGATTCACACGTTAGGTCCTGCGCTCACTAGGCACCTGACATTTGCTCTAGCAGCCCTGAGTTGCCTGGTAGATTTCTAACTGCAAAGGGCAAATAATCACACCCCCCCCCCATTAAAACTGTCTTTGCTAGCAGATAAACCTAGTTCTAACTGATGTGCTAAGGTCATTATTGCAGCAACAGCAATGATAACAATAATAATGCTAATTACGAGGGTGATTGGCTCAATATGGATTTTAACGTAACACAGTGGTACACAGTAAATCCTTTGGAGCTGAAAGTTAATGAGCATTGGTTTTGACCAATCACTTAGATAAGAAATAAATATTGAAGTTTCCTGGACACACAGATAAGCAGACAGACTGTTTAGGTTTCTGCATAGCTGTTGTATCTTGCATCCAGTTTGAGAACATGACAAATTCAAGACCAAGGCTTGAGATTCATAGGACTTTTTGTGGGGGAGGGTGATGTATTTAATTAATGACTTTATTTGTTTTTAGAGGAGGTACCGGGGATTGAACCCCGGGACCTCTTGCATGCTAAGCACCTGCTCTATGACTTGAGCTATGCCCTCTCCCCCTCGAGACCTCTCAGTTTTTCTTCTTGAGCTGCAGATTATTCACGACAAGCACCATCAATAAAAGCCTCCTTACCCAAGGCCAAAGAGGGCCCGGCTTTTCCACCTCTCGTCTAATGGAGGGAGGCCAGGAAAATGCACGGGGCCAGTCCTGCCTTGCGTGACGGTGCGCGCGGCTGATGATTTAGGAGAAAACAAGCCCCAGGTCACGGTACAGACGTCTCTCCCTGCAGGCAGCCCCATGCCTGCCGTGGTTATAAGCACTCTGTTCTCGGTTGTGGTCCAGGAAGCGACATTTATATTTTACGTGTGGTGATGGGAGAGAGATATTTTGAGACAGAACTCTCAAGGCCCCCGGGGCAGCTCAAGGTCATGAAGCCCGACTCTGCCATCTTGTGCCGGCATCATTGCCCCTGGAGGTGGTCCGGCTGGCTGATGCCTCCCGACCCCTTTTCTTCATGGCTTTGGGTCCTAGTCATGGGAATCACATCACCTACTTCCAACCCTGCCTAAGTAACAGCCTTCAGATTAGATCGCTCTAATATTTTTCACCCGTTTCCACTGGATGTGGTTTTCACCTGCTTACTGTCCGAACGCCTTTCCTTTGTTGCATGTTAACTTGTCTGTATTATTCTTTTAATGCGGAACACCCCAAGGTAATCCCCCAAGTAATTTTTTTTTTCTTTTCTTTTTTTTTTTTTTACCAGCCTGGAGAAGACCAGTACTAAGCTCCTTCTCATCAATGCATTTTTGGGGAAAGAGAAAGTCATGCTTAACTGATTCAACTCTAGACTTGGTTCAAATACCTAAGTTTCCCAAACGGAAGAGGTATTTTTGACAGATTGAACTTAAACCTTTGGAAGTTCGGGTCGAAATGTCCTCTCCCTGGATGGGGCCCATAATCTGAACATGTATAGATTTTGAGGGGTTTTTATTTTGGTATTTACTATACATAGATATAATTTAAATAAATTGGGGGTCATATTTGCATACATGGCAACTGAGGGATAGCTGTACATTTTTTTCTTAATTGGGTTTTTAATTGGATCAAACCTTTCGCTAAGTTAAAAGCAGAGACAGAATCTTGCCTCTTGAGGTCTTTCGTTTTTCATTCATTTTCTATCAGAAGCATGTCTAACCCGCCCTGAGGCATGCAGTACTCATTTTCTCTCCTTCTTTATTTCCTAGTTCCCTGTCCTCATCAGCTTCAGAACTGCATCCGATCACACGTGGTGAATCGAAATTCATGGGGAAACTCTTGTCTAAGAAGTTGTCCTCGTATACCTTTGGCTTTGTGGCTCTGAACATGTTTCCCAGGAGTACAGACTATTTCAATGTGAAGTTTGCTGAATAAGGATGCTACGCTTATTTCTGAGAAAACTCATAGCCCTTGAAATTAAGGGGAAAAAAAAAAAAACCAAAAAACGACATTTCCCCTGGGCAAACATGGGGCAGTTTCATTGGCAACAAAGAAGCTTGGCAAAGCAACCAAGAGTGGCATGAGGAATGCGAGTGAGGAGGAAGCTTGGTGACTGCACGCAAGGCTGGAGTCCCTGATGGGGCCGTTGGGGCAGGCATTCAGTGAGAGTCACGCCCTTCAGGCTGTGGAGTTCTGCATGCTCAGTGAGCAAGCAGCAGCGACAGTGGACACTAGAAATGATGGGCGAGGCTGCAAAATAGTGCCGAGGGCCGTGCAAGCTTTCTGATCCCGGGTTAGAAAAATCATGGTAAAGATGTACTTCTCAGGAGGGAGGGTGTGGCTCAGTGGTACAGCGTGTGTGCAGCATGTACGAGGTCCGGGGTTCAATCCCCAGCATTTCCATCAAATAAAGTAAATAAATAAACCTAATTATCTCCCCCTCCGAAAAGTGTGTTCCTATAAACCAGTCCAGAATAATCACAAATAAAGAGGGTGGGAGGACACTTCTGGTGATGGATGTATTTATGGTAAAGATTGTGGTAATGGTTTCACAATGTCTGTTCATCTCCAAGTTCATCAAGTTGTATATGTGAAATATGTACAGCTTTTTGTATGTCCATCAAACCTCAAAAAAGGGGTTACAAAAGATGCTCTCTTTTAAAGACTTAATACCAAAGAGAAAAAGATCTGATACATAATGTTACATTATTATATATTGAAATAATAATATTTGGGGTGTATTGGTTTAGATAAAATATATTATCAAACAGTCCACTGCTTCTTTTCTCTTCCTTGAGAGCTTGTCTGGAGGTTCTAGCAGGGGAGTGCAGCTGCTCATATACCCTTGACCGAGAAGAATGGTCCTCCTCTACCTGGGGATGGTCTTCCTCGTCGACCAAGCCTGCAGCTTCGGGAGGGACACACGTGGAGCAGTGAGGGAGGAAGGGGACCCCCGCCCAGCCAGCCAGATCAGCCGAATCAACCCTGGAGATCAACTGGGGTGACAGATGTCGCAGCCAGATCGCCCTCACGTCCTCTTTCTGCTTTCTTAATGAAACTACCAGAAAATGTAAATTTGTGTATTTAGCTTGCTTTCTGCTTTATCGGAGCAGCCCTGGTCTGTCGTCTTTGGCATCACACAGATCCGTGACCTGACACCACCAGCTCTTCTATCTGGTATCCAAGTTACTTCAGGGACAACATCTGGATTATTGGTGTGAAGTCTGCCTGTTTCAGAGCTCAGGTGAAGATAAGAGGTCAGTTACAGAGGGCACAGGTGTTACAGGGGCACCCCCACCTGTCTCCCCATGGGGCTCCTTGCTGAGACTACAGCACCCAGTTGTGGTCCCAGGAGGGTGAACCAGGGTTCACAGCCCAGCAGGAAGGAGTTGGGGGGCCATTGCTTTTTGTTCCTTTCCAGGGCAGGTAAACAAACAGGGCATCCAAGATGGAAGCACATTTCATTCCTGCTCTGAGTGGGAAATAGAAATGTGGGTTATTCCGATCAGTGGTTTTAATGGTCAGGGTTAAGACAAGCTCTTTAAGTCTCTGGCATGGACGCGGATGGATTAAACAAGGAAGCAGAGGGTGTGCTCACTGTGGGGGACTCTGGAAGTCTGTCTTCCTCTTCAAGTGATCGGGGCGTCTGCTGCTCATCCACTGTTCCATATCCGGACACCATTCTCACAACTGATCTGTGCTTGTCTGTCTGTTTTTACTGAAGGATAGTTGATTTGCAGTGTCATGTTCGTTTATGGTGTACAGCATGGCGACTCAGTTATACCGATGACTGTGTCTACTTTTTGTTCCCGTAGGTGGTCACCCACAACGCATCGCTATGTCATCTGCTAGGTTTTCTGAGCCCCAAATAGGCCTGAGAAGCAGAAAAGCCTGGTGGCATTCTAATGTTAGAGGTGAGACACTGAGGAGAGGGAACTAATATTCACTGAACACTTAATAGGTGAGAGGCGTTATCCTGGGTGCGTTGCACACTGTATTGTATTTAATGCTCAACGATCTCTTAGCGTGAACATTTAAATGACTTTCCTAAGGCTGCAGGGCTATACGTGTCACAATCAAGAGTCTCACCCCTCTTTGTGTCTTAGCACTTCCTTCGGAGAACAAGGTCAATACCTAAGGTTCCCCAGGAAATGACATTCAGGGTCACGCGTTTGTTTCCTCATCGGATGCTTCAAGGTAGCGTTCAGCAAAGCCCTGCATTACATTCTTTACTTTCCCAAACAAAACCAAAGACTCTTTGCTGTCTTGTTCCAAATTCATTTTTTCTAAAAATAATATTAATAAAATAATAGCACATAGAGATGATTTATTCAAGGCTTACTTCACAACTGGTGTTTTACACATGGTCATGCCATTTCATCTTTCCAGCTGCTGTGTAAGGTGAACACCCTTATCAAATTTCACAGGAAATAGGCTCAGAGAACTTAAGCAATTTGATCATTGACACACAGCTACTGAAGGGCAAGGAAAAGGCACTAAAATGTATTTAATTTACTAACTTCTTCCTTTTCTGCACAATGATAATTATTTTAGCGTCTCTGCATGGCTGAGATGCTAAAATTTGATGATTTAACATACTGCTTCTCTTTACTTTTCCACCCTCCACTAAAGTGGTGAAGGGCAGAGAGGATGATTTCCGAAAAGTTCTCAGCCTTCAGATTTGCTTTCTGTAAGCACATTCGGTATAAAAACGCCTGCTGGAGATACACTCCTGCCAGTTCCTATTAAAGACCATCTCAATCCACTTTCATAACATATTTAAAAGTAAAGTTTATTGCTGGAGAACGTACCTACTTCATAAGCCAAAGCGATCCATCTCAACTGAACTAAAGAAAAGACATGAAAACTGGATGTCCAGATCAGGGATTGGGAAAACTAAAAATACCTTTGAAATAAGTTCCTTCTCTGCTTAATTTTTGATGATAGCTATCTATAGCAAAGTCTCAAATGTGAAGGGCCAAGAAAAAAAAAATAGGTTGATGTCCCGGGGCATATGCAATTAAAACCTAAAAACAAAACTGAGATGAATTTCTCAAGCAGAAAACTACTTTTTAAAAAATACATGAAGTCCATTTGAGAAGAAGAAGGAGATGAAAGCTGGATATTTTTGCTGCCAAATTTTCAGATGAAAGCTGATTTATAGATTCGGAGACCCTCCTCAGATTTCCTGGACTCCATGTCTGTCTCTTCCCATTAGTTAGTCCTGCGTGTGTGCAGTTAAGTGATGTAGTTTTCCGAACCCCATTTTCATCATGTGATGTCTTTGCCCCAGACTGCCTTTCTCTCCATGTAGTCACATCCCACCGTCCTTTTGGACCACAGTGCTGGCCTCAGCTGTTGTCTTATGGCCTGAATGTGCCCCCTCAGAAAGTCAGCCCCCATCCAGACTATTTCCTTCACACCTTCTAATCATGTCTCTTGCTATTGTGCCTCCTAGAATTTAAGCTCTTTCCTTTTTAATTTTAAACTCAATGATCTGTCCAAGTAGATACAGGCAAATCCAATTTCCTCCATAAATGTTCTCTGATTTATTCAACCCAAATTCCTCTAACCTTTTTTCTGGACTCACCTGGCAATGTTTTCCAACTTTTTAAAAATCATACTCAATAATTATGTTGATAGGGGAGGGTATAGCTCAGTGGTAGAGCACGTGCTTAGTATACATGAGGTCCCGGGTTCCATCCCCAACTATCTCCATTAAAAAACAAATAAATGGCTAAATTAACCTAATTACCTCTTCCACTTAAAAAAATTTCTGAAACATTATGCTGTACACCAGAAATGGACATTGTAAACTGACTATATGTCAATTAAGAAAAAATCCATTCAAGAAAAACAATAATAATTATATTTGTCTGCTGCAGGAGGAGGTGGTCCAGTCTTGGGGACAGGATCTCTGCCCAGCAGCTCCAAGGACTGAGCAAATCAATGACTCTAAGCCAAAGTAACCCATTCCTTGCCACAGCCTGCCAGTTAAGAAGCTCTACTTCATGGGATTGATGACTGTAACTTTGAAACCCTAAACTGGGTGTATATAGTGTGACCAGTGTTCTTAGTCTAACGGTGGGGAAACTGGGGCATAGGAAAACAGGGTCTGAGTTTTTTCATTCAGTCATTTCAATATGGCCTCGTAATTACCTTTTGGAACATACATATTTTGGCATCTTTCTTTTGATAAGAAATGTTGTTGCAACAAATTTTGCCTTGATCTAAAAAGACACAAAGTCGTTTAATGTATAAAGTTAAAAATTGCCACATCACTCGCTCAACAGACTTTCTCATGCAGCTCTTCACAAACTTACAGGACTCAAGTATTCTGCATGGACAGAGGTGACCCTGAGCTGTCATCAAACGTTTACGGAGTAAGACTGGTGCGTCCTACACACTCACTGCTGCCCGTCCCTGACCTTGGAGCTGTATGTTTGTTCCAGCCTCACCACAGTTTTGCAAATTTGGGGGTGTGCCCTTGACCTGCAACCCGTGGTCCTTGGGCACTTGCAAACACTGTGCTCCCTCCTGCGGGATCTAACATCTGGCTTTCAAAAATTACTCAGAGATGCCTTATTTCTATCTGTAAACTCTGTAATGTAGGAACTGTGATGGTTCCCTCCCCCAGCGCAGTTCTGCCCTTATACACACCCCCGGATGTGGTTTAAGCAAGCAGGCTATCCGTCTGACCAAACGATGCCTCCGGTTTTCCAACTGAGCCAGGCTTTGCCTTGCTTGCTTTCAATCTGATTGGACGTTTTGACCTATATTAATAGTGGAGACCTTCAGACGTCCTTGTACGATGTATATATTTTTGGCTCCAGCGTATGCTGTAGGGTAAGGCTGTGGCTTGAATAGATGGATGTGCTCCAGCCGGTTACCAGCTGAAGGGCTGCCTCATCCTCTTACGTTCAGGGCTCTTCTGATCAGCCTGATTGGGCTTTGGGGTCTGTCTGTGCAGGCCTCCCTCTCATCACTGTCAGTGTTCAGTTACGGTGAGAAAAATCCCCCTCTGGCTGGCATGTTTCGTGGCCGCCCTTCCCCAGCGACCACAGGCACAGAGCACCCCAGAGCCCCAGTCGCTCCCTGGAAGCCCCCTGGGAAATCTGCAGAGCCCTGACCATCTCACCTCAGGCGCTGCCAGCAGATACATGGTCCCGGGCAGACCTAGAAGGAGACCTATCGAGTTTAACGGAGGTTCTGATTCGGGGCCGGTGGCCACTTCTCAAGGGCACACAGGGACCGGAGGGTTCTGCACTGAAGCCTGACTCTTGGAATCTCTGGTTTATGCAAGAAGGATGCCTGGAATTGTTAGCCAGGTTCACATTTTAATTTCTTACTTTTGCATTGAAAGCACTAGGAAGAGGGTGGGTACAGCTCAGTGGTAGAGCGCATGCTTAGCCTGCATGAGGTCCTGGGTTCAATCCCCAGTACCTCCATTAAAAAAATTAAGGAAGGGGAAAGGAAACAAAAAAAAAAAAAAAAAAAAGGAAAAAAAGGACTAGGAAGTCAGCAAGGTAGCCTGTTTAAAATTCCAGCTTTCGAGTCCCGTGATCCCATTTCGTACCGATTCATTTCAATCACAACTTCCTAGGCTGGGGTATCTCCCTTAGGCCAGGTAGGAGGGCCCTGTCCCTGGGCTCCCTACGTTAAAGGCGCCCTGCTCTGATCCTCTTTTTCTGGAGTTACTCCCTCTCAGTGAGGACTCTGGCAGGTAATGAACTTGGCTGGAAACCGCTCCTCCTCCTGCATCGCAGGTACAGCTTCCTCAGGGGAGGTGGGCCAGGCCACAAGACTAGCGTGGGTACCCAGGGGGCCGAGGCATGGACAAAGGCCAGCTGAACAATGGGCGGGGAGGCGGGAATATGGGCAGAGGCTGGAAACGTGAGCTCTGACCCCTGCGATGTGCCGTCAGGAGTCACGTGTTCTGATCTGAACAGCTTCCACATTGTTGTGAAAATACATTGGTTAATAATAATGGAGGAGAAAGCACAAATTATTTAGCATGCAAGCTATTTAAGTTTGTCGGCGTGATTTATAGCTTCCATCCCTGGAAGCATATGTTACAATATGATATTCAGTATGATTTGCCCCAAGCCCCACCGTGGTCAGATAAAGTACTGTCTCTTTGTATGGACTGCAGTAAATTGAATAACCTCTATGAACCACAATTTTTTTCACCTATAAACAGGATAAGAAAAATTATCTTTGGCTTGAAGTTACTTTTATAGTATTTATAACAACACAGAATATAGATTAACTAATCATCAAATAAAATTTATTAATCTTTTACCCTAGACAATACTTATATTTTAATAATATTCAATTATAACGACTCACAAATGTATTGTTACTCTTTAAAAAAAAGGCAGTCCACCTTCTTGACTGCCTCAAACCAAGAAAAGTCTTGACAGTCACAAAGCACCGATTTATTCTTGGCTTTGCCAATATCTAATCTACCCAAAGACAGGGACTCAGCAAGTTCTGGGAGGGAGGCGGGGGGAGTACCACGGAGGAGGCTGGGCCCCAAGTTCACTCAGAAAAGGACAAACCAACTCCCTTTTAAATGAAGATTCATTTGTGCTGAAAGCACTCTTTGAAGAACTGAGCTGGGTCTGGATGTAACCGGAAGCTGTCTCACTCGGTCTGTTTACCCCACCCCACCGTATGCCATCATCTTCCTGAGCGGGGCCTCCCTTGGATAATGTTGGCATCTGCATTAGGAGCAGCATATTTTCAGCTGTGAGAAACTAAGTTGCTTTGTGTTTCGCTCTGCTCCTGGGTTTTCTATGTTACCTTCTTAAAAACAGTCCGCTTGCCAGGAGCACTTTCCCCAGATCCTCCCAAGCTGTGAACATAATCTTATATACTGAGCATTTTATATTATCCAAAGCTGCGTATTAGGAACATATATATTTCTCCCTAGATATTAGGCTGTATAAACAATGCAAGTCAGTCTCTTGGAAAACTACATACACTTTGTATATTTTTGTACCAAAATGCTCCCCCCCAATTTCATCAAAGTTGATAAATGAGTACAGAAACAGAAGCTGAGGCCTGAAGACTAATATATTTAGTCTTCCTGATGTACCGTATGCCTGCTCACTCTCCACAATTAAATGACATACATGGAAATGTGCAATATCCCAAAGAAATCCTGACAGCTTTATTAATTTTGCCAACAGCTCACGGGGTTGTTGGCCACCTGGGGAATATTTACTGAATCTCTTGCCTATAAGAAAAGTTACATGTGGAATGGAAATTAATCACCATGACCCCAAAGGTGAGGATTTGAATTTTTACTTGAAATGTTCACGCTACATAAATTCAACAGCCCTTTCTTTCCAAATATTCCTCTGAGCAGTACCCACTTTGTTTAGGATATGATTTTCACAACCTGTTAGAAAACACTTTCTAAACTTTTCAAATGTGTTTTTGCTACGGCAATTGTGTCCCCTGTCAGACACCGCTCTCCTCCACGCCGTGCACATATTCTGTGCAGGAGCAGGTGAGGTTTAAAAATTCTGAATCTTAAAATAGAGTTTCACCATAAAAAAATGGGGGCGATAGATCAGATAACGCCTGCTTCCTAATGATAATGAAGACAGGAAATAATTTTAAAGCCTTGGCAGCCTGTTTGTAAAAAAAAATTTCTCATCTATCTTCCCCGTATAATAAATCCACATTATGCTTGAGCCAGCAAAAAAACTGTGTGTAATTTCTATTCTATGGAGGTGTATTTTGGGCAAGGCAAACAAGATGCTGTCTTTTCACCGGTCCTGGGTTAGCACACAAAAGACAAAGTGTCTCTTGTCGGATGAATCCTAATTGGCTGACGGGGCTGAGTTTTATGGCTTCACTTCATCTGCACATGAAGACCAGGAGCATTAATATGCAGGGAAGTAAAACATGATATAACGTTCACAGAGCAGGAGTTAAAGGAAGAACCCCAACCCATCCGTCAAGTGTGATCATCGCAAGACCTGTCAAGAGCAAGTTTCAGCAAAAATACACCTGCTGCGTGGGAGGTCGCAGGGACGACATCAACCAAATCCTACACAAGAGACACATCGGAACCACCTTTGGACAAATGCACTGAAGTAAATGAGATTTTATGCAGCAGAGACCGACATATAAATCATTCTGAGGGCTTCCCAACTTTTTTTTTTTTTTTTTTTTTTTGCAAGGTGAAATTTCACTCTCTCCCGGAGCCACATGGAACCAAATCAGTGTCTGAAGTCTGCAGAAAAAATAAAATTTTATTCATAAATGCCCAGTGGTTGATTGAATCCAGTTTAATAACATGTTGACTCAGTTCTTCTAAATGGTTATTTCTAGTCACATAGACTAAAAAATTCTAACTGGTTTGCAGGCATGGTGACGCTGGCCTAGCATAGCGTAAGATGCCACAAACTTTCTTCCAAATCTATAAATAAAAGCAGATATTGTAGGACAGAGGGTAGAGCTCATTGGCAGAGTGAATGCCTAGCATGCATGAGGTCCTGGGTTCAATCCCCAGTACCTCCATTGAAGACATAAAAATACAAACCTAATTACCTCCTCCCAAAAATTAAAAAAAAAAAAAAAGTTTAAAAACCACTAAAAAAAAAAAAGTAGCCATTGTATCTGCAGATAAAAATAGCCATTTGTGGAGCCTTTAACATATACAAGATTCAAGAGATAAGACCTGGTAATTACATCAGTCTTGGGGGTCAGTAACATTCTTCGCTTCTTTTATAGACGAAGGAAATTAAAGTTTGGTGAGATAAAGCAACTTGCTCGCTCATACAGCTGGTACGGACTGGAGCCTGGCTGTGGGACCCCAGGGGCTGAACTTGTAACCACAGGCAGTGTGCCAGGAGCAGAGGCAGCGGGGACAACATGGGACACATCTGAGACTCCGTGGTTCGTCTCCCGGTGGCTATTGCGTCCTCCGCTTGGATGTTGGACTTTGCGTTGACCCAAATCCTGACTGACCCCATTCTTTTTACCATTCTCAGGCTGCCAACAGAAATGTGAAGGCTCATTAACTTTGTGTAGTCCAGCCAGAGCTGCTGGAGCAAGAAACAGACCCCCAGCTCCCAAACCAGCCGTCTGTCATGGAAGTAAGCCAGACGGGACACACGCCCTGCACCAGCCCCGATTTCACATCAGGATCCTTGACCCGAACATCAGTTCCATTCGCTGCACCGTGAAGCCCTGCCAGAGTGCCTTCTCGCTGCCCTCACATGCTGTAATCTCTCCCAGGCACGTTGCCCTCCGTCCCCTCAGTCTCTCATCTCCGAATGCTTCCAGGAAGCACAGGCCCAGAGCGTCCTTTCTTGGGCTCTAAGAGCAACTGGAGTGAAGCATCGTGATGCATCAGGACAGAAGTGGATGTTAGAGTGGCCATGTGTCCCCAGTGAACGTGAAGAGGATTATGATTCCCCTGGCACAGCCAGAGTCAGACTGTGCAGAGATGCCCCGCAGTCCATTTGGACCATCCTGGATGCTGAAAATGACACTGGGATGAGGCAGACCAGCGCTGGGGAGCAGCAGTGGAGTGACACAGTTGTCACGTTCTGGATTCCAGGTGACAAAGCGTGTACAGGGGAGCTCTATTCGTGGTCCTTCCACACCAAGGTGAGGACAGGACCGCTGAGCAATCCCGCAACTGTGGGAGTGGCTGGAAATGTTCATCCTCATCCTTGTCTGAAAACCTACATTCCCAAAACAGAGAATGGATGTGTTTCCAACTGAAGCACCTTCAGTGAGAAGGCCCCTGGATTCACTAGCAACACCATTTATTATCTTTAAAAAAAAAAATTTGGAGGGGGAGGCAATTAGGTTTATTTTTATTTATTTATTTAATGGAGGCACTGCGGATGGAACCCAGGACCTCATGCATGCTGAGCACATGCTCTCCCACTGAGCTACACCCTCCCCATCTTTGTAACACCATTTATGAGTGGGAACCAAGAGTCTGGGTCTCTTACGAGGTCTGTGCTACAAACACTCCACGTGGCCTGCATCATAAAGTCAAATCCCTCATGGAAAGGAATTGTTGCAAACACACTGTCAGACACACAGACTCAAACACACAGACACACATTCACAAACACACTCACACACACACACTCACACACACACACACACACACACACACGATCGTATTACAGACAGATCCCAGTATCATGAAGGATGCAAATAATACAGGACTGTCTAGGGCAGCCTTGGGGGTGACAGTTGTCGGATCCACCCCAGCCTTTGAGTTCATGAAGCCACAGGAGCTGGTTGGAGGTGATCATTTGGGACCTCGCCGTTGACCAAATCTGGTTTCATTCCATCCCACCCTCCATGAGCCCAGTGTCTCTGCTTGATATTTGAAATTCAGTCCTATGTCTGGCCTCTTGGGCATGGCTGGTACTGTATCCCTCAGCTGTCTGATGCTAGGGTTTCCACGCAGAGCTCCGGTGGGCTGACCCTCTGGCCGTCCACAGCCGTGCCGCCTCAGGAAGGGTCAGCTGTTCTAGTTGTGGTGTCTTGGACTCTAAGCCTGACGTCGATCACTGGCCATGATGCCTGGTGTGTGTGTGTGCGTGAAGGTTTGGGCATTACTTGGTTAACTCAAAGACAGCCCACTGAAGGATGGTTTCTGCGTCTTTTAGCAACAGTCCAATTTATGCAGTTACTTACAAGAACAGGTTCAAATATTTATGTGGGTGAAGTGAACCCATTTTGTTAATCAGCTCAGAAGTCTCTCATCAGTGCCCATGGTTTGAGTATCTGGGTATTTCCCAAGGGCGGGCTGGGTTCCGTTACTCTGACACCGAGGGTTGAATACAGTCTTCCTGTGTATGGCACAGTGAGTTAGAATAAGGCAAAATGGCCTAATACATCACCCCTCTGTTGAGCACCTACTGGGCGGTGGACACATTTATGAGCTCTAATCCCCCAGTAATCTGATATGAGAGACAATGTCATTTGCATTTCACAGAAAATGAAGTTGGAGGAAGTACAGTGACTTCTCCAAGGGCACGGGGAGGTCGGTTGGCTGGAGCGGAGTCCAAAGGCAGGGCTTGCTGTCTGTGTGCCCCTTGCTCTTTCTGGCATCACTTCATCTCCTGCAGGGGGACTTTGGGAACAGTCTTCATGCACAAAGGAGAGTCAACGGAGAGCAGCAAGCCTCCAAATCATGAATGACCTTTGAAAAACTGGTCAGGATCACCAAGACAGGTCGGTCAGGAAGCGAATTAGTTTTTGGCAGGGAGTTGGGGAGGGCTGGTCTTTGGATTTTACCACAGGGACCCTGGAGCACATAGTAAGACAAGTACACTGGTTCATGTTCTGTATGTTTTAGAAACAACAGCTTCTGTCCACGTGACCTCTCCTGAACGACGGCACCGTCTCTCAGGACTTACTGCTGTGCACCTGTTCCCTCCATTGCCTGCCCCTTCCTGGATGGGCATTCCAGGCCACATGCTGATGAATGGAACCTCCCTGCTTCCTGCTGCTGCCTAGAAAACTTTGGGGAAAATCCTGTGCGATCCTCCATCAAAAAACCCAACAAACAAACAAACAAACAAAAATAACCCTAGCCTCATTTTGCTGACCAGCAAAATGTCTAGCTACTTTACTAGAAGTAAAAGGGGACCAGGGAACACATTGTTAATATTAATACCTTAATGTCTTTAACTTGTAGAGGGATGTGGTATTCACATGCAATAGCCATGTTGGCAAAGATGATACTACTCATAGGGAAACCTGCCATGTGGTCAGTCAAGCCACCATCACTTAGGGTTAGGGTCAGGGTTAGCATTAGGGTTAGGATCAGGGTTAGCATTAGGGTTAGGGTCAGGGTTAGCATTAGGGTTAGGGTCAAGGCCAGGGTCAGGGTCAGGGTCAGCATTAGGGTTAGGGTTAGGGTTAGTGTTGTATTCACCTTACACTGGATTTGATTTGTGTCTGCACAATTATTTTCTCCTTCCCGTGATGAATGTATCGATTGATTCCACACACTCCTATTACATGCTTTTCAAAAGCCATCTCCTGCCCAGAATGGCTGGACTATAAATAACCAATAAGCCGCTATAATCATCACAGGAACACTGAGAGCTGCATGGTCCAATCTTCCCAGGACTCCTCGGCCCTTTCAGTTAGAAAATCCTGCTGAGGTCAAACCTGCAGCCCTCCAACTACAGATATAGCATCTTTTCTCTTATTCAAGAGTGCGAGAACTGGTACCTGAACAGCCTATGCTTTTGACAGCCAAGAAGGAAGGAAGTGTCGCTTCAGAAATAGCACCTGATCTTCTTTATAAAACTAAGAATAGAGTTACCATATGATCCAGCAATCCTATCCTGGGCGTATATCTAGAGAAAACTCTAATTCAAAAAGATACATGCTCCCCAATGTTCATAGAAGCACTATTTACATGCGCATACATACACACACATATACATACAATGGAATACTACTCAGCCATATAAAAGAATAAAATAATGCCATTTGCAGCAACATGGATGGACCTGGAGATCATCAAAGTGAAGTAAGTCAGACAGAGAAAGATGAAAATCACGTGATATCACTTATATGTGGAATCTAAAAAAAAAAATGATACAAATGAACTTATTTACTAAACAGAAACAGACTCAGAGACATAGGAAACAAACTTATGGTTACCAAAAGGGAAAGCAGGGAAGGGAGGGAGAAATTAGGAGTTTGGCATTTGAGATACTAACTACTATGTATAAAATAAATAAACAGCAAAGTCCTACTGTAGAGCACAGGGAACTATATGAAATATCCTGCAATAATGTATATTGAAAAAGAATATATATATATATGTGTGTGTCTCTGTGTATAACTGAATCACTATGTTGTACACTTGAAACTAACACAACATTGTAAATCAACTGTACTTTGATCAAGAAAAAAGAGAGCTAGCATCTTGCCTGACGCTCCCATGTACACAGCGGTCTGGTGACAAGGCAGACACTCCGGCAGGCAGACCATCGGTGGGTGGAGCATCTCCTGAGGAAGAGAGTGCTTGTCCTCACTGATCTGGACATGGGAACTCAGAAAGAGGCAAAATCTGTGACCCCACCCACCCGGGTGGGGAGAATACTTTTGCTGCTGCTACTTATTACTACTATCACTGTCATCAGTCATTACTGACATTCTTACGTAAGTGGTGGCACCTGCCTCCTCTCAAAACTGACTCTTTTGGAGGACAGAGGCAAATAAAAAAAATAGAATAAAATGTGATATGTCCTCTTAAAAAGGCAGTTGTAGGAAAATGTGGTGGTGATTAATTCTGCTGGGAAGATATTTGTGTTTTAAAGATGTCTATATTTAAATGAGCTCCAACTGTAAAAAGGAAGAACAAATCTGACTCCATATTGGATCTATTCCTTTAGTTCTAACTCTGTGCGGGTTCTGCACCTTTTGTAAAAGAATGTTGCCTACAGCCTGAAATAGACAGTGGAGCCCATTCTCAAGGCTCTGACCTTTAAAAGTATAACACTTCTCCATTCATGTAGAGATAAAAAGTTGCAAGATGGAGAAGAACATGTGACTTATTGGAGGTTTACAAGAACATCATGACTTGACTTATGAGGACAGCTGCAAGAACGAAGGATTCTGACACCAAGAAGTTTGCAACAACCATCCACACTTCCTCCCCTTTTAGTATAAAAGGAGTTTGAATTTTGAGTTGGATGAGACATGGTTCTCAGGGACATGAGTCCCCCATCTTCTCAATCTGTTTACTTTCCAAATAAAGTCATTATTGCTTGTCCTCAGCACTTTGTCTCCTGATTTACTGTCCTTTTGTGCAGTGAGCAGAATGAGTTTGGACTCAGTAACACAACTCAGGGAGCTCACTACCTCTTCAGTTGCTAGATGAACTGTATTGTCCGATAAATGTGGACCCCAAGAATTTTAGGATCAATGTACATCACTATTCAGAATGACTATTTTATTTTTTAAATTGTCATAAAAAATTCATGATACAATGAACCCATAACCCTCTCTAATGCTTTTATAAAATTATAATTTAATATAAATTGCATAAAATAAAATAGAAATGGAATTAGGGATACATCCCCACTGAAAAAGTAAATACAAGATAGAACTCCATCTCTTAAGATACTTACAAATGAGATTAGGAAAGGGAAAAATTCTTTAGTAAATACAATAATTTGTCAAAATTAAGAGGTGAAAATTGTACTCCATTTCTGTGCGTGTATTGTGTGTGTGCAGCTATAATATTATTGTATTTACCACGAGTCAGATCTGTAGGCAAGGGATTCTGTTTTACATTGCCTGGTGTTTTAATTTCAGGATGTAGCTCTTTATTAATGGGTGAATTAACCTTTCTTTTCAAACTCTAAGAATTAATCTGTCTCATCTAAAGCATTTTGTATTATGAAACCTATAAAGCTATGATGGCTGGAGGCATTCCTGGTTATTGATATATGCATTTAAAATTATTCCACATTGTTTAATTTCAAATGACCACAGGTGAAGATCTGCATTATCACAGGTGTCAGTCAGAAGACAGTCTTTGGAGTCTTAGAGGTGAGTCTTAGAAGACAGTTACCATGCCATTCTCTTTGCCACTGTGTTACTTGTTTAGTGGAATTCCATTAAGTGAACCCTGTGAGAGCGTGGCCTCATATTTTCCTGGATTATTGTGTAACAACCAGAGGGCCAATGTCTTCCTGAAGCACAGCACACAGCAAGACTCAATTAGAACTTGTAGCCTTAAACGTACAGTACTGTTCATATTTTTCAAATAATGAAGGGTGAGAGAAGGTTCTGCATGTCTCAGACATCCAAAGAGGCATTTTAGTGTCATCTTGCATTTGCCCAACTGCCACCTTGGAACCCATGTATAACAACATATTCACCATCTTCCAAATTAGGTATAATGAACCCTCTTTCCTCAGCGATGTCATTAATCCAACAATTACTGTCTTGAAATGCCTGTCATATCATCTTTGGTCATGTGCAAAGATCATATTCTTGGAGCATCACTATGTGGCTAATTCTTGAAAACAGTTTGCTGGGAACAAATTAATGAGGCATTGCACCCTCTTCTTTCCCCTGACAACTCCAGCTGCTTCCTCCAAGTTCATCCATTGCCCACACTTCAGGTCTCTAGCCATCCAGAGTCAATGCATTATCGGCATTGCTGGTGGTGGGTGTTTTTCTCATGCCAAGCCATTTGCACGGGCCCCTTTTTGCTTGCGAGCTGATGTTCCTATGAATATGTGTGCTATATAAGAACAGCCTTAATGAGCTATGGGCAGAAGGTAATCCCTAGCAAATGCATAAATTGCATGGCTTTCAAGTCAAATTTATAATGATGGAGAAGTAATTTTAGAGAACACTTCAGTTTTATCACTGTGGAATGAAGCAACCAGGGCAAATAGTCAATGTATTACTATCAAAAATTTACTGTCTGCAAGGCAAAAGTAGAGAGATGGAGATGCATGTCAGACTGGGCTCCGTCTTCCAAAACTGCATTGTCCAGTTTCTTGGACAAGACTGGCTCACACAGAACAATGTTTGGAGGGATCACAACAAAACACAGAGAAGAATTGCTACAAGTCCTAAGAGATGACTCAACAGATGTGCAAGAGATCACTTCTACTTGAAGTCATTGATTCAGAAGCATCATTGTGGGCTTGGGATGATGTCTGAACTGGATATTAAAAGACAAGAGGAAATTTCCAGATGTGGAGATGTATATGGTGAAAGGACTTGGAGAGACTGAAGGAGAATTCCAGGTGACGGTGCTACCATGAGTAAAGGCTTAAACAAAATTATTCTTTCATAGTTCTGGAAGCCAGAAGCCCAAAATCAAAGTGTCAGCAGAGGCTTCTGGTACCCCTTAGCAATCCTTGGTGCTCCCTGACTTGTAACTGCATCACTTGGTCCGTGCCTCCATCTTTTTACATTCTTGCCAGTGTTAATTGCTGTCTTCTCTTCAGTTTATAAGGAGGCAAGTCAATGCATTTAGAGCTCTCCCTAATTCTAGGATGATCTCATCTCAAGATTCTTAACTACTTACACTCACAAAGACCTAATTTCGAAAAGAAGTCCACATTCTGAGGTTCCCAGGTGGACATGAATTTATGGGGGTCATTATTCAACCCTCTACAAGTCTGTGTGCAAGTTAAAAAGTGACCAAAAAGACAGTTTAAACTTGGAGCCCCTATACACACTTTCACTCAGTGGAGGAGTGATTTGGCTTCCTCTGACGTTCTTTTGTGCGTGGTTTTTTGGGGGGAGGTTTTATTTATTTATTATTTTACTTATTTATTTGTTTACTTTTATTTATTTATTTATTTACTTACTTTTATTTATTTATTTACTTTTAGTGGCGGAGCTGGGGATTGAACCCAGGACCTCGTGCATGCTAAGCACATGTTATACCACTGAGCTATACCCTCCCCCCCATTTTTTAATTTTAAATTTTTGGAGGAGGAGGAATTACATTTATTTATTTATTTTTAATGGCGAAGCCTAGGGTTTCTATACTGACTGCACGAGATCATACAGATTCCTAAAGACTTTGACCTTGTAAAATCACTGGAGTCTTACAACCTCAGTTTTACCCGTTGGTGGCCCTTCTATTGTGTTTAAACTTTAAACTCTTAATAAAGTATCACAGGCGACCTTGAATTGACATTCGGGGGAGGGTCATCCAACATCACTTAATATCTTAATAGCATGGCTTGTCCTCTAGTCAAACACGTTCAAAAGGTACTACACTTTGTTATCTTCTGAGTTAATTGGACGTTGCTCACTGTGAATTAATGGGCCCTGGAAGTTAATTGACCACATAATTTACCATCCAAACCAAAATATTTCTGAGAGTGAAAGGTGGCCCAACTAAAAATTACACTAGAAAAACAGGTACAAACAAGGGATTTACCTGAACAGCCCAGAAGTTGCAGCCACCACTATACCTGTCCAGCCTTATCTCCTATGTCCCCAACATCGGTCCCAAGTTTCAACCAAACGGATGCCATTTCTGTTATTTTCTGAGCAAGTAAAGGACCATATAAGTATTTTTTCCAAAACTCAAGTTGGTGGCCTGTCATGATACATACTCAGCTAATATATGTATTGAAAATGATGCAGTATGGACTTACTTCACAGAGAGTATTTATTAAAAACCTCCTTTGTGCCCACACTGGGTATCCTGCCTTTGAATAAGACATCCTTAGAGGCTCAGAGAGGTTAGGCGGCCCTGAAGATGCACACGTCAATTAGGCCAAGGGCCAGGACTGGGACAGAGGTTTCCTAATTACAAATCCTGTGTTTGTTCTACTCTGGTACCTCTCTCAAAAGGTTAAGTCACACCAGATAGAGACGATTCTGAATTTGGTGACTTAAGCACCTTCTGATCTTTAAAAAAAATTCTCTTTTTTTTTTTATTCTAGTATTTTATTAATTTTTTTTGTTCTTATTTTTTATTGGAAGTATAGTCCATTTACAATGTTAATTTCATGTGTTTGTCAAAGTAATTCAGTTACATATAGAATTTTTTTCAGATTCTTCTCCATTACATGCTATTGCAAGATATTGAATGTAGCTCCCTGTGCTATACAGTAAATTCCTGTTGTTTGTTATACATATAGTGGTGTGTATCTGTTAATTCCAAGCTCCTAATCTCACCCTCCCTATCCTTAAACAAATCTTGAACCCTGATTCCTGTTCTCTTCCAGGTCCAGAATCTGTTACATTCTTCTTGCCCACCACCCCCTCCTTGAGGTCTTATCGCCTACCTCTTTGTCTGAAACCTGCTGGTAATTGAGACTTTGGGTAACAAAATATTCGCTCACGTGGGATTTGTTTTTTTTTTTTTTTTCCACAGTGGAAGGAGGCTAAGGAAAATGTGTCAGTAGTAAAACAAATTACAAAACAAGTTTGTGCTTCTGGAAATCAGTCAAAAGTCAGCATTTCGACTGCTTCATTTTGACCTGCTAGCCAGCCCATTCTGAAATGAATAAGCCAGACTCTGCTGTTACCCAGCAGTGCCAAGAATAGAGGCTGATACATGATTCTTGAGATTCTGAGCCTCCAGCCAGATGTCCCTCATGAGGTTCCATCCTAAACCAAGGCCCCGGGTTTTCATTTTGAAGCTATGCTCGAATGATTTTCCCTGGGACTGATTTAAACAAAGTGTCCATGGCTGAAAATCTGCTCAGTGTTCAATTCCAGGACCTCCAGGGGGTCTGTCTCGTTTCTAGACCCATTTACATTTTATGTCGTGTTAGTTAGTAACCCATCTCTGCCCCCAAGAGTGGCAGACACTTCATCTCTCCTGGGAGCCATCCTTACCCCAAAAGGGGAGATATTTAACTCTTCAGAGCCACTCAGGCCCTGCTCTCTGCCTCTTACCAGCCGGCACCTCACATGTCACGGCCTCTGGAATTCACAGATGCCACTGACCTAGAAAATACACTGGGAGTACGAGAAGGGCTATTTTTTTTATGGTAAGAGTATTTTTTTTTAATTGAAGTATAGTCAGTTACAATGTGTCAGTTACAATGTGTCAGTTACAATGTGTCGATTCCTGGTGCACAGTCATACATGTTCATACATATATTCCTTTTCATATTCTTTTTCATTACCGGTTACTCCAAGATATCGAACATAGTTATTTTGAGGTAATTATAATCTTGCACTTGAGGGAAGAAAGGTGCCTTTTAGGATTCTGGCAAAGTCTTGGCAGCATTCACAGCTGCTCCATATAAGGATTCAAAGATTGCTAATTTGACCACCTCTTATATGTCGGGGGCGTTGGGGTCTGTAAGGTTAATACTTCAATGAATTCTTGCATCACTCTGAGTAGGTTTTATAAACTTTTATAGAGGTGAGCTTTGAGGTTCAGAGAGATAAAGTGCTGCTCAGGGTGACCCTGCTAGGAAGCAGCAGAAAATCAAACTCAGATTTGACTAAATCCAAAGTTCGTGCTCGAAATCTGCTCATAAAGGAGTATTGTATTAAGGACTGTTGAATTAAAAGAGACTCGAATGAAATGATATAATCCTGATCCAGTTTGAATAAAAAATCCTCCTTCTTCCTCATCTTCTTATCTAAATCCATGGAGTGCTGTCCGACTAGTGTTAGATAAACAAAGGTGGTTGTAAGTGGAAAACGATTAGTTCAGGGTCCAAGCTCCCTTATTAGTATGCGGTCTGCCAGGACTCTGAGAAGTGGTGCCCAATTATTCCCCAAATGCATGCATTTATTTTCTTTGACTTCTTTTTCTTGTTTTAAATGAGGAAATCACCCAAGTTATGGAACAACAGAGCAACACACCTAACAAATCTTTAATATGTTCCTTCATCTGGGATTATCCTGATTGGAGAAGAGCAAAGAAATGTGACTGTCTCAAAGAACTGTGATGGCTGGTTTTTAAAGTAAGGCAGCTGATACATCTGTATTAGCAAGCAGGTAGCTCTTGATTGATTGCGGACGAGTCGTGTAGTGGGAAGATGAGAGTTTGGACTCCAATGGCCCCTTTTCAGAACTCAGTCTTGCTTCTCACCTGGATCTGGGTTCATGATTCACTCCAGGAGCCTGTTTCATCTTTAAGTGGAAATAATCTCTCCTCTGCAGAGTTTATAAAAGCAGTCAGCACAAACGTGACCCACAGTAAACACTCAATATATGTTGCAAATACCGTTGTTTCTAATATGCCTAAAAGGTGGATTCAGGGGAAAAAAATACATGCAGTTGCAATCCCATCAACTAGTCCTTCTCATTCAGAGGTAATCTCTGCTGTGAAATGTTAGCGTCCAGCTTGGTCATTATGTCATGAAAGTCCTATGCTGTCTCTGTTCTCTGCACTTGAATACGGCTTTGGCAACTAGAAACAGAACCTGAGAATAACTTGGCACAATGTATGCATCATTGTTGTTGTGACAGCTAATCTCAATATTACAATTCTATTCTTTAAATTTTTTATTGAGGCATATAGTCAGTTTACAATGCTGTGTCAATTTCTGGTGTACAGCACAATGCTTCAGTCATACAATATTACAAAATAATTGGGGCAAAAATCTTCTGAATCCCCTAGTAACTGTCAGAAAGGTAAAGATAGTTTGAAAGATCAGAATTTATAATTAAGAAAAAAGATGAAGTGTGCTAAGATTTAAAGATACGTGCATGAGTATATACACATATATATACCCTATTTATTTATTTATTTATTTATTTATTTATTTATTTATTTATTTGAAATTAAATTGTTGTTGTTGTTGTTGAGGGAAGTAAATTAAGTTTATTTTTTAATGGAGATACTGGGGATTGAACCCAGGACCTCATGCATGCTAAGCACACACTCTACCACTAAGCTTACCCTCCCCCTTTTTTATAAATAAATAAATATATATATATATATATTTCAATTTATTTAAAGGTAAATGTACAAACATATATTTAAATCTATAAATATATATTCATATAATTTAAATCTATAAATATATGTACATATATATCTCTAGTAATATGTATACATATGCATGGGTACATATTTGTGTATATATAGACATACACATACATATGTGCATATGTATATATCAATGTAATTTGCAACTCTAGCTTAAATAACAGGATCACATTCTAAAAACAGCAGATTTTTCATTCATATCTCTTACATTTAAATAAGGTCATCTGTAAGGTTTCAAGTTTCCGGAAAAAAATTTGAACGTTTACAAAGTATTTTTACTGACTTTGCAATTACCTCACAAGTTTTTGTAACTGGGCAGTCATTTTTAAAACCTCTCTGCCATGTTGCAGGAAGAAAGACTTTCATTTTCTTACACGATCATCTGGCTTTTCCTTTGACCAAACTGACAAAGCCATTTATTCTGCTGTCATTTAATTGTTTTAGAACTTACTCATTAAATGACAGTCCATGGCAAAAAGAGAATTCAACTCGTAACGTGAGAAGGGTGAGGGATGGATGTATCGAGGCATCACTAGCCAGAGATGAGAATCCTGACCGAAGAAGGAGAAACGGGACTCCCGGGCATGCTGGGCAGCCGCCTCTCCCAGGGAGGTCCCCGAGATTAAGTGACCCGGGCTCAGCCGAGCAGAGCGGTGCTCCTCACCATGAACCACCTGGAGATGCACCTGCAGATGCTACCTGTGGCAGCCGTGGCATCTCTGGACCGAGCGGCATGGGGCAGGCAACTTGATGGTGGAGTTGAGGGGCAGACCTCCAGGCAGAGCGTGGCTGGCAAGCACAGGACCCGCCCTCAAGGGTTCCGTTTATTCGGGAGGCTCAGGGTGCCCCTCCCAAGCTGGGGCTCAGTGCTGCCTCTGTACCTGCCCAATCATTCTTAAGTTCTCACATGCTTACAGCACTCACATAAATACAGTGTCTGAGACACAACATGACACCCACAAAAGTATGCGTGACCTAGGGAAGGCTGGCAGAATCCCTGGGCGTAGAAATTTAGGGCAGAAAGTCCTGCCCCATGAGAGTAAAACTGGATGTATATCAGGGACCTCTCCCCTTCCCTCTTGCCCACACTCGCAGACGGTCCCACACAGGTAACATCTGAGTTGTTTGGAGCAAGGCACCAACTTGATCAGGCTTATCTACTTGGTCCTTACCAGTTCCTTCTACTTGCTTTCACAGTCCATTAATGGGACTCTGGCCCTCAATTATTGCAGTACATCGGAAATAGGGACAAATAAATGAAAATTGTGCATGCACCATTGCACGATCAAAATAGCTAATGGAAAAAAACTTCATTGCACATATTACACTGAGAAGTCAGAAACTTCACGCTCTCACCTATGCGCCCATCTGTGCATATCTTTTCAGTGTGTATCTTTCCATGTTTTTATCTTACCTCTGACTAAGGATTTCTACATTCTACTCTTGAAGTGTCCTTAATTTATTGCAGGCAGAATGTGCCTAACAGATGCTTGATTCCCTAAATTACAGTCAGATAAGACAGAATGTTAGAGGTCCATGATTCTCTGAGACAGATTTTTTGTTGTTGTTGTTGTTTTTGCTCTGCAAGTACATCTCCCTTCCTACACCACAAAGCACCCATGACGTTCAGGTCAGAATAATTTCAGCCCGATTTTTATGACTCGCTCTCCCGACCTCCAATACTTAAAAAGATGCAAAACAATAAAGCACTGTTTCTTCTTTCCATGGACTCATGATTTAATTTCCAAATACGTCTTGAGTCCCTAAATTAAGAGAATTATTTTCCAGGCTAGAGTCTAAACAAATTTAGGACTATCCTTCAACTCATCTCTCTAACTCAGAGAGCGTGCACAGCCGCAGGGGTACCATGGGTGACAAAGCAGAGGTGAGGATGCCCTCCCGCACCAACGATGGTGATTGGTCAGGGTCAGGTTTGAAACACAAGAACAACTTCTGCCCACACTCTTATTTTGCTTGAGTTCTCTCCTTTCATTAGCATTGAGGCAAAAAAAAAAAAAAAAAAAAAAAACCTGACCAAACAAACAAACAAAAAAACACCTGGAAACCATACTTCACAGGAATAGAAATTTGCGGTTGCTATATTATATTTTTGTCCTTAATATCAACCACGATCATTAAAATAATAAGCGTGATGAAGCCTACTTTCCTTTGCACCTTTTTTCTTCAACACACTTGAGAGACTGTTAGCCTCCTTGAGGTCCCTGCCAGCCTGGAGTCTTTCCATCTGGCTAGAGCCAAGTAGACACCCAGGGCTCTAGACTTTGGCTTAGAGACCTTTTCTTTAGGTCAGTAACTCCCCCAGGTGCTTCTGTCTGCTAACAGGACTCCTCAATAATAGTCTTTAATGAGCTTGGGTGGGGAGCTGCCTTTGCCTGGAACCACACAGAGATCTTACCTTTTCCACTGAGTATTCAGTTTATTTAAAAAACAAAAACAAAAACAAAAACAAAAAAACAAAAACAAAAGAACACCTGACTTATTAAGCTTGTGTCCCATTTTGCACACAAAACTCAAAAGAGAGAAAACCGAGAGCTAGGGTTCTCGCTGGGCATCCTCACCAGGTGTGTCCCCTGCATGTCACAGTGGTGGTGACGATATCCATTTGTTTCTCTAGCACTGGGTAAGGCGCCCAGGAATTCACCCAGTTATAATTTACACAGTGTTTCTTGCAATGAGGCTCCTTGCCAGTAGCACCGGAATCACCTAAGCTATTGTGATAAATGCAAATTCTCAGACCCACTCCAGACCGACCGGATCAGAAGCTCTGCTCCGGTGCAGAAGCTCTGGACCAGAGATCTGCATCTTAATGAGCCCCAGGGGACATGCTGACATCCATTCATTTTTGAGACTCTCATTTACAGACCACAAGAGGTAGGTTCACTTATTATACTTACTTAACAGAGGAAGAAACTGAGCCTCCTAGGGTTTTAGTTATTTATCAAAGTCACAGAATCTCTAGCTGTTAAGACTTTAAAGCCAGAGATAATCTCTGCTAAAAAAAAAAAAAAGAAAAAGAAAAAAGATCATGGTAGTCGAAAGCTACATGAATAAAGGCTAGTGAATAAGATTTCTTCCTTCTGGTTGTTATACATAATTCAATATATTTACACAAAAAAGTTTGATGGTTTGCTACATGTGAAAGCTGAGATATCAACTCTAATTTCTCCTGAAATTAGTATCTCCAAAACCTAACTGGTTTATGCCTATTGGAAATACAAGTGTAAGTCAAGTTTCCCATGAACCATTAAGTACCTTAACACTAAGATTGATTTAATAGCAGTGGATTTGGAAGAATTAATTTTAAGCAGATCACCCTCCTTACTCTGATGTCAGCTGCTGGATCCTTTCCCATTACAAATGCAGCTGGTTTGTAGGAGACTGCAAACATCTGCTCTCCCCTAGAAAGTGTCCATGTGATTATTAATCCTGAAGGCTCCATGTGGACTCCCTGTCCCTGGGATGTGTTTAAATGCCACACCTGTAACTGTGGGCAAGATTTCTACTCCTTCAAGAGGCTAGACCCCATGTGGGGAAGTTCTCTGAAACATGTCAGCAAAGTCTACCATTAAGAAGGGCAAACAGATGGGTGTCAATGAGGAACTTTCAAGGGCTAAGTGTGGAACCAGAGGGCTGGAGGGAAGACTGCTGATGCTGGGGTGAGGACCAGCTGTTGCTTCCACGATGCTAATTGGCCAGTTGTTCCCTGGCCCTTTTCTGCAGAGATTCACCCAGTGATAAGAGGATCTCAGGTCGGCAACAGTGCTCAGCACAGAACCATGAGGGCTTGAGGGTTTGAGGGTTTGAAGTTTTGAAGGCCTTTAATTGTTCTAAACTGGATCCACAGGGAAGCTCAGGGTTTGTTACCATGTCTTTCCCAATTCAAGCCATCAGGCAGCCCATAAACAGAAGGGTCTGAGCGGGGAGGTTCTAGATAAATGATGGTAAAAGGCCTGGAAGGTTCTAGATAAATGCCTGCCATGGACAGGGAGAACGGTCACTCCAACAAGGTTTAGTAGCATTTTCAAGGTCATGTAAGCAACCAAAGGTGCAGCTGGAATCTGACCATCTTTGAAAGTCTTTGCATTTCTCTTCATCCCTGTTTCTGTTGGTCTGGTACATGGTGAAAACTTGCCCTGCTGGTGGTCTCCATTAAATTGAGGGCAAGATCTTGAACATACCAAGCCCGTAAATGAGTTTTTAACAATGGCCAACTAGGAAATGAAAAGCTATACTAAAGCTTAGGTGTGTGTGTATATGTGTGTGCATGTGTGTGTGTGTGTGTGTGTATGTATATATATATACACACACATATATATATATGAGAAAACTAGCAGCCAAATATATAAAATAGATAAACAACAAGGTCCTAATGTACAGCACAGGGAACTATATTCAGAATCTTGTATTATAATGAAAAAGAATACACACACACACACACACACACACATATATGTAACTGAATCACTATGCTGTACACCAGAAACTAATACATTGTAAATTAACCATGTGTCAATAAAAAAAAACTTGAAAAATATATTTAATAGCATTTTCTTATACATAGTCTATGTTGTTTAACAAAAAAATGTCAAAACAAAGTGACTAACACACAATGACTTACTTGCTTTGGTCTGTGGCTGAAGATGTGCTGGTACTAGAAGTTTACAATCTGCAGCCAGCCTTGCTCTCCACAGTTACCAGGGAAAACTTGAATCTAAATGTATTCATTTGGGTGTCTTCAATACTTATTATATATCTTCCTTTAAGCATTTGCTTATAGCATTTCCCCTAAAACAGAGCAGCACCCTGTGGGGCCTGCTGGGGGACAGAACCACCTCTTGTTTGTAGAAAAGCCTTAGTGTCCTAGGCCTTCCCCCAGTTCCAAAGGGCAACTTTAATCAGAGAAGTGAGAAAATGCAGAAACAATGGAAAGTAGTCAAGCAAGGCAAAATAATAATAGTTTAGCTATAAAACAAAGTCAAGGACTTATGTTCCTCCAGAAGGGCTATAGTAACATCCTGAGCCATATCTTTGAGCTGTTTTGTAGATATTAAAACCTCCACCAGGTGGAAGAAGTTAACTGCATGCTGACTGCCAGCGTAGGATGGGTTGGAGCCAGAAGGTTGATGATTGAGATTCCCAAACATTACTCTGTTACCTCACCATCAACCAATCAGAGAATTGTGCATGAGCTGATCACACACCCTGAGACCCTCCCCCTCATGCTGTCTTTAAACACCCTCCCCTAAAAGCCAGTGGGGAGTTTGAGTCCTTTGAGCATGAGCTGCCCATTCTCCTTGCTTGGCACCCTGTGATAAATGCTGTACTTTCCTTCACTACAACCTGGTGTCAGTAGATTGGCTTTCCTGTGAGTTGGGCGAGTGGACCCAAGTTTGTTTCAGTAACACTCCTGCTATGAATTCTCCTCCTTTCCTACCATTTCCTCCTTCTACCTTCCTACATTATTGAATTTTTATTATGCATACAGCATTTTGTAGTTTCCAGGAAGCCAAAGTAACTAAACATGGTCCCTGCTCTTTGGACCCATCAAAGTCTGCCCCAGCCATGCGCTCCCTGCCATCAGGGCTCCTTACACAGATGTGCTGTGTTGTGGTGCCTCTTAATGGTCCTGCACGTTCACAGGAGGGACAAACATAACTTCAAGCCCTTTGTTATGCACGACACCCAGCATGGTGTTCGGTGTTTAATGAGAATTTAAAAGATATATGTTGATGGTAATGAGATTCTCACTCTTAAATTGTTTTCTGAAATGAGTTGGCTTAAAATACTGCATCAAACAGTGATCAATACTCAGGGTATTTTAGGCCAAATTGGCAGAATAAATATGTATAAATCATGAAGATCAGAGCAGCTCCCAGAGCGTTTAGAAGTCACTGGAGGGTGAAATCAGGGAACTGATGACCTAAATGTATAATCCATTGTTTCAATTGACCTTTGTGAGAGAAAATGCTGGGTAGCATATGCAAGCCTTTCATGTAAGACAGACTCCAGAAAGCTACAGAAAGTCACAGACCATCACATCATACAGACCAAAGGACTCTATGATAAAAGACTAGGTGGCTGATGTATCTGAGAAGAGGCAACATGATTTTTATAAGAGAAAATTGTCAACTGAATATGAATAAGAGTCCATGTATGCAGATAATGGTCTTCAGGGTTAGGAGAAGAGGAAAGGGCTCCTGACTGACTTGTACAAGATCAGTCATGGGCAACGTGGATAAGTGATTTAAAAATAAGACCCCTTATGTTAAAGCACAAGCACAAGTGGCTGTCTTTGAAATTTCATAGTGATAAACAGCAGAACATAAGGGAGACTGCAATGTGCATAGAGGGCAATGCATTTTGGGGACACTTAGGAGTTGTGTGTAGGAAACAGGTGTATTCAGGAAGGATGTGAACTCTCACACGAAGGACCCATGACTGAAAAGGTAATTCGTGGGTATAACAGGGACAGGAAGTGATTCCCCTGAAACATCTTTCAAAATGATTGGTAACAGGACTTTGATCTCTTTGGATTTGGAGAGTTAGAGGTTCCTTTGTTCCAAAGAAGTTTATCCACTTTACTGAACCCTGGCTAGCACTGCTGCTCAGAGTTAGAGTCTTGATATTTGTATTGATTTGGCATGTCGACAAGCCAGACAGAAAGAGATTTTTGGATGTGCTAAGATTCTAAAAGTGTTGCTAAGTTTGTCCCTGAGACACCTTCACATTTGATTATTTAGTGACATGGGGAACCCTGGCTTATATATAAATCATGAAGCATCACTCAGCCGCTGCTTGGTGGCCTCATTCATGAACATTCCATCCAGTGCCAGAGCTGAAACTCTAAAAATTGGATTTTTACAGCTTGAATATTTGTGACTGTATGTTGGACAGTTACATTTCCAGGATTCTTGTTTCATAATAAACTTTGAAAAACAAAATAAATCTCTTGAGTACTGGTAAACTGATATCCCATCCAAGGAATGTACAATAATTGTACTGCTTGGTAAATCAACTTAAAAAACATTACAAACTCTGTATCATCTGAAAATGGAAGATTTTCCAAAGACCACATGAAACCCTAATTCAAGAACTTATTTTCAAAACAGAAACAGACTCACAGACAGAAAACAAATTTATGGTTACCTATGGGAAAGGGGGTGGAAAGGGATAAATTGGGAGTTCGAAATTTGCAAATTCTAACCACTATATATAAAATAGATGAACAACAAGTTCATACGGTACAGCACAGGGAACTATATTCAATATCTTATAGTAACTTATGGTGAAAAATATTATGAAAACAAGAACATGTATTTTCATGTATGACTGAAGCATGCTGTACACCAGAAATTGACACAACACTGTAAACTGACTATACTTCAATTAAAAAAAATATATATATATATAAAAAAAAGCAAACAAACAAAAAGAGATGCCCTACTTCCATGCTACACCACCGTTAGTTAAGTCAATACTTGGTACTGATGGTTTGAGGTATTGACTTTTTTCTGAAAAATTAAACGGAACCATTTAGAGTTTTATAAAACCCTCTTGTTTGACAATTGCTTTCATCTTGTTTAGCAGGATTTACTCTGGTGAAGCTATAGTCTTACTTAAAGTGTTAAATTTAAAAAGAAAACTCTCAAGGTAATCTGTTTATTCAACTAGATACTACGGTGGAAAAAAAAAATGATGAATATTAGCCGCAAGTCAGATTTTACATTCGTTCATGAAGTGTTTGCTAAAATACCCTGAGTCTCTGTTTGATGGCTGTTCTGTAAGGCTGACACAGTTTCAGAGACGTTGAGCGTGACTTATAACATGCAGAAATACAGTTAGAGTTTATTGGTGCTTCTTCATTTTTATATTTTAGCAACACAGGTGAATTAAGCAATAGGGTTTAATGCTATTCTTCTGGAGTAAGTCTGACAGAGTTTACCATTAAGGTGAGAAAAGTAAATCAGTTTTGTGGAAATTAAAAAAAAATCAAGTGTAGTAAGGAAGAAATAGAAAGTACAGTTTTGTAGTCAAGTATAAATTTAGGAATAAATCTTGGTTTCGTATTCAGGCACCATTGGTGTCTGGTTACGTGAGCTTGGGTTGCTCTCTGTGAGCCCCCCGCTTCTCCTTTAGGGAGACACTGATTGCTGAATCCCCAGTGCTTGTAGAAGAACACTTACTACGTTTACAGAATGACGTCTGCTCACAAATGCAGCATGTGATTGGTGGCCAGTAGGTGTGCGTTTCCTCAGTAGGGATTCGAATGGATGTGCGCTTTTCCAGATCTGAGCCTTATTCCTGTGCGTGACTCATCACTGTGTGCCTGCCCCTGTCACCCGAGTCCTGAGGTTGCTTCCAGTGTTTGCATTTGACAGGTTGATCCTAAACCTCTTCTCCCAAGTGCCCAGCAGGCAACGTATCTCCAGGGAAGCCTCAGCTGGAATTTGACATCTTTGTGCACAACAGTTCCCCACCTCTTCTTGGCCCACCCAGTATCTTTTGCCTCCCCCCTAAAAGATCAAAGCTGTTTTGAGGGTGAGGTGAGGGACAAGGACAGGAACAGTCACCTCCCCTCCAATCCTGGAAGTCTTACTCTTTCTGCAGGTCTCGTAATAACCATTCAAACAGTAGTTCATGCCCTGTGTCCAGTCATAACAGGAATGGAGGCTGCCAGGACCTATAAGACTGGCCCCCTGTCTCTAAGGGGCTTGGAATTTTGCAGAAACGCAGGTAATCCAGGAGGGACAAGAAACTGAAACAGGCCTGAAGCCAGCTGGTCACAAGCCCAGAGAAACTGTCCGTCCTTGGAACACACCCTGATCCAGGCTAAAAGCGGGTCATTTGGTTCTAAAGAAAATAAAACTCAAGTTTTTAAAAAATATTTAGACGAAATAACTCAACACTGCCATTCAATCTGGAAAACAAAGACCAGTTCTGATTGGAAACTCCAAAGAAAAGAAATGACCCCACGACCATTTGTCTCTCTCAAGTCAACAGAAACCCTGAACACTGTTTCCCAAAAAGGAAGGCGTGCTCATTTCTCTTTTCAAACTAAACAACTGGAAAATGTCCGGGGGCTTCGAAATTGGGAAAAACATAGAAGAGGCCCCAAAAGACTATTCGTAAGATGAAGAAAATCCATACTCTCTATAAGTCACAAGCCACCGCTACAGGCAACTCAGAATAAAGATGACAATTATAATATTCTCCACATTCAATCTGCCACAGTGAATCTTAGCCCTACTTAGGGTTGCCGTTACTTCCAATTAGAAAGAGTGATGTGCAGGCAATTAACAAATAACAAGGGATAGAAAATAGAATTTTTTTTTCCAACAAAGTGTGACCAACACAGAAAAATGCTTGTGCAAACAACAGCCACTTGAAATCATAGCTGGGATTGAATTAAGGCAGGAAAATGCTAAGGAGATCATGAGAGGGAAAGATAATGCTATCAATTGCCAAATCTTCACATCGTACCAGGTTTTGAAAAAAAAAATCTGGTAATGATCTTTCCCTATACCAAAAGAGACATGAGCTAACAAGTCATTTGGTGCATGAGTTTCTGGTCCACTCTGGGTGCCTTTTTCTCTCTGTCCCGTCCCCTTTTGGGGACAGCCTTTCACTTACGCTGTGGGGTCAAGAGCTTGGACCTTGTCAGGTGGAAAGGATTTGTGTTTCGTTTTTTTTTTTTACAACTTGGCACACACTGTCCTTTGCTTCCAAGCTGAAGATTGTTTATAAAGGCAGAATAATTCTCAATTTTCTAGTTTTTTGCATTTTTTTACCCTTTTGATTATCTTCAAAACTTGCATGGAGGCAGTCAAGCCAAGTGGCTTGAAAGTCAGACCAGATTCTCAGGCCAAGATTCACAAGCTGGGCAACTTTGGACCAGTTATATATCTGAGCTGGTTCCACCATGACAAGGTCTGGAAGGTGCCCGGTAGGTAATAAACAAAGAAGTGAGTAAATTAATACATACTCAGTAAATCAACACGTTCTCAGCAAAAATCAGGCTTCGGTGGTGTGTTTCTGTTTTTATAGATGACAGAACTGAGACTCACTCGGTGCATTACCCACATTACCAGAAAAGGAGGAAAATGCTAAAGTTTTTGCAACAGACACCCTAATTTCCCTCGATACTGGAGTCACGCTGGAGATGGAGCTCATACATGGTCTAATTATTTCTGAATGGGCACTCAACAGTTATGAAGCCACCAACAATCTGGATACAGGAAAACGACATAGACGTTCACTGGGTACCATTAGCGCATCTCAGTTGCATGCATCTGATGAGAAAAGATGTCCTACCCAGATGCCGTCTTCCTGTTTGTACTGTTTCCAGTTGCGCCCCGTGTCGCTGAACATCAGGCTGTAGCTCGTCACCCAGTCAGAGCTGCCATATCTTCCCTGCGTGGCCACGGCCGTGACCTCCACCCTGCTTCCAAGGTCCATCTGGAGCCACTGCTGAGCGTTGGAGTCCGCTGGGGACCAGCCGCCCGTTCCTGGAAGACAATCAACCAGAGAGAGCTGGAGCAACATCTCACACAGCGACAGCCTCACCTCGCAGAGAAACAAAACCCTGTTCAACTAAGATGTCTTTATCCCCTCAGACATGCTCCACCCCTCTTCTTAGACCCCTGGTACTTCTTGACCCAATTTCCATTCTCCTCCATCTAATTCCCTTTCAGAGTTTAAGATTCATCTCTAATGCTGTCTCCTCTGTGATTCTTCTCTTGTCTCAGCTATCAGAGTTTTCATTTTCTGGATTCCTAATAGAATTTGCTTCATTTGTCTTTGTTTCTTTTACAACCTTCTCTTTTAACATGTCCTATACCTTCTGCCTGACTGATCTCACCTTCCTTCCTTCTTTTCTTTTTTCTTTTTCATCCCTTGCTCTCCCTTCACTGATCCTTATCGCTCTCCAGATACATGCAGCACACACACCGGGGACCTGACATTTTGCTGTGGACACAAAGAAGAGTAGTCATGGACTATGCCTTTGAGAGGCTGGTGTTCATTTATTGAGCGTATGTTCACTGAGTACCAGGAGTGGGTGAGGACTGAAGAGAGAGCGAGAGCGGCAGACAAAAATGTGTGATGTGATGCTGAAGGAAAGCTTTCAGAGAGGTAAACAGAAGGGACAAGAGGACAGAAAGGCTCGGTAGGTGACCAGAATGGACTAAAGAAGGTCACAGTGGAGTTGAAGTGAATATGGCCATTTCCTGAGCCAACAAGGTGCGATGGAGAAAAAGTTGGTGAGATGAACCTGGGCGAAGCATCTCAGAGAGATGTGAGGGAGCATGAGCACCCCTGGATCTCCCTGTTGGTCCACGTATCTGACACCCAGGAACACTCCAATATGCAAAGGAAGCCTTTGGGGCCCCAGAGTTATATTATGTGACACCATGGAACTTCATAGATCAATCTCAGCTCCTGCTTCTTTGGAAGACTTGGGGTCTAAGTTTTCTGCTTTTATTTCATATTTGAATAAAGAGGTCATTATTCATTCTTACTGACCCAAGAGTTCTCAAAATGCCTGAATCCAGAGTGGAACATATGGCAGGATGTCTCTGCCAGCCATGGTTGGGGTGAGACCATGAAACCCATCCCTTGATTGAGAACTTTGCTCAGGGTGTCAGGCTGGGTGGTTCATTGAATTTTCAACTGAAAGGCATTAATCAATAAATTCCTCTTTGTTTCAGCACAGGCCATTGAAAAACATCTAGTGATGTCCCAGTCTACTTTCTTGCTATCTCGGGAGGAGTCAGTTGGACCTCTTCTTGGTCCTGAGGAATTTCTGAACCCCGACTGGCTCCCCACTGCAGAGACAGCTTGTCATCATCTGGGAGTGGACACGTGGACACGGGTGACAGAGGACATGAGTGGGGCCCCACTCTGGCCAAAGGACACAGCCTACATGTTATGGGTCAATTTCACCCTCATCAACAGCTGTGCTATTATGCTTCTGTTTGACAAATGTTCAACAAATCTAAGAAGATTCAGATGCAGGAAAAGGCAGAGAAGCAGTACGCTCAGCACCAACCATGGAACGTCTTTATTAAGTGTTTTGCAAGACAGAAATACAGTCACAGACACTGCCAGTTGTGGTTAATACCCATTCTCTCTCCCTTCTGCTGTAATACACCTGTAGTGGGAGAATGGCTGGGCTGTGCTTTTCAGCATTCAATACAATTAGAGCTATGGCCAGATGGACACTTCTCCCCAGTAAACATGTGAGTAGAGGGTGATCTGTCACCTGCAAGCTGTTGAGTCTTTTCCCCTCTTGCTTTCCCTGTCCACTACTGATGGGTGCAGCCGACAAGGACGTAGCTGAATGCTGAACCCGGTCATGGAAGGATGCTGGGTGCCTACATCATCCTGAGTCAACTGCACTCTGAAGGAGAATTCATTCTTGTTCCAGTGAAGCTATTGTGCCCTGGAACCTTTCTGATACTGCAGTTACCCTAGCTTAATGCAAATACAAGATCTGGTGGAGTAAACAGAACCATCACATGGTACAGTGGGGGAAACCGAGACCCTGCAAGTTTAGAACACCTGGCACTCAGGTGTCAGGTACGGCCATTTGAAACTATTATATAAGGGGGAAAAAAGCTTCTAAAAAGCCTAAAAACCAATAAGGAGGGGAGGCACTGGGAGGAGACATCTGGACAGGGATTTCGAGATGCGAGTTCCCAAGTACAATTTTATCAACTGATTCTGTCTTCACTTGTGTGCCCACAGTTCCCAGTCCATTCTGCTCTCTCCCAATTTCTCAAAGCCGACAGGGAGGCTTAAGGAGGAGGAGATACCACATTTCCAGGAAATCGAAGATTATTCAGAACCTACTCTTTATTTCCCCTTCATCTCTCCTGCTGCCCGTTTCATGAGGCCTCTTTCTTCTCAAGGGAAAAAAGCCAAGTTGTGTAAATGATACGATCTCAACATCGTGAAACTCTGACACAAAGAGAAATGTGTATGGTGACTTCTTCTGGGGGGTGGAAATCGGAGTGGTTTAATCCTTTGATCCTTTCACATGTAACGTGTTTTCTAGTATCAGTTGTGTTTCTTTTATAAACTGAGACTCATTTTTTACATGTTTATTGCGTTAAGAATGTATGTCGCAGTTTGAGAGCTGGGCGATATAACATGGAATTCTTTGAGCATCAATATTTTTTTAAATTATTAAACTTAAATTAATTTAATTAGTTTAAATTATTAAACTCAAACCTTAACTATTTCTCTTTATCCCTTATTGTCCACAACTAGACTTCCCAGTCAGGCTTTAGAGCTTTTCCTTCATTTATTCTAATTATTCTGATCACATTTGCAGTATGATAAAACTGTATGCTAATGATGGAAGAAAGAAAAGACAACAAGGAACCCTCGCTGCTGCCTTGCAAAGGATAAAATCACAAAAGACTGACCCAAACCAAAGTGAAACCAAATGGAAACAAAACCAAAAGGCGGCGTTAATACTAAAACTATTTCTTCAAATCTGTCTAAAGAAAATCACATCTTCCATTTGCCCACAGTAAGGACCTTAGCTTATGAATCCCCTGAAATAAACCCGAATGGACTGGCTGCTTTTGATGTTCATTAACACATCAAGTCAAGAATTTTCCAAACCCAGGGGCTTCAGCCTAAGCTGGTAAAGCGGAGGCACACTCTCTGGGTGATAATTGCTGAGGACTCTTCCTCTGCTGTGGGAGATGCTCCCACATTACAGCTAATAGGCAAGACGCCCTGGGTTGCCTTGGTTGCTACGGCAAACATTTTTTTATCGCTTCCCCCAAACAATGAATGTGTTTTCACAGATGATGAGAGTAGCCTGAAGACACTATTTGCAGTTGCTCTAAAGACACGCTGTGCCCACACGAGCTTTCTGTCTCCGGATTATTCTCTAAATCGGGGTGTCACATACACGCAGACACTTGCGTTTGGCAAGTTGCTGGTGTGAACGCAGGCAGCCCTCTCTGGAACTGTGGCTGCGGTACCAGTGACCATTAACCGCAATTCCCATAAATCTGTAGTCTGAGCAGAATGAAATTTAATAGAATTTTAGAGGAAAATAATAAATTTAAGGGAAAAATCATCCCCTCTCAGATTTCTGTAGCATCTGAGACATGGGACCCTGGATGACTTGCAGATGGGAACTTAGTTCATACTTTCCACACCCCAAGCATCACACCTTACATCCAACATGACTTCACTTGAGGGAGAAGATGCAGCTTAAAGCCCAGAGACCTGGTCCAAGACCCAGCTCTACTCCTGAGGTTGGATGAGATGAGATTCTCAAATGTCCTCAAACCATCAGAAACACCTGGCAGGCTTGCAAAGGTGACGAGCCCCTTGGCCCACACCTGGGTAACTGACCCAGGCGCCTGACCTGGGAATCTGTATTTTTAGAAAGGTGCTCGCAGCATGCTGAGTGGTCTGGGAAGCAGTGTATGAGATAACCTCTAAAGTTTTGGCTCCACTACTCTATGAATAGTCGCTGTGTTACGTACTTATTTAGTGATCCAAGTTAGCTTACATCCGACGAGCTAGTCTTGATTATTATGAACAAAAAATAGTAGCCAGAAATCACCTCTGGATCGAAAGATGGACACTTGTCTCCAAGTTGATCCCCGCCTCCCCACATATCCAAACACAGATGGATACTTAAGGTCAGACTTAGAATTGCCAAGGACATCTAAACATTTGTGAGTTCAGAAGTGCCCATCTTTGCTCTTACTTGGACATTTTCATGCTCAGTTAGCCCTCTTGCTTCTCACCATCACCCCGCTTCCACACGCCCTCGGGGTGTTGGTTCATTCACAATAGCAGGGACAGTTGGATTGTCCTTGCTTAGTGTTCGGCAATGCCCCAGACACTTGGCAGACATCCACTCATCAGCATCACAGGAGATCTACCTGATAAGGATTATTGTCATTATCCCCATTTGACAGGAGGGAAGACCAAGGCCAGAATGATGGGGCAGCGTTTCCAAGATCACGCAATAGGTAAGTAGTAGAATACAGGACTCAAACCCAGAAAACTGACGCTCAGAGCCCAACCTTCTTCACTGCTCAGCTCCACAGCCTCGCAGCAGCAGGGACAGAGCACCCCACCCTCCTCCTCCCTCTTCATAACAGCAACTCTCCCTAGAAACATGATTCACACTTCACATCTCTTTCAGAATCTCACTAGATTCTCATGGCCATCAGCAATAGCATTTTTGCGGGGAGGTACTGGGGATTAAATCCAGGACCTCCTGCATGCTAGACGTGAGCTCTTCCACTGAGCTCCGCCCCCAACCCCCAGTGATAGTATTTCTAACTTCTATTTACTAGAGACTAAACCAGGCTTAAAGTGTCACTTAGCATACCCAGGTTACTTGGGGAGACTGCTCTCCAACCCAGTTCTGCAAATCTCTCCTCCCTGCCTGAGATTTTAACCTGAACCAGTGACTAGAGAAAACAGGAAGTCACGCTTATGGAGAATTCTAAGCAAAGTTTAATGTAGGCAAGAGGTCCACTTCCCCGCTCAGCCCTCTATACCCTGGTGCTTACACCTAACTTCACATGCTAGGGTAGGCTCTCCTGGTAAAACAGGAAAATTGGAAGGTAACGCAGAAATTCCTCAGTTGCTACCCTTACTTCCATGTCTAACTCAGTAAGAGAAATGAGAATTGATTAATGTCATACACTGGAAATGGCACGAAACAGATAGGCATGTCTTTTCTAAGCCATATTTTACAACTGTCATTCAAAAAAAAAAAAAAAAAGAGCGAATTTAGTACAGGACCAACAGGAGCTAAAATAATCACATATACATAGCATTTTCAAGCCTCATCTGTTTTAAGCACTCAGCCGGGCCATTTTTAAAAACCCTAAAATAAACCCCGAAGAGAGCGGGTTTCCTGGGCACGTGTTTCTCCCCAGATTTGCACACAGCCCTAAAAAAACCACAAGCGCCTTCGCACAAATGACTGGGAGTTTAGATTGAATTATTAGCTGCGTTGTTAATTATTAAACAGGCAGGACTTCTGTGAGCACAGATCTGAGATTTTGGAGGGGACAAAGCTACCTAGTGATGGTGATGAGTAAGGTGGACTCACCTGTAAATATTTAACTTTATACAGCAAGGGTGAGAACAGAAACAACATTCACAAACAGGCCCGTAGTGCCCGGGAGGGCTTCTTGTGTCTCCACTCTGAGCATCAGTTATGAACGGTTTGTAACAGGACCCGCATCTGGGCAGGGACTTCTGAGGCTGGGAGGCTGCTGGCTGGAACACTGGGCATCCCGCTTTTGCATCTGGGCACGTGGGGCAGGACCGAGGTGCTGTTGGATGGCCCTGGGCAGGGCTCCTACACCTGTATCTGCACAATTATTTAGGGACTAGGGAGCCTCTTAGGAGAAAAGTAAGTGGGGATTTGACCAACTACCCTGTGAGCTTCAAAATGGGTAAAAACCTGTAGGAAAACCTGGAGTGGCCCTATTGAGGCCAATCTGCAGGAGAAAATAAAGGAGATCATAAGAAAAGACTCATGTAAAGGAGGGGAGTTTGGATCCGAATGAGACCCAAGAATCGTAGTTAAGGCAGCTTCAAGGGCAGGCAGTGTCTGGTGGGGGCTGGGGACAGGGCACGCGCTGTGTATGACTTAGTCTGGGTTCCCACTTCCCAATTATGAGACATGGACTTGAGTGTAAGTAGTTCATCTGGGATCTGCCCCCAGGAAGCCAGTGAGGGCCGTGGAGATGAGACAGAGAAGGAAGGGGAACCAGTCCATGGCGCATTGGCAAGCCCTCCATTCCTGCGGGTGAGTCAGTCCCACTGATGTAGGATGTACTTTAGGGTTAGAGCAGGAGGAAAATGGGGTCAAACATTGATTGAAGGTTGCTGGAGGGCTCGGCAGTGTTTAAAGCACAGAGAAAACCCTGGGACAGAGAAGGGAAGGTGTGGTTCGTTACTGGGGTTGGAAGTGGTTCTGCTGGGGAGACCAGTAGGGCTCAACTCTGATCCTCTTGAGCAGGTGGAGTCATTTCCCAGTGCTGTGCTGACAGCCAGAACTGTTTCCTCCTCCAGGGATTTGCCCTTGACCACACAGAAGCCTTTTGGCCTGGGAAGCTACCACTTCCCATCTCCATCCCAGCCAGTGACTGACGGATACAAGGTTCAAATGATGGTTCCCCATGCCTCAAGGCGGGCTGACATTTATGGTGCGATCAGTGGTCCAGAACGCCCTCTTGGCATCCAAACGAAGCTAGACTTCAGTGGAGACCACACATCCTGCTAGCTTCCCATCCCTCAACTCCACCACCTACCGGCACAACCTGTCTCCGGAGATCATGCACGCCCCACCAATAATTTGAACAGAACGTCCCATCTCAACTCAACTTTTAAGATTTTGTTCTTGTGTTGAAGTGAGGAAAACCAAGGATCAGGGGTACCACGGGCTCTGAGACAGTGTGTGTACTTGGCCACACACTTGTCTGCCTGCCGTGTTTATGGAAGAGAGCTGGACTGTTACTCTGAAGGGTTCTGACACTTACTCCTCGGACAGTGTCTCTGTGATGTCTTCCTATAACTCTCTTCCCTCGGGAAGACTGGAGCCTTTAAGGGCCTCATGGATCAGAAAAATCTACCTGGCTGCACATTTCACAGTTCCGAAGTTACACAAGAAGTGAGGAAGGTCAGCAAGAGGGCATTTTGGAATGTAGAAAATTTGAAGTTCAGTCCCAAGGAGGACATTTCAAATGTGCCCCTTGGCAGGTCAAGGACCAGTGCACAGACCCATAAAAACACCCAGGCATTTTTAGAAACTTAGGGGAGAGGGTCATGAGTATAAAACTTGAAAAGACTAGAACTACACTGTTCAATATGGTAGCCACATGTGGTGGTTTAAATTTAATTTTCTTTAACTTAAATGAAAACTTCAGCTCCTTGGTAGCATTAGCCGTATTTCAATAGCCATGTGTAGCTGGCAGCTATGGTGTCCCAGCACAGCTATGGAATATTCCATCCTTGGAGAAATTTCTATTGGTGAGAACTGCTCTAGAATTTCTCTTGTAAAATGGTGGAAGCTGAGTTCTCTCTTAATTCGGCAAATCAATACAATTTAACTCTCTCCATCCTAGAGGCCTGGAGAATTTTTAGTGGATTATTTATTCTTCATTTAATGAATATAAGATTTTTGAGCTCTACCCATGCATAATGCAGTCTAGAAGACGGAGCAGGCAGATAAGACACTCCTCTTGCTCTTAGGCGCATAGAGAAAAAGACAGCTCTCCCAAAAATCTTTGAAGGGAAAACGGAGTAACAGAGTTGAAAGTCGTTTAACTGCAGCTCTCATAGTGCTGGCCTTGCCACTTGGCACTTCTCTTTCATGAGCGGCAAGTTTTGCCCATTTACTCTGGTTTCCTGAGGCCATGTTGTTTGAAGGACAGTAGTCCAGACTATGTCTGGAGTCTGAGTGGAAAGGGTCACCTTCTACTCTGTGACTTTGAGAAGTGATTTCTATGAAAATAACACAGTTAGTGTCTATTTTATGAAGAATCAAAGATCAAGATTATATACATCAGCTCACAGATGTCAGGCCTTGGGCACAAAATGGGTAAATACTAGAGTTTTTTTTTTTTCTTTTTTAATTTAATTTTATTTAATCTTATTATTTATTTATTCATTTATTTATTGGAGTATAGTCAGTTACACTGGGTCCATTTCTGATGTACAGCATAATGTAGAGTTTTTTTTTTAATGTAGAGTTTTTAATCGTTACCACAAGCCTGTCATCTTGGGATCATAAAAAGGAACTCTGGCCTTAGTTCAAACTTCCATCAGGAAATTACCCTTTTGATTGGAAGATGTGTAATATGACCCTACAAGGTAGCAAGATGTACAGCCTAAGAGAGAGAGGAAAGGAAGGGATGCAATCATTTCTTCTCTTGCTCCATATCATTATTAGTCTAAAGCCAGTCAAGATAATTCCATCACCCTTGACTGTGATTGGATTCAGAACCGAACACACGACCAGATACAGGTAATTGGACATGAAGGAACACCTGCTGGTGATGCAGCAGAAGAGTGGGTGAGTGGGCTTGGGTCCTGGGAGAGTTTCACTGTCCCAGACAGTGGTTCCTGGCCTTCAGCACATCACAATCACATAGGGAGCTTGGAAAAAGAGGGATGTCTAGGTCCTACTGGCAGAGTTTCTGGTTCAGGTGGTGTGGAACTGAATCCAGACAATCTGTGTTTTCTAACAAATTCCTAGGTGATGCCCACCATACTGCCGTTCTGAGGAATTACAAGTCAATGGCTTAAAAGCAAGCCATAAGAGGCCATGGTCTCTTCGTTTCTCACATTGTTGTGTCTGGCTGAGAGGCTGGGCAGCTTTCTTAGCTCCAGAAGGATGCTGACACTGAGGCTGGCGTTGTTGAACTGAATTCCCCAGCTCTGAAGCCTTTCACGTAGAGCAATAAATTTTATGTTTAATTCTATTAAAATGTTAAATAGAACACAGATATGGAAAAATCTCACCAAACACATTTAACTTAAGTTATTACAAGGTAAACAACCCTGCAACCACCATACGTCCTCTCAATTTCCATGTGTCTAGTGTCAATAATTTAATATTTTTTCAAGCTAGTGAATTTTCTTATGCTGGTGAGTTTTCTGTCACTTGCCCACAAAATTACCCTGACAAAGCTGTCTCAGGGATATCTGTCTGCTCTGGATGTTTGGGTGGAAGAGATTTATTAGAAGGAAGTCCTTAGCAGAACAAATGATAATAATTATTTTATAAAATCAGGATTTTAATCAAGCATACACATTGATTAGAAAAACAAAGTCCAGACATAATCAGCTGATTGCATAAACAAATACTCTAAGTCAGGTAAGTGTGGTTTCAAACACTCAAAGTGGCCCCAGGGAAGGGACCACCATAGAATAAGGGACATTTAAACTGGTATCCTGAAGAAAGATGAATTTCCTGTTCATATCAACTTCTGTTTTCTGCTTTTTTTTTTTTTTAGAGTTGGTTACAGCTTACTATTTTCACTCCACATGGTAGATTCAATAACCCTTAGCTTATCTTTTTAATGCCAATTCCACAATGTCTGAAGTGAAAGATATCTTCTAGAGAGATTGAGTGGATTGAGTAGATCCCAACTATTCCAGGTTAGACAAAGCAAAAGCATCCACCATACAACACGCTATTCAAATACAACTTATTTCTTCCTGTGTGTGATGCTCATGGCAGATACAGTAGCCAACTGCCAATCACTGGAGAAATCTGTATCACTGATTATGTTGCTCTTAATTCATGACTGTATGTTTCAGTTATAATGTTTTAAGTTAAAAGCAGTGAACTGATAATTGAAGAAGACCTTGTCTCTTCACAAAGTATTAGTGACATCAGATTGGTGATTCACTTAGCTAACATTTTAAAGAGTGCTACTTAGACATAAGATCAACTTGGCCTTTAAATAAAGGGTGAGTTGCATGGGCTTATCTAATGCCTTCGTGATGCCAAATACTGATGTTCAGAATTGTTGAAACATTATATTATTAGTGAGCAAACGTATTCATAAGACACCTCCTTCCCCTCTTAACATCGTTTTGATTTGCAATTATTCTGGCTGAATAGAAAGAGGGTCATCACACTGGATTTGCCTGCATTTGAGAAATGGTCCCAAGGCTCCCATTAAATAGCGGAAGATTCCTTTCCTGAATCTCTAAATGATCTGTAGCTGTCCCAGTAAAAGAAGAATGTCCCAGGGCATTGTTTAAATATCTAGGTCAGGTTAGCTTTCCCCACAGGCTTATTAGACCCCAGTTCCGTTATCCGGGCTGTGGAGGGAACATAGAGACCAGGTCTCTCTTTCTTCTTTGATGCCTGAATGTCCAATCTTTGTGGTTAAAATATTGACAAACTTAGCTGAAAGGCCAAAATTGCCGAACAGGGTGATTATTTAGTCAATAACACCTTTACTCAGATTAAGACCTCAGATCAACACGGAAGAATATATTAGCAAACAGGGGATAGACAGAATTCATTTCAAATCCAAGTCCTACCAAAAATTAGCTGTATATCCTTAGGTGCATGGCTTGTCCTTTCTGAGTCTATTTCCTAATCTTTAAAAATACAATACCAACTATCTTAGAGCACTGACATGTTGATAAAAAATAAAGATTATGTTTCTAAGTTTCTATTTTCTAGCATGACTTCCTCTTCATAATAACTTAGCTGACTTTGATTTCCTTCCATCCTCCCCTAGCCCTGACAGCCAGAGTGAAAAAAAGGCACAGAGGTAGAAACTGAAGGAACAGAATTTTCAGGAATGTGCTAGACTTGTACATCTCAGATTTGAATGTGAATGCAACAGCTGTGAACGCACAGGTGCACCAGAAGGTTTGATGCAAAGAATAAGATTCTGCATTTCCAATAAGCTGTCAGGTGAGGTCTATGTTACTATCCAGAGTACACACTTTGGGGAAACAGGGAAAGGATAAGACAGTGAAAGAAAGCTTAGAACGCCACATCTGCCTTGCCTGGAGCTGCTAGGACAGGACCAAAGAAAGGACAGTTGCTGAAAAGAAGGAAAGAGCCCTTTACAGGGAGAGGGGTAATCCAGTGACAGACTTGTGGATATCCCACTGTCTTTTTGAACCAGTGAGATCATATTCCTAGCGCATCTGGCTCAGCCAATCCAGATGGGAGACTGGTGCTATCTTTTGCATGCAGGCATTTTCATGCTGCCGGTGACATTGGATCCTCAGGATTGTCACTTGCTATCTGGAACAAATCCCTGGACAGTTGATATCGTGCAGATTGTGAGAACCCTGATTCCTGAACTGTTCTCAATGTGCATCTCCTCGGGAGGGACTGGTGAGACCAAGAAAAAAACCAACATCCAAAGACTTTCATGGGTCCTTAGATTTTGCAACCAGTGCTGCCCCAGGGGCAAAGAAAAAGGCTGCATTGATTTGGTGCCAAAGGGAAGCAAGGTCTCTAAGCCTCTTCATTCGTCCATGAGCCCAGGAAGCTGAAAATGCCTTGACACACACACACAAAATCAAATTCTCCATGGCAACATAATCATCATGCTAGAAACACAGTCTCAGCTCACACAGGCAAGCATCTCAGAAATATATTGAGTGAGGAAGAAGAACAAAAGTTTCAGGGAAGAGATGGGAAATGTGATTGCTTGCAAAACTTGATTGGTGGTGGGGGGAGGGAAGGATGGGAAAGAAAACTCCAGATCCTTCTTCTTTCATGGGGCCAAAGATGCCTCTTCCCATTTGCCGTCTAATCACATCGAGTCACTGAAAACCTTCCCCTGACTTTCAAGCCGGTCTAACCAGGGCTCAGTGGGTTCCTACTGTGCAACCTGCTCCTCCTCTCCCTCTTCCCACCGACGGTAAGTGCTTCCCACAGCCCAGCCGACTTTAAGCCCAGATCAAAGGCTTTCCTGCCACAAAACAAATCACATTCGATAGCATCAGGTCCCTGCTAAGCCACAGTTACGTAGACCGACTTGACAGCCCAGTTAATGGCACTCTGACCCCAGTTTAATGTGTGTGGCCAGTCTTTTCAAAAGTAATTAGTTCTCTTCTTTGCTTGTTATTTCTTTGTGTGGGGATGAAAGGTGAGGAATTCCATTGGGCAAATCCCTTCCTCAGAGGCGATAGCATTGTGAAGACAATTACCGTGGACTTTAAGCATCCAACCCCACTCCTTGTCAGCGGGTTGCCTGGTCCTTGGCTGCCGCAGCAGGACCTAAGGTCAAAGCCTGTTTCTAAGGGTGTGTTTTCTCTCAGAAAGATGGGATTGTCTCTGACAGAACTTGCTTTCCTTGGAGTCTTGAGGGAACTTATTAGCACTCCTTTTCTACACTTTTCTTCTCAACTTTTGCCAGGACAAATGGACCCTCTCTGCCCCCTTCCTTTCTGGGTGTAAGATGAGCCAGAAATGGGTATGCTTGAGTTCCCGGAGCACACTGGAAGCAAAGTGGTCCTTAGTGCCATATGTTCAATGCATGACAAAGGTGTATGTGATTCCCAGGGGGTGTGGCAGTATTAAAAGTTGTCTGAGTGAAAGCAGCTCTTTTTCCTCTTTCTTGTTTGTACATTTCTGTCCCCCCTCTAACCTTAAAATAAACTACTTATAAGAATGAGATCACCAAGCAATTGAAAGCAACTCCTGAATTATGACTCCTGAGTGCACACCATGCTTTGACTAACCTGTTGATTCTTTTCCTAGATTAAAAGAAGTAAGAATGAAGAACTGAGCAGTTAAAGAATGACTAGCTCTTCACCCTCAACAGCCCCCTTAGCAATTCTGTAGGCAGATCATGCGGGCAAGATAACAGCTGAAGAGAGAGTCAGCCCATCGGCATGCAATGGAGATGATGCAGAACCCAACCTCCTGATTCTTCCTTTCCTCTTTCCTTTAAAAACTGTCATGGCTGAGCAGAATATTGGGAGTTGGTCTCAGGACATGAGTCCACCGTCTCTCCAGATTGCCAACTCTTCTGATTAAAGCAACTTTCCTTTCTACTGACACTTGACTCTTGATTATTGGCCTATGAGCAGTGAGCAGCCAAACTTGAATCCGGTAACATGAAGATTTGCAGGGAGTTGGTCTTTGTAAAATAGTTCAGCAGTGAGGGGCTGCAAGAACACATTCAGCTCACTGAGGAAGACGTAGCCTTATGGATGTCAGGAGTTTGACAATGTAGATTTCATCTGGGGTGGATACGAGGAAGTTCCCTGACAAGTGCATAGAAGGCTGAATGGGATTGAGAGAAGGAATTTGTAAAATACGAGATACGTGACTAAATGAATGGATGGACTATATAAAAAAAAAAAATCCAGAACTTGGAAATCAAAAGAGAATACAGTTTGTTCTTTCAACATCATCCTCAGGCAATTTTTAACAAGTCTACCCAATGATTGTTTAACTCTCAAGGAGAATGTACCTGTCATTTGATTTTGCTATTCACAGGTTGATTCAACCTTAGATGTTAAGAATCGGCATGTTAACTCATAAATGCTTGCCCAACAGAGAAGCTATAACCCTTCAATGTTTATTATCCTGTAAGACATTAACTAGTTCTGTGTCTGCCTAGAAGTATTATTCTGATATTCTTTTCTTTGCTTTCTGTTCTGTGGCATTTTTATCTATGAAAGTGAGATAATATTAATCATACCTACAGGGAGGGCAATTGTGAGGACTGAGTTGATGTGCCTTAAGGGCTGAGACCGGGATGGCTCATGGAAGTGCTAAGTATATCGTGATTTTAGCTTTGTGCTGGCGGGCATAAGCTGCTTGCAGAAGGATTATAAACTAGGCACCTTATCTTACCTCACAGGGAGGAGCCTCACCTGATAACGATAGAACTAGTAGCAATTATCTGGCATCTGGCTGTGAACTTGCTGTTTAATAAAACACTATATGCAGAATTCAAATCGAAACCAAGATGCTTTTTGAAATTTTCACGCGTATCTGACATTATTCTAGATTTCAAACCATGTGGAACAGTTTGCTCTTTGGGGTATGTTTGAAGTCTACCCTTTTTAAAATAAAAAGGAAGTTTAAAAGGAGGACATGTAGAAAAAAAAAGTTGTTCATTAGACAGAGCGAAAACTACTAGCCGTTTCAGTGGACAGATAGCACATTACTCTGTTTTTAAAAGGTGACAAATAAATTATTGCTTTAGGCTGATATGTTCAATGTTAATAAAAAATTACAGGTTTCTCGGCTTTCTAAATTTTACATTTGGAAAATGTGATAAAAATCTGTTCTTAATAATATTAACATAACAACATTTGTTTTATTATAAATATTCTATATTTGCTTATTTTCTATATATGTATTATATGTGTGTATCATATATTACTATGTACATCCATATATGCATCCATAGACAAGTATATGCATATGTAAACATATTCTATTACATGTGGATATGTGTATCCGACCATGTGCATATGCACCTTTCTCTACATATGTCTCTGACTCTGTATAAATCCAACCATACGAATAAATTTAACTCTTTGTATATCATACTGTATATATTTATATACACATATGCACATCATTTATATTGTGTATATATATGACGTCAAAATTATCACTAACAACAAATGTTAGTTATTGATTTTATGGTAATTTGTATTCTCCATGTAAATTCTATATGAATAAGTTTTGTACCTATTTTTCCAACCACATGCCAGAGTTTCAGCACAGTGCCTGGCACATAATAAGTGCTCATTTAATATTAATAGAAGAATTGTTATTCAGGAATTCATCCAAACTAGTCATTTGCAGCCTTTGTTGGATTTTAGAATCACCAGGGAAGCTTGTAATTATTTACTTTCCCGATAACTGTGGTGAGTCCCATTCCAGACGATTAGTTCAGAACACATTGGGGATGGGCTCAGGCATTGCAGTTTACAAAGCTCTCCAGGTTATTCGAATGTACAGTGCTTGGAAGAGAACCAGTGACCTACTATCTTCCTGAGCCTGTGTTTAGTTCCCCTAAGGGCAAGGATCAGCCAGGTGAATGGAGGGGAAGTTGTCAGCCGTGGGAGCTGTGCTGCATGTTGGGTTCTGGGCCACTCCATTCCGACCCTCTTGTTACAGGGAAAAACAAATCTGACTCCATATGAGATCTGTCCTTTGGCTCTGACCCTGCGCTCTGTCTCCTGGGCTCAGTCTTGCTGGCTCTGCACCTCTTGTAAAAGAATGTTGCCTGGAGCCTGAAATATATGGAAACCCATTCGCAAGGCTCTGACCTTTAAGGGTATAACACTTGCTCATTCATATAGAGATTAAAAACTTGCAGAACAGAGAATAACATTTGTCTTGTTGGAGGTTTACAGGGACACTGTGACCTGACCCATGTGGACAGCTGCAAGAACAAAGGATTCCACCACAAGAAGTTTGCAACAACTAACCACACCCCTTCCTCTTTTTAGTGTAAAAGGAGCCTGAATTCTGACTTGGGGAAGATGGTTCTCTAGGACATGAGTCGCCCATCTTCTTGGTCTAATGGCTTTCTGAATAAAGTCATTATTCCTTGTCCCAATACTTTGTCTCCTGATTTATTGGCCTTTTGTGTGGTGAGCAGAATGAGTTTGGACTTGGTAACACTCTGACCATATCTCCTGAATGATCTTCCTGATTTAGACCCCAGCTGGGAGAAGGAGGAGAGGTCAGCCTCCTCTCTGTATACACTCATGCTAGCCTTGTGCTCAGGTGCCCAGATTTCCCCATGAGCAGGTAATTATAATAAACTGAAGCAGAGACATCTGTGTCCTGTCAGTATCTGTCCTTTAGGAGAGGAGCTGGCCTGTGATCAGACTCATTGCTTGCCCAGAAACCACGAAGAAGCTAGAGGCAGTAATGACCTTCTGCCACCACTCGACTGGGTGGGATTGAGATGAGCCCTGGCTCTGGATGCCCTGTGGGAAACCCTGCAGTCAAATCTGCCCACCCATGTCTTCTCCTGGAATGATAAGTGGTCCTCCTTGCTCCAGTCTAACACTCTACCCTGCAGTGAGAAGGAGCTTTTGAATATGCAAGTCTGCTCTTAGCATGCACACAATGCTTCAAAGCCAGCATCACTGGTCCACTTTACAGATAAAGAACCGAGGTTGAGAGCAGGTAAGTAACTTACAGATGCTCACAGAACTTGTAAGTAAACGCTATAGGCAGCATTTGAACTCTGGTTAGTTTCCAAGTCTCTTTTCTTTCTAATACACCCCTCTTTAACCCATGTTAGTGAATCAATTTGCTGACATGATTAGGAGAAAAACTTTGGATTCAGATGATTTAGATGTGAATCCAAGCATTTCTCCTTCTTAACCATGTGATTTTAGGCATGTTCTATGAGTTCCCTGAGCCTCAAGAAGCCTGTCTAAAATAAAAGGTCATAATGCCTACTTTACAGTATCTTTACAGAGACTAAATACCACAGTATGGGTGAAATGCTTTATAAAATTTTTGGCACAGAGAATTCATGAAAAGGCAGTATTCATAAAAAATTGTTATTAATATTTTCCTGCTGGGTCTTTGATTGGCCCTTCTTTTTCCTTTAGAATAGCATTCTTAAACTCCTTTCTCAACAAAATGTAGAAATTACTAAGTTGTAAGTCATTGATCCCATTATACCAGAATACTTGTGACATGCAGTATGAAGCAAACCATAAATACATAAATAAACATTATAAATCAATTTTCCTGTTAATGGAGATTCAAAGTTATAAATTAGAATATTAACAAATTAAATCATGCTGTACATTCCTAGAAACAATATCAATAACACAGCTACTAATTAGGACTTATTCTAGAAGGTAAAGATGAATCAAAACTGGAAATTTACTAATGTGATTGACCTCACATCTCAATGGGGAAATATAGTCAAGACTAATTCACGTGAACTCTGCTGGATCTGTGTACCTCTTGAAACTGCATACAATTTTTTTCTCAACTTGAAAAAAAGTTTCGCATGTTAATTTGATATGTAAACATCATCAGGTATTTAAAATAGTCTTTCAAAATTAAGAAATTCAACAATACAAATATATCTATATACACACTTTAAATGTGATTTAAAATGTATCTGTCTAGATATCAAACATCATATTTGTTAAAGGCATTTCACATAAGACGTTAAGTGCCCCGTTCTTAATTCTATTATGTAAAGACACACGTCCAATATTTAATCACAGTTATCTCTAGCTGGTAGGATTACACATTTTTTTTTTGTATTTTCTCATTTTTCGTATTAGTATTTTATATGTGTAAAATGAGAAACATTTATTATATTGTAAAAATGAGTTATTGAAGGAAATATCTTGGTAGAATTCATTCTTCCTTCTTATAACATGTTATAATAAGAATATATTTTGGTAGGTTTTTATGGTAAGTACACGAAATACAAAAATGAAGGAAATTAAATTTTTAAAAACAATTTGTAAAAAATTCCTCATGATAAATCAAAGAAGAGTAAGGTGGGTTTAGGGGAACAGTGATCAGCATGCTTTGGATGTCCGTTACGTGCTGGGAAATCTGGTTTCATTCCATTTTAACCCCCTCCCCGTTCCTCTCCTGAACGCTGCCCTTGGGCATGGCCCCAGCGCGTGGAGATGCTCGCTTTACTCAGCACTCGCCTTTAGGGCTTCAATCACCTACTCACCAACTCTTCGGTGGAGTTGAGCTGGGCTGGTAGTACCAGCGAAGTCTGAGGAACTGGAAAAAGCCATTGGCGAGAGCAGGGAAGCCAATGGGTCATCACAGTTGTCTAAAACAATAGGAGACAGAGAGAGAGAGAAAGTCATGTTAGCAAGAAATATTCCATAAGGAGTGTAATCAAAGCCTTAACCACAGCCGCTTATGAACTACCTGCTCTGTCCGAGGCCAGTGCTCCTGTTTCCATGTGCCAGTTCAAATACTCCTCACAACAGCCTGAGAGACAGGTGGTACTTTTCTTTCACAGTTGGGGAAACTCAAGTTCAGAGATCCTAAGTAGTTTGTCCAGGGTCACAACACTGGGACCTAATATGACCAGAATTCCTGCCCAGATTTGTTTAACTCAGAAGTCCAACCATCGATGCGTTCCTTTCATCAACCACTTGGGCAAAGCCTCAAGTTAGGGCTACTGAGCTTAGCCTATAAGAGAGAAGACTGTTTAAAAATGGGGAATGTTGTTTAACTACCCTCTCACCTTCAGGGAGGGTAAGGACCCTCCCTAAGGACCCTTGGAATAGTTCTGTCTAGAGAAACAGAATGATTCAGAATGTCTCACTCGCAGTTGTGAGAAAGTCTTTGGAAAATGACTTACTAAGTTTAATTATTCATTTCTATTCTATGAAGTGACAGAGAATAGTCTCCAATCTCATACAACCTTGAATCTGACATTTCCATCAGTAGCTACCCTTCCAGCCTTCCCTAAATGTAGTAAGGCTCCCCTGATGCCGCCCAGATGTGGAACAGGGTGGAGCCATGGAAGAGGTGTGGTCTTGACAACATGGGTGTGTTCCCCAGATTGCCCTGATCATCCCATCTCATGTCCTGGACCCTGTTCTTCACAGAGCATCGTGGCCATGTGAACAGTTTGTGATCAATCATTTGTTGGTTTGTGTTCTCCAATAGGTGACACGCTCTTTGTGGGACCTTAGCAAATAATCTGGCATATAATAAGGTTTCAGTAAAGGTTCATTGAAAGAATGAAATGGTGAGGGAAGGAGGGAGGAAAGGGAAGAAGGAAGGAAGGGAGGAATCCACATAACAGTGACAATGCTCTTACTTTTCTCCCATTTTATGTACCATTGATCTTGCAGAACATGGCAAAATGAGCTCATGTAATCTAGACACACCTCGTTCAAAACAAATTTGAAACGCATTACTCAGTTTCGAAGGAAACTTCATGACATCAAAGGCTCTGAGGAAGAGCTGATTTGATATTTTTAAGGGGAAAATGTACATGGGATTAGGACGTGGCTTGTTTACCCAGCAAATTCCTGGAGAGCAGTATTTCATCTATTTGCAAGAAAATTAATGAGAAACATAAGGATTAAAATTTTGTTTGTTGAATGTGTAAAAAAAAATATCAACTGGCAAAGTGTATTTTGAGTTTTTCCCAAACACAAATGTTTGAAAAATATTTTGAGGTATTTGACGAACACACAATAGAGCCAGAGCCTCCCTGGGGAGGAATAACATGAAAATCACAGCAAGGGCACCTCGGGAGTGCTGGTCATTCTGCAAACAGAAAGCAGAACTCAGGGCCACTTTACAACAGGCAGAAGATGCTGGTGAAGGGGGTGGGGGTCCCTGCACGCTTCCCACACAGTTGTTTGGAAATACAAATTTGTTACTCTGTTTATATGGTAGGAAACAATTCGAATGTAACGCAAATCTTCCATTTGCTTCTGCTGATTTCATCATCAGGAAACATTTGACTGCAGAAGATTGAACTCAGCCGAACTGAGCCCCAGATGAATACACCATGCACATGTACACACACACTCAGCACCACAAAGGATTTCTCTTTGCAGCTGAATTACGAACCTCACTTATCCTCATCTATGCTTACAATGCTCCTCCAATTTCAGATAAAACCCCTTCCACAATCTCCCAATAACTCAAAACTTTTCTAAGACCCACTTCTATAAGCAAACTAAAGACCTTTTGAAGGTCAAGTAATATTCATTATGGTATGCATTAAACAAATAACATGTATAAAACTATGCTTCCATTTTCATGAGGTCCTTTTTTTTTGTTTTTAATATATCACTAATGACATTTTTGAGTATCGTGTTCCTAACTTTATTTTCCTCCTTGGGCAGAAACAGAAATGACCTAATCATTTCCATTTAATTCAGTCCAATAAATATTTATTTATTATAGGGTCTTACTTTATGCTTGCCCTTGAATAGGCATGAGGATAAAGTTGAGTAAAATTGAGCCTCGGACCTCAGGAGCTCAGAGACCATTGAGAAACATGAAGATGTCAACAAATAAGTAAAGATGGAAGAAAGTTTCACCGACATTATGTCCAAGCCAATTAAATGGGTGTCTAATGGTGCAGCCATCCAGGCAAGCGATCTTTCTGGTCTCCCCAGCCCTGTGCAGGTGCCTTTCCCCCAGGCGCTGGCCTCAAGGAGAAGTAAGCTTCCAGCCCTGCTGGCCTCCTGATACCAGTGGTCGCTTTCCCCTCTGCCCGTTTCCTCTTCTGAGAAGTCCTTCCCTCCTGTCTCCCTCGGTGGTGTCGACGTTTCCACTTTGGAAACTGATGAACCCATTGAAAACGATCTGTGCTCACAGAAAGGGAGTTTCTCAGGACCCCTTTTTTCATGGACTGTGTACATGGCAGTGGCTTTTAGAGGAAGTGTCTGAACATTTGTTCTCCTGTCTCTAAAAGTTTTCAAATGAGAAAGGAAGAAAAACCTTCCCCTCCCCAGCCCACAGAAAGTTCCTTCTGTCTTCTCAGCGCCACCTAAACAAACCTGACAAGTCACCTAAACGGAGACTAGACCAGGACTCAGACTGGTGGCCAAACTACCCCTCGTCATCAGGAACTAAGAGTGTGTCCATAAAACCATTCTGAATACAAAAGTATGTATTATTTTTACATGCATCCTATTCTTAAAGCAGAAGAGAAATGATCCAGCATAAATGAGAATAATACCGTCAAACAATGAGGGTTTGAACTGGACAGGTCCACTTATACCGGATTTTTGCTTCAATAAATACCTAGGACAGCGCCTCGGGAATCACGGTGGGTGGGATCCGCGGATGCAGAATCCGGATCCGAGAGCGGATTTTCCACTGTGTCAGAGGGGGGCACCCCTCAACTCACGTTGTTCAAGGGTGAACCGTAATTATTATTATTATCATTATTTTTTTTTTTTTTATTTCTGATTTGGGACAGTCTAGGATAGTGGAAAGTGTCAGGATTGTCAGAACCAGAGGATCCTCACTCTAGATCAGGTCTCCTCTTTCCACTTGGTGACTCCAGATAATACATTCGATGCACTCAGCTGTTTCTCCATCGGCAAAACCGGGTCATCTCTGCCATATCTAACCAGAAGATCATTTTTATAGATGAAATGAGAAGAGAGGCAGAAAGTCCCCCTTTAAAGGATAAACTGCAGTATATGATTTGTCTGTAATGTCTCCTGCGCTCCAGAGCAGCCATTTCAACACTTTTATTCCTGGGATCTCGTTTCTGTGTCACGAAAGCTGCACAGGAATGGACATCACCAAAAGCTCTTCTGTACTAGAGGTCTGCCATCGACCTGGGAGAAGGAGGATAGGAAGTGGAGGGGAGACGAGGGGTGACGCCACCGAGGGAGTGAGGACCACATTGTGTGGGGCAGTCCTTCCCTCCTGATTGGTAGCCTGGCTAAAGCTGGGCCGACATCACACCAGACACATGGCTGGGGCGGGAAGACACATAGCACCATCTGCTCCTCCATCCCTGCAGGCTTTAAATAAGCAAACCAGTGTGGTTGTCAGATTTTAGGCACCACTCACAGCTCAGCCTTCTGACAGCATGTTTGCACAACACTAAATTCATCCTTCGGTTCTTCCCAAAGTGTGGGGATGTTTATCTGTATTTACATGAGGGAAGAGGATAGGGTGAAGGAATCCGGGGAGGAGGAGAGATGTTTGCAGTTGAGGAAAAGAGTAAGGCGAGACTACAAGTCCAGTTTCCTGTGGAACTCACAACCTGAGACAGACTGTAACGATTTTCCCAGAAATGAACGTTGCATTGGTGAAGTAGAATATTTTCAAAATATTCCCTTAAAAGGTTCATTCTCTAAAAGACGTGTTGCAAAAATCAGGTGAGATGAAAAGGCTGTTTAAAAAATGCAGACCCTTATTCACATGTGATTAGTTATTGTCTATTTTCCTTCAATGAGTAATTTGCTGCCATCTTTACTGCTTTCCCTTACGACGTAAAGGCCACCTCCAACCTCACCCCACACCGGGGCAGATAAAAATCCACACCTGCGGGTATGACCTCTTTCCATTCACTAGGTGTTGAATCACCCTAGTCCGATCTGCACATGACTTAGCCCTATATTTATGGACTAAGACGATGTCAAAACCAGAAGGAACTCCTGAACTTGTGAAAGTTACAAATGAGGACCTCAGGGTTTAACTGCTCAGAATTAGTTAATTAATGGACTAGCCTGGACCAAAACTCAGAGTTCCTCACTCCCAGATGGTGACCACTAGGTCAAAATTACCTGCCACCTGTGCGTAAGTCTGGTAACCATTAGTTATATCATTCTTCAGAACGTTAGTTGTAACAAATGACTTTTTTTCTGCAAAAGGAAGGGCACAGTTTCATTTCCTGGATAACAGAAAATCACTGAAGGGTAGTTCATAATTTTCAAAAGAATTTGAATTTTTCTTTTCTATGTTTCTTGTGTCCTACCCACAAAAAAGAAAAAAGAAAAAGGAATAAAGGGAGGACAAAAGAATAAAGAAAAATGTCTTTGTTTCCTTATTAATATTTGTGTGGATCCTCAAATCCAGCATTTTATTTGATATTTTCTATCTGAAGAAGTGGGGATAATTTTTTCCTCAATGCATACGTACTGTTAAACACTAAAGGTATTCTGTCACATTAATTAAAAGCTAAAGACACAAAAGAGAATTCTGAATACATATGATATTTACACAGCTTCTTAGAAATTGTCATGAACTCTACTTTAAGAAACATTCTTTGTTGTCAACATATATTTTTATTCATCATTATTAAAATACGACTAGATTCACAGATGGTCCTGAAGTTAAATTGTGAGCACTGCCTTGATTACCAGAGTAAATTGTCTGTATACGGGGATTTGGAGCTTGTATTTATAGGTGAGATAAAATTCCTCTTAGCGTTACCCACTTAATGGCCTACTTTGTTTAAACAGCATAAAGCATGCATTTTGTGTAGTGCCTGCAGTGGTACTCAGAGGTGACAACTCATGCTTTTAGCTTCATTTATTTTTCCCCTTGTTACCTATAATTTCACTTAGCAAACAACAAAAATAAATACCCTAATATTACCCTGGAATCTGACCCTGTTCTGGTTTTCCACCATGAAATCCTAAAAGATAAATTTACTACCTATTGAGCCGACCGAGAAACATGGCTCTCTAAAATGAGTCATGAAAAGAAGGTTCAACCTTCTCTACGCTGACATCTGCTTGCCTTTTGATTGCCTGCTGGATACACAAAGTTGTGCACTTCGCTGTGGAAAGACAGAATTAAAGTCAAGAACATAGACCCTGAGTCAAAAAAAGCCAAACATCTACTTTGGGTTGAAAGATAATCCATTAAAAAACAAACAAACAAACAAACAAACAAAACCTCCTTATGTTTATGAGCAATTACATGCAGGAACCCTTTGGCCCTGGGCCCTCTTCTGCCTTCTCGGTGAATGTTCCCCGGGTTTTACTTTTCTGGGTTTCAGATTCCTCAACCACAATGTGGAGGTTCTTGTTGGTTTGTTCAATCAGCAGACTTTAAGGGGGCACATTTTAGATAGCAGAGTTTCCATCAGGCTTTAAAGAGAGTAAACGCAATTGCAACAGGTTCCTCCAACATGGTAGGGATGTCCACACCGTCACTGCCCTGCAGTAGAGGCTGGCGATGGACAGACTGGGGAGCAGCAGGTGGGCGGGCGTCAGGCGGGGAGTGGGGTAATCCTGTCCAGGGATTAGTAAGAGGGCTCTGGGACTCTTTGGAGGCTTTTAAAATAATTCTATTCAAGATGTTAGGAGAGATTAGGTTTGCAGATACTGAGCTTCACTTATAGGTGCTTGCTAGGACTCACTGGTAATCAAACCCACTGGTAATAACTCACTCACTCACTCACTAGCTAATAGCCAGACAGCAGCGGCAGCCTTCATTCCTCCCGAGCCTCTGGTCAGCTCCCCAGCCCGGTGGTCAGCCGTCACTTCACTGCAGCGAGGGGACGCTACCATTCACGTGGGCTGGGTGAGCAACCTACGAGTCTCTGTTCATTTCACACTCTAGTCAGTGTCGAGACTGGGACTTTGAACCAAGGTCTGTGTGGCTCTTGGCACATCGCCTGTCTGAAAAAACCTGCTTCCCACCCCTCAAATGATGGCAGGGGTGCATCATACACTGGCCAGGGCAGCCTCCTCTTTGATCACCTTGTGTGACTTTAGCTCTTTCCTTCTTAGATTTTCAAGAACACTCGTATACTGGCTGTCCCATCATCAGCCCAAACATGATGGCCCCAAAATACACTTCCCCAGATTAACTTCTTTCCTCCCAGATGACTCCCTTTCTCCAAAACTGCCGCTGATGGATTTTTTTTTTTTTTTTTGATTCGCAGGTTAGGAATGTCGTGTTCACAACTGTTGCTTAGTTTCATGTATTTTCTCCTTTTTAGCCTTAAGTCTAATTTATCAGTGACTCAATCTAATGTAACAAATGTCTCTGAAGCCTCTCATGTGTGAGGCATATGATGTACTGACCATCTGGGGCATACAAACATCATGTTGAGCAAGGACTTAAAAAAAACTTTTTAAAGGACATTATTAATTTGGAGTGGCACAGATAATTAGGTACTTACTTGCTTATTTTTAATGGAGGTCCTGGGGATTGAACCCAGGACCTTGTGCATGCTAAGCATGTGCTCTACCACTGAGCTACACCCTCCCTGCCCAAGCAAGGACTTTTTTAATCATAATACTTCACATCTAGGACTATGTGTATGTTCAATAAATCTTTGTTGAGAGAAAGGATGAAAGGTACAAGTCCTACCATGCTTTGTTGTTGTTTAGAAAGATCTCTCAGATTCATACTCACTTTTTTTCCTCCCTTGCCCACTCCTGGATGTTAATTCATGCTTTCATATATCATGTTATGATTTTACAAGTCTGCTGAGGCTCCCCTGGGCTCTACCCTCATTGGACCATCCTTTCTAAAATCCTGCTTTCAACGAATTTTCTTCACCAAGACATACGAGTCACGCCAGCCTTTAATCTGGTTACTACAAGTAGCATCATGAAGATGAAAGAACGAAGAGGAAATTATTAACAGATAACAGGTCCAAATTGAGCAGAGTGTCATTAATGGAGGCTCCCAGGCTGATCAGAGAGTCAGAAAATGACATTCAATAGACCGAGGTCAGGAGTATGGGGCTGGGATTGTGATGACATTTGTTCAGAGGCTGAGGATCATGCCCCCCAGAAGAATCCTTCTGACATTGTCCAAATTCAAATGTGCTAAAGCTATTAAATCTTTGGGACTCTGAATGGTCATAGTTTAACTGGATTAGCTAGAATACATGATACCTCTGATGGGTAGAAAATGTAAAATTTATCGATGAAAAGGATTAGAAGTTTCTGGAATAAGAGAAGCTGAGAGTGGTGGCTAGATTGCTTTGGAGGATTTTAGAAGAGACTGATAAGGGGGAAAAAAAAAGCAAATCTTTGAAAACAAAATGTTACCAATTTAAAAGCTTCCTAAATCCAACTTTGTTTCTATATATTCTCATTCCCTCTTCCCAGTCCTACCTCTCAACACTCCACATATCCACAGACACCCACACACCATCATAAAATAGTGTCAGACCAGCTTCAGAAGTTATTGGGTTTTAAGCAAAGCTAAATACATGAACAAATGATCTATATAATGATAAAGGGAGGAAATGGGGGAAATAAGATAAAAGCTTTAAAGAATGTAGAAATAATGTCTTTTGACTTAGGAAAGTGCATTGTTCAAATGATCATTCATGGGATATTGAAATGAAGAAAAAGGGCAGCTGAAGAATTGTGAAGATGGTGCTTCCGTCAAGTCAGAGATCATAAGAGTTGAGAGTTTCTCTCCTAGAGCTGTGTCTTTCTCAGTAGATATCTATTCTTTTTTGAATACACTGGAGCTAAACTTCCAATAGATAATCACGATCTTGTATTGAGTGATTCTACATTACACAGAAAATCCTGGTTACTCAGGAAACTATGATCTTAACATGCAGATCGATCAATCCACACACAAGGATAAAAATCCTCTTCATCTTTAATGGGTCTAGGCGTAGAGTTCCTAAAGGAAACACTAACATCTCTGTGTGTCATCAATCTATTCTCCAGAATTTAGGAAAAATGCCTGATTGAAAAGATAGGCTTGAGTTGGGGACTGGCCAGCTGGCTGATAGCACAGCCAGATGAGTGTCAATGCCAACCATTTACAAGTAGATGGGGTAAACATGCACTGATAATCTGAACAAATATTGACTTTTATTGGTCTTTGTAGATGAGAAAATAATGCCAGCCCAGAGGTGGAAGCAGCAGTACTTCAAGATCATAGTCTGGCTGTGTGTGTGTGTGTGTGTGTGTGTGTGTGTCAGTGTGTGTGATTTCTGGACCAGATGGAGACTGCAGTGTATTTGGAAAGAGGCAGACATTGGATTCCTGCCCAGTCTAAATTCAGATCCTGACTCTACAGCTTACTAATTATATGGCCTTTGGAAAGTTACTTAGTATCAGTTTTCTGTATATATAATGGGGATAATTACTATATCCAGGCTTGTTATAAGAATAAAAAGAGACAATTCTTGTTAAATATTTAACCCAGTGATTGGCACAAAACCGGATAAACATTAGTTTCCTTTCTTTTCTTTTTTTAATCATAAAAAGTTTATTTCAGGTCAAGGAATATTATCAGGAATAAAGAGGGTCATCTCATAATAATAAAAATGTCAATTCAATAGATATGATATAAAATTTCTTAACATGCATGTGCCTAATAACAGAACTTCGAAACACATAAGGCAAAAGTAAATCTTAAAGGAGAAATGAATAATTCTCTTTTGTATCTGGAAATTTCAGCCCTCCACTTGACAGAGTAAGTAAACATAAAATCAGGAGCAACACAGTTATCCTGAACAAAAATGTCAGTCAACTGGAGAGTTATCAAGCAACTCCAAAAGACATAATTTGTTTAAGTGATTATGAAAGATTTGCTTAGATCTATGACAGTTTGAGATCTAAAGCATGTCAATAAACCTAAAAAAGGCAAAAAGAGAAGTAAGTTATTTCCCTTTACTTTTTATCCTTCTCTCCTTAGTCAGGCTTGTCATCTCTAGTTCCAGCCATTGTTTTTGAAAAATGTCATTTCTATTTTTGTTTTTTTTTGGGGGGGGAGGGGTTAAGGGAGGGGTGGTAATTAGGTTTATTTATTTATTTATTGTGATGGAGGTACTGAGGATTAAACCCAGGAGCTCATGCATGTCCTCTACCACTGAGCTATGCTCTCCCCACCCTGAAAAATGACATTTCTTGTACCCTCTACTGTGTCTTTTAGACTTTGTCCATCCAGGTGATTTTAACATGGTTTCTCTATCAGCTCTTCAGGGTACATTCTGTACCAAGAGCTTTTCTGTTTATGCATTACTTGTGCTCCAAGGCCGAACACAGTACACTTTCTCAGTTTGACCACATTTTTTCCTTGCATGCGTTTAATAGTTCTGAGACGCCATGTGCCAGGCATCATGCTCTCTGGTCCACAGACTGGTGAGACCAAAAAGAACAGGAAGTAGAGCCCCTCCCTAACATTACTAGAACGAGGCTGTGGACAATGTTTGCATTTCTTTCTAGCCCTTACATTTTATTTACTTAAAAACTTTTACCATATTGAAATAGGGCCTTCCATGTTTGTGTTTTTAGACTATAAGTTTAGAAAGCTGAGAAGCACTGCTTTGGGCAAGATAGTCACACCCACTGTATTTTAGAAAGTCTGTTCCGATTTCGGTGTAGAAAATGGAGCGTGCGTAGGTGTGTGTGTGTCCGGGGTAAGGATGGGGTAGGGGGATGAGGGTCAAAGGTGGGTGACAGGAGAACCCAGTCAAAGCCTTTAGGAATAGTAATGAAGAAGTAACGAAGACCTGGACTAAGACAGTGGTAATTGGAACCGGGAGAAGCTAAGGAAATTTACTTATGTAAGAATCGTCATTGCCTGCTGATTTGAGAGGGAGGTGAGAATGAAGGACCACTTCAAGATTTCTGGCTTCAGAGATTCTAGGTTTTGTTATCCTAGAGACCTGGAAAGCTCACAAATCGGTTTGTAAAATTAGCAAATTTAAATCAAGCAAAAGAGAGATGATGAATGAATCACACAGTAAAATGATGTCCAAACGATACATAAAACTCCTCATCTTTCTGTCAGATAAATAGAAGTAGTATCAGGGGAGCAAAAAAAATATATTTATACATCAGATGGCAAGTCATAGGATGTTATCAAGAGATGCATTCTTTCTTGAGAGGTGAGCAATGAGCATGCTCAAGGGGAAAGAAGGATGGCATTGGCCCGAGGCAGGTAGTTCCTCAGAACAAAACTCTAGTTCCTTGCTCCTATATGTCTCTTCAAGGTCAGACTCTTGGGTGCTTTTCTGCTGACATTCCTTGCTTCTCTGTCTATGCTCAGAACTGTCAAATTCCTGGCAGCCCCCAGGGCACGCTGTGTCACCTGTCTGTACCCCTCCACCTCTGACTCTGTCCCGAGTGCCTCCTTCCTCTCTTCCCCTCGTCCAACCCCATCCACTGCACTGGGTGCAGATGTCCCCAGAAGCCTGCCTTGATCTCTCCAAGCAGAGAGCACCACCTCCCCCTTGGGGGGTCTTTGATGTTTTTTCTGCCACTCCACTGGGAGGCACCGTCACAGTGACGGGCTGGTTTTTTTTTTTTTTTCATATTATTTTTCATTAAAGGTTATTACAAGGTACTGAACATAGTTTTATCTATTTTTATATATAGTGGTTAACATTTGTAAACTTCAAACTCCCAAATTTCACCCCCTACCTGTTCTCAATGTTCTCAAAAGACTTTTCTCACTGAAGGGAGGGAACCAAGCGGAGTTCAGAGCTAAGTTCCAAATCTGGTCCTTCTGTTCGAGTATGCTATTTTTCAAACAAAATTTATCCACACCAAAGCACTAGAGAGAAGACAATTTAATACGTGCTGATAAATATTAATTATTCTGAGATCCTCCGATAATCAGAGTACAATTTTGGAATTACTACCTTTTATGTAATTCAATACGAATCCTGAATATAATTTACTGGATCAGATTGCGGTGTGCTGTTTGCTAAAACTCTGCACTCTAGAGAATGTTTGCTCTTCAGAAGACAGGGGAAGGGGTAGGTTCCAACAATCTATTCCACCAATTGCTTCTGTCCAGAGAGCCTACTCATCTGGTATCAAATATGATCCTGCAGGACTCTATGAGATGACCTTCCAGGCACTCAACTATAATGATTTTTTGAAGACATTTCAGGCCTCTAGATAATGACTTTTTGGGGACAGGCTAAAAATAAAAGCTTGTTCCAGGCAAAACGCTTCAGAATGTTCTACTTTCCCTTGTAAAATGCCCTCCTCCTCCTCCTCCTGAATTACAATTGTGATTCTTAAGCAAACGTTGGCTGTAGCTATGAAGACATAAAACGCTATAAATGTTATATGGACGTGTCCAGGTAGCAGGCACTGTCATTTAAAAACATCAATAAAGTTTGAGTTGTGTTCCAAGTTTGCAAATTTGTCACGATCAGATGAGTTCAAGTTCCATTTTTCCCCCATCACCCAACCCTTCAAAGGATGCAGGAAGAGATGAAAAGGAACAGGGAAGCACGTTGTATTGTGTTCACTAAATATCTCCCATTTGGGAGGAAATCTTTAACAATCAAATAACATGAGAAAAGACACACTGGAAAGCAATTATAACCCTGGTAAAATTTCATTTCATTGCTGAAGACAGAAAGTGGTGTGTTTCAAATCCCTGAGCCAAGATTAACAGGGATGGAGGGAGTGGTCCATGCTCGTGAACCAAGACAATTAACTTTAACGTCATTACCAAACACGAGAAGTCATTCTTTCAAGTCTCAATAACCTCAAAGTGAGATGCACTCATTGCTACTTTTTCTTCCTTTTTTCTTCCCTCCCCCCACCCCAACATTGTACTTCACAAGCTGAATGGGCCTGACAAGGAGCCGGTTTGAAAGTTAAGGGTTCTTTCCCGGAACAAGGTTAAGTTTAGCTTTGATGACAGCACAGCTTGAAAATCTCCTGCCAAGCATTTCCTCCGGGTAAGAAGGAGAGGATTTTCACTCTCTCTGTCAGCTTTAGCTCTATCTCAAGTGGTGATGAGTCAAGCCTTGGAAGAAAGAAGACAGAATGTAGGAAATAAACCTTTAATGCCTCACATTGGTCCGAGAGGTCCAGACAGAATGTTTCAAGTGCATTTTGATGAACTGGGTCGCAAAGCCTAGTCGCCTGGAGTCAGCATAATATGTTTGGAAGGTATTCCGGTCTGTTTGAATGAAATTTTAATCGGGAAGTAAATTTAGTGGACTAGGAAGATGTGAACGCAGGCCATTTGATACTAAATACTGTATTTTCATGCAATCTTGAACTGAACTTATATGAATACTGACAAATTGAAAAAAATGATTATTTGCTCATATTTGATATTAATTGATGCTTGGATTGGATAGTATTTTTTTTTCATTCTGGCTGAGGCTGCCTGTGCTTTTGGAAAAGGTGGATGCTGGGGAAATTCTACTTTGGTCATCTCCTGTGTCATATTTAACCTCGGTTCCAGCATCCTCAGGAGTTTTACCACCTATTATGGTCCAGGCACCAGGATTTTGATTTCCTGGGGAACTTCCCGGAAGAGTGTTTCTCAAGCCTTATTGACAGCATGAACTACAAGAGGATCCTGGTAAAACATAGATTCAGATTCGGGATCAGGTTCCCAAACAGCCCATGACGCTGGTACGCGAGTCATATGTGTGCAAAGCCTTCAAACACTGGTGGCCTCTCTCTTCTGGATTTCTCTTATTTTACTGTTTCATGGAACTGCCTCACTCACTGGCCCAACTCAGACCTCTGACATCTAATGAACTCCTTACGACCATCTGGCCGAACTAACCCAGGATACTTCAGTCCATTGCTTTCATTTGCTCACAATCTCTTGACCACGCTTGCAATCTTGGACTGTTTAGAAAACATACAAGTGATTTCTACAGACCCTCTGCTCAACACTGTTACAACATCAGAGTACATCCAAGCCGAACTTGAACTAAATCACCGAGTAGAGACTAAGGGTCCACAATAAAAACTTCCAAAGGGAGACCCCATCCAGCCCCCTTTCAGAGGCTTTTACTGCTTGGAATTTGGAATTACCCTGAGTATGTGCATGGCAACATTCCCACGGTCTCCAGAGCCGACACGATACACAGACAAGGGAAAGCGAGAAGGATCTCTGCCTTCAGGTTGGTTCCACTCTACAGCCTCCTCTGATCCTGGGGCTCCAACTACTTGGTCCTACCTTCTTGAAATTTGGGATTCTGTCTTCTGCAACACTGGAGATACAAGTCCCCTGTGCCTTATTGAACTTCCTGATGTCCTGAGGAGTTTCCTTTGTCTTTTTGAGGATCTCCCAGACCCCTTGTCCATGGACCCTCGGAATCTGTTTCTGGACGATCTAGAATTGCTGGTAGGTAAACTCTGCTCCTGAAGCTGACATTTCTGTGGTCCTCACGAGTCCAGCCCTCACCTGACCAGCTGGTCCCCACTCACAAACCAGCAGGATGGTTTTTATTCTTTCACTTTATATGACTGAAGAGATACCGACATGAAATCAGCATTTAAAAATCAAGAGCCTTCTTCTGACAGCTGTCTGAGTGACCGTCCAATCACTTTGGTGAGGCCGTGGTGACTCTCCCACCGTTCGTTTTCAGTCCAGCTCTGATGGCAATGTTGCATTATCACTGAAACCATCCTACTGAGAATAAAGCATTGGGAGAAGCCTCAGTCCAGAACTAGAGGGTCCACGACTAAATGATAGAATGCATTTTTCTCTCTTGATTTATAGAAACAGTTTAAAAGGATTATATTAATATTTTTCACGTTAACCTTCTCCAGAAACTTAGGACAGGGAGAGACTTATGCTAATATTTGAATTAGCATCAGGCTGTTTTACATTACGACATACATCCTTTAAAGTATGCTTCCAGAAGCTTCTCTGCATAGACGGATCGGATCTCAATTATGCAAACACTGTTTTGGGGGCCAAGAGAAAGAAAAAGCAAAACAATAATACCGAAGAAAACTAACAGACAGAATCTATAATTCTTCACCAATTTTGCCACCTTAGATGAAGGAATACTATGAATATGGAATGCCCCTTAAAATAGCCTATGTCGTAGACATTTGGGAACAAATCCAAGTATGCAAAGCCCTAACCAAGGTCAATGTCGGATGTAGCTGCCCTCCTGCACATATTCCTGAACACTCAGCTTTAGAACCAGGCTGTGGGTGGCTCCTGTCATTTACTGCTTCACGTGACAGTTAGTCTGTTTCTCCAAGGAGATGGTGTATCTCAAGAAGAGCCCGGCACTGTCCTCTGTTCTCCAGAATGGTGAGCCCCACGGGGAGATTACTATTGTGTAAAAAGAGCAGGATTTCAGCTGCCCACCCTGGAATTGCCTGTCTAACCTCTCTGAACTTTCCTTTCTTGGACATAAAATGAGACAGTTATCCTTTTGGAGTATAATTATGTTGGAGAAAATTAAATGTGATCACATAGAAGGGACTTAGCTTAGTGTAAGGATTTAATAATGGCTCATTCCTTTTCTTTTTCAAAAAAGCAGTGATGGTCCAATGTCTCCTGATTAGCTGAATGATTAATATGATTTCCATAATTATTATAAGTTGCTACACTTTAATCTTGTTTGTGCCTTTCTTGGCTGAGTGTATAAGTGGTGCACAGACTTAAGAGAGGTCTTGGGCAGGTTCTCCCTGAAGATTTTGATCTGTCACCTCAACTGAGTGAGCTTTACAGGCAATTATACTGATGCCAGACACTATTTTGCACTCTGATGTCATGTACAAGGCTGAGACATGAGACTTCATCTCCCCAGGAAGGCAAATTCCCAGACTCTTCCCTCCGTGACTGATGGAAAAGATCCAATGTGGTATTTCTGGATGAGGAATGGCTGAAAGATGTCTCAAGAAATATGTGGACCTATGATGCCCATTGGAAGATAAGGAAACTTAGAAATTGACCAAGTTAAGTCATTTCACATGGAGTAGGGAAAATATCATTGGACTTTTATCAAAATTTGATGTCCTATCTTTGTTTTTATTTCCATCAGTTATCCCAAATGTAGCAGAAAGCTGTTTCTTGATTTGCCTAGCACTGCAATGAACATTAAATAATGTTATGTTCTTGAGCTGGTTGCTGGTTTTTAAAAGAAGGTAACAAATAATAATTCCAACAACATTTTCGACTCATTTTGAGATGATTGCTCTGGGAAGGAGTGAATCATTTAAAATGTAAATGAATCTATATTTAAGTTAATTCTTTGTTGATCATCTCCTTGATGACAAATCACGCACCAGCCTCCACTTCTGTGCCCCACTCCTGCCTTCAAAAGAAAGAAGGAACAATATTAGAAAAAAAGAGAGGAAAGAAGGAAGGTTATGAGGAGGAAGGAAGAAAAGAAATAAGGGGGGAAGAAGGGGACAAATAAAGGAAAAGAAAACTAGTTTCCCAAATTGAAATTTTCTCAGAAATTTCTAAATTCCAGGATCATTTGGACTTTAATAAAATAAAATGATGCTTAACTCTATAAAAGTGAAAATGGGCATTAAATCAATTTTGCAACTTGATTTTTTTTCCATTCAAAATTGACTTCAGATCTGCCCACACTTACACATCTAAATCTCACCCAATTTTTTTAAAGCTTTGTTTAGTTTTTGATCATGTGAGTATTCTACATTTAAATTATGCACTTTTCTGTTGAATTTAGGTTATTTTTAACTTTTTGTATGCTACAAATAATATTTCAATAAACACCCCTGTGTTTATGTGTGAGTATATCCAGAAGTAAGGTTCTGGATTATAAATACATATATAAAATAATATGCATTTTAATTTTTATCAGAAATTGTCATATTATTCTTCAAAGTGGTTGCATCAACTTGTACCCATCCCCCCCAACAATATAAGATAACTGTACTTTCTTCCACACATTTCTCAACATTTGATTATTGTAAACGTTTTATTTTTGCCAATATGTCAGATAAAACAATGTTTCTCAGATTACTGGGGTGGACAGGTTGTCTTTTTAATATCCTATTGACCATTTAAATTTCCTCTTGAACAAAATGATTGTTTCTACTCTTTGCCAACTTTTTTTGGTTTTTTTAATTTTTAATTTTTTTTATTTAAATTTTTATTTTTATTGTGCTCCTGGTTTTACCTTATCAGTTTTCAGAAGCGTAATCATATATTCTGGATCTCGATTTGTTTGCATGTTGTATAGTTCAGACATCTTTTTCCAGTCTTTCAGGCTGACTCTGACTCTAACCCAAGTTCCTTGCCATAAACATGGTGGTGATTCTGTCTGAAAATCCTGTTTTCTGTCCGTTCAGCTCTTCTCTATTTCAGGCCTCACCCTGCCCTCGTTTGACACGGAAACCTCCCTGTGGACCCTTCTCCTTCCCAGGCTGCCCGTCCTCTCCTCCATTTGCACACACTGCTACCACCAGGATGGGAGATGACAGTGCTCGTTCGCTCCACAACCACATGCTGAACTCCCCGAAGTTCTGGTCTCCTTGTTATCCGTGTACCTCCAGTGCTTACCAGCGGTGGGCACACTGTGACTGGAGTAAGTGTGAACCTGAGCAATCGCAACATAAACATTAGAGAAGAAAGAAAGTGACCCTGGCTCCTCCCAGGGTCTCGGGAGGTCTGGCTTGGCTGGAAGACAGGACGCTGATAGAGGACTACAAGAAATCGGGGGATACTGGGGACAGAAGGTCCCAATTGCATGGCATCTTGGTGCAGTTATAAGGACCCTAGATAAGGGGGCAGGACTCCATTGAAGAAGCAGAGTCCTGGAAGGGAGTGGTTTCAGCCATTCGTGGAAAAGAGATTCTCCAAAGAGAGGGTAGAAATACAGCTTTCAAGGAGGACTGACTTACCTGGTAAGCAAGAAACGGGAGGGGTCGGGCTTAGGCAGCTGCAGCCTTGGAAGATGGTGCCACTGCTCTGAACTGTGTGGGAGGAAGCTCATTCCATGGGATGAAGGGAGGAGGCACCGGGCATCCACAGGGGTGCGTGGGTCCTCAAGACTCCCAGGCCGGGATGGGCAGGGAGGCTGGGCATTGGCCCAGTGGCACTTTCAGACAGGACAGCACTGCGGGCACCATCAGGAAGCAGAGGTGTCCAGGCTGCGAGGGAAGTGGGAGCTGAGGTGACCCGCAGGGGAGGCTTCCGTACCTGACACCCTGGTATGAGCCGTTTGAGAGAATCACAGGAAAGGAATAGTGGCTGGATTGACTTTTATTTCCAAGCCATGTTTGCTTACTGTCAGCACTTGTGATGGCAGAAGCCCGGGGAAGAAAGAAAATAAAACAGCGGGGTACTGCTTATTCCCGTGGATGAGGTAGGTGCTGGGAAAAGTGCTGATACCTTGTGGGCTGGCTCCCGAGCGCTCATGGTCCTCGGAGATGATTCAGCCTGAAGATGGCTGTGCTGTGGGGAACGGATGGGAGGGAGCCCCGTGAGGGGGTGGCCAAGCTGCAGGGAATCTGGGTTTCCATCAGCATTTAGGTATTAGACAAGCACATGGGAAAACAGCCAGAATGTGGGTAATTGGGGCCCCTGGATAAAGGATTAGGGATCCAGGTAGGGAGTGAGATGGGACAGCCTCAGAATAAAATCAGGGATTGAAACTGGGGTGCAATTTAGGATGCAGAAGGGGTTTTAAAGTTCTTAAGAGGATATTATGAACAACTTTATGCCAATAAATTTGAAAACCTTAATAAAAGAGAAATATTTGGGAAAAAAATTTAACCAACCAGTGATCTGTCTAGAAGAAACCTGTGTGTATGTGTGTGTGTGTGTATGTGTGTGTGTGTACACCAGAGTCTAACAGAGGAATTCTACCAAAATATCAAGGAACAATCATCCCAGCCTTCCAGAAATCCTCCCAGAGCATAAATGAGGAAGTTACCCTACAACTAATGCTCTGAGACTAAAAGAAATGACTGAAACTCAGTAAGGACAGTGAAAAAAATTTCCAGACCACTGTCATCACCAAGAAGGTGAGAATCTTGACCAGGTCTAGCAATGGATTAAGATAATCAGCATGACCAAGACTGGTAAATCACAAAGAGAATTCAGCAATTGTCAACATGTCCAGACAGTTTCACGTTAGAAAATTGTTTAACACTATTTACCAAATTAAGACACAAAAGGAGAGAGAGAATGTGATTGGCTCAATAGATACAAAATGTCCAAACTCTTTATCCGATAAAAATATCTCAGCATCTATTCATGAGAAAAACTTTCAGCAAGTCAGAATAGAAGGTTATTCATGACAAACCCAGAGCAAATGTAAGACAAATATGCCTGTCAGGAGTAATTCTTATTCCACGCAGATCGGAGCCAGCCTAGCGTGGCAAGAAAAAGAAAGAAAATTTCTCATCATTGGAAAGGAGGGAGCAGAATTCTCATTATCTGCTGTGATGCGACTGTACACCTCAAAAACCCTCAACAATCTACATAGAAATTATTAGAATTAATAAGAGCATTCGTCAGGTTGCTAGACATACAAGAATCAATGTACAAAAATTGATGATGTTTATACACACCAGCTGCAAATTACTGAAAATATGATTTCAAAACCAGAAACTTTATAGTAATATCAAGAATCTTGAAAAAAAATAAAGTATGTGAGAAAATTATAAAATATGCTTAAAAGACCTTTTCAAAGGCTCAAATAGATGGAGAGAAACTCATTACGTCTGAATAGGAAGACTTAATATAGTCTGGTTGTATAATTGGCAATAATAACTCCCCCTAAATAGATCTATACTTTTTATTTTATTTTATTTTTTATTTTTTTGCATCTATACATTTATAGAAACTTGAATCCAAACCCCATGTCTGAATCCCTTTTCTTTTTGTCCCTCTCCTCCTTCCTTACTTCTTAAATTCAGGACAAGTTAATACCTATGTACCAATATTTGATACTAATATTAAATACTAAATACTAATATTTAGAAGAATAGACACCCAAGAATATGTAAAATATCCCCAATGAAGAAAAAAATAAAGAGTGTCTTGGTATTTGTAAAGAATTATTAAATATCTGTAGTAATTAAGACAGTATGAGCATTGGCCTGAGATAAAATATTACCACTGCAAAAATCAATCAATCAACAATTAATCAATCAACCTGACACAGCCCCAGAAACATACAGAAACTTGATTTATTATAGAATTGGTGCCGTGCATCAGTAAGGAAAGAATCAACTTTATAACTAATGGTGTTGGAAAAAATATCCGTTTGGAAATACATGAAATTAGACAAATGTCTATCTACTCCATACACAAAAATATACATATGGCCTTATACCAGGGAGATAAGATTTAAGTGTTAAAGGCAAAGCTAAACAAAAAAATAGGAAACAACATAAGAGAGTGTCTTTATGACTTTGAGGTCGAAAACTAGTTCTTAAACAAAACAGAGAAAATTCAAGTGTGGAGGGTATAGCTCAGTGTTAGACTATGTGCTTGGTGTGTACAAGGTCCTGGATTCAATCTCCAGTGCTTCCATTAAGCGAAATTAAAAAAAAAATACAGGGAATTCAAATTACCAAGAAAATATATTGACCTACATAAAAATGAAAAAAATTCTGCTCATTAAAAAAAAGTACATAAAAGAGAGTAAAAATACAAGCCACAGGTTGAGAGATCATTTTGGTAACCATACAACTGACAAAAATATTACAATTCAAAATACATAAATAATTCTAAAAATAAATTTTAAAAAGCAGATGGCCGAATAAGAAAATATTTTAAATATCTGAGAATTCATTTTTTGAAAGAGAAATTCAAATGTCTCACAAATTTAATAATAAAAAAATTCATTAGTATTTAAGCAAATCAAAATTCAAATGGAAATGAAAAACCATTTGGCACCCTCCATTTTAAGACAAAACAAAATTTCTGACAATAAGAAGTCCTGATGAGAATAAATAGCAACTGGAATGCCTACAAATCGCTTGTAAATTGGTACAAACGTTTTGGACAACACTTTGATGTTATTAACAAAGTTGAAGATAATGCCCAATTTATGACCACGGAATCCCACCGCTCAGTGCTTACTCTAAACAAATGTTTTCCCAAGTGCGCTAGGGTAAGTGCAAAATTATTCATGATGGCTTGGCAGAAAACTGAAAGCCACACAGAGAGCAAGTAACAATTGAATGGATAAACAGACGTATACGATTACAAAGGAAAATCATTCCACACTGAAAATACACCAAAGCGACATGAAAGACATCTGTGAAGTGCAAAAGACTATATATGGAGAGAGAGTAAAAAAGTCAAGTCCTAGAAGATAACACAGCAAATTAATTTATTTATATGAAGTTTAAAATGACATAAAGCTAAATAGAGAACTGTAGGTGACAGAATCTTCTTAGAGGAAGCACAACATTTGTCAGGATTTGGGGCATCTGCAAAGGTGGAGGGGGACAGGTTGGAGGCCACACATTGTCACAAGACGATGATGACATCATGGTCTTCCCTAAATTGAGATGGGGGCACGGCGATACGGATTCATTGCCATTATTCATATCCTTCGCATAATTTATCGATATTGTTTTATAGAGTCTCAATTTAATAAAAATGACTTTAGACACACTAAATATTTCCTGGGCATAAGAAAGTATATAAAATATTAAGCACTGATTTCAGAATCTGAGACACTGTATAAATACCGTTTATCCAGACCGCCTGCCGTTCCAACCTGCAGGCTTTTGAGAAAGTGTGTGCTGGCTGCCTCTCTCGCTGAGAAAAGAACTTGGGGAAAGGGCTGAGGCTCAAACTTTGAGAAGAGCCAACGCTGTCTCCCAGGTTTGGGACTTGGGAAGGACGAGAGCAGATGACAGATCCTGACACTCGTTGCTGATTTTTGAGGCTGAGACACCATGTGGTATCGTGGGTGACCTCTGACCACCGTGGTGTGTTTTCTTTGCATTTTACTAATTTCGTAATTAATGATTACTAGCATTACCTTTTCTTGTAGTTAATCTCTTTAATTTTTTTTTAATCTGAGTATTTTACAGTGGAAATTGGAATTTCTAGATGCTTTGGGGTTCAAGACAATCCATTGGTATTATGCCCATAAAATGTGCTATACTTTTGTGGCAAGAGTCATCTTTTTGTTAATGAGCATGGGTGAACTTGTATAGCATCTTTGCATGGAAATATGGAAAACAATAGAAATGAGAAGTTGCTACTCATACAAACTCTCACCAAGTCGTCCACGATAGGAGTGCTACTGTGTTACGCCTGGGTATGCACCCAATTTTTTTTAATTGAAGTAGAGTTAATTTACAATGTTGTGTGAATTTCTGGTGTACAGCATGGTGATTCAGTTATATGTATACATATTCCTTTCCTTATTCTTTTTCGTTATAGTTTATTACGAGATATTGAATACAGTTCCCTGTGCTGTACAGTAGGACCTTGTTGTTTATTTATATGTTATTTTTTAAACTAAGCTCCTCACCCTCAAAAAGATCCTTCAAGGTATCTTTCTCGTTAACAGGAGGAAACTGAAGCTGTTAAGGGTACGTGATTTAGCTGTGAAGTGGGAGACTCAAGATATGAATCTCCAATTGACTCCCATCCCTCGCTTTTAACCGCTGTAGCCTGCTTATCCCTTACCACACCTCACAGAGGAACAGTTTTCTTACAGACAGAGCCCCATTCTTCCTTATCAGAGGCAGTGTCTTGAACAACTGAAGCCATTGTACATGGAACTTGACAATTTTCTTCTTCCTTTGAGTATTTTTCAAATCACTTGCCTGTTCAAGGGAAAAAAAAAAAAAAAGGCTGCTATTCTTAGTGAGTGCCATTTATGTTTCAAAAGGGCACTAACAATGGCTTGGCCCAAAATACTGAGATTCCTGCTGCAATTAGGGACATCGTGGAACCAGGAGCCCACGCTGTCTGCTCATTCACAGTGGGCAAGTTGGCCGTCCTTGACACAGCACACCTGTCCTTGAGAAGCTGAGGGTAAATCAAAGTTGCGTATCCAAAACCAGAGCTTGTTTGCCCTTGTTTAGACAAAAGAAAAGTGGGACTCAGGTACAGTGTGTTGAATTAATGAGATGCCTAATTTCAGGCTCACCTTCTATATTTTCCTCCCTTCTCTTCTCTTTTATTATCATTATTAGTGTTATAATATTTTTGAATTATAGGTTATGTATAACTATCTAGAATGGCTTTGCTATGTTATTTTGTTATATATAACATTGTTATAATAATAATTATCATTACTGTTATAATATTACTATATTATAGATTATATAACTATATGCAATGGCTTTATATATGTTCTTTTGTTATGTGTAATATTAGTTATGTTATTATTTTTATTTTAAAATAAGGATTGCTATTATTGTCATAATATTATTGTATCATTATTATTGTAATATTATATGCATCATATATAGTTATAGAGAATGACTTTTATATGTTCTTTTGTTATGTATAATGTCATATATAATATATACTGATATATGTTGCACATCATATATTTATATATTATATGCTATTTTATTATATTATAAAATTATAGCTAAATAATTCTAAGTAATTTTTTAAAATATGGTTTTATTTTCAAATAATATAGATTTGTCACTGATTTAATAATTGGATGTAAGTTGCTTTCACATATTTGGAATGACTCGCCACCCTCTAAAGGATGTGTCTTTGGAACCGGGCCAGCACATGCATCCTTGTCCAGTGACGTCACGTTCTGAAGGAGAGACACCGGGCTGCATCGAGGTATGTGAAGGGGTGGTACCCTGTATCAGCGGGCCTGGCTCATCTCTGTAATGTGTGCGGGGTGGGTTTCATTAACATAGATGATAGCCAGCTGGGTTGCTCAGGGACAGCGTGAGGAGAGTGCCCTGATATGCCAAGTGCTGGAAAGACTCAGCAACCCAGAGAGAACAAACGTGGGATGGGGGAGGACTGGAGGCAATTGGAAGTGAGGAGAAGTTGCAACAGCTGTGTCCTGGAGACCATAACGGGGCCTGGACTCACCCACAGGCTGGGGGTGAGTGAAAGATGGGGCCGTATGCAGGGAACAGGCACAAAGCCACAGCCAGAGAGACACGGTGCCAAGACTGATGAGGCCATTTATGACCCGGAGTTGGTGGGCAGCAGTGAGGCCAGCTCCACACACGGGCCTGCTGGGCCTCACTTCTTTTGATGGCCAAAGTCTGCTCAGGGCCACGGTGGCCGCCCCCACCACTGCCCTTCCCTCCCCATCTCCCAGCTCCCTTACTCTCCTTTCCCAGGTGCACAGCAACCAGCTGCAGGGGAGCCAGATCCCAGGCCTGAAACTCAAAATACTGACTGGGGATTGCATTAAATAAAAATGGGTATTTCAGATTTCAGGAACAGGCTATGGAACAGGGAAAAGAAAGCATTAGGGTCAAATGTGGATCCCACATGGCCAGCCAGGAATTGTTTTCCAAGGGAAGATCAGTGGTTCGGTGGCTTTTAAAATCTTAACAAAGTATTTGCTTTACCAAACCAAGGATGTCAAACCAGAGCTTCAAAGATGTCTCCTTTTCCAGGCTGGAGGAGGGAAATCTCATTCAAATTCATCCTTAAAAAATACCCTTCTAAGGGTACAGGGTACAGCTCAATGGTAGAGCACATGATTGGCATGCATGAGGTCCTGGGTTCAATCCCCAGTACCTTCCTTAAGGGGGAAAAAAAAAAAGAAAGAAAAATCTTAAAAAAGAAAAAGTTAAAAACAGAAACAAAATATCCTGCTATTCAGACTTTTCCTTCATGTAACAAATTTCAGTTGAGCACCTGTTAGGTTGCCTACACATCCTTGGATGCTTGGTATATTGCAGTGAACAAAAGAGACAGATTCCCAGCCTGGAAAATCTTAACTCTTGGGCAATAGAGACAGACAACTAATAATGGACATAATAAATAAGTACAGTAAACCACATGTCATGGGTTGAATTTTGTCTCCCCAATCTTACCCCAAAAGGAAAAAGATATTTTGAAGTCCTAACCCTCAAAATCTGTGAGCATGACATTGAGAAATAGGGTCTTTGCAGATCTAACTTAATTTAATCAAGATAAAGTCATTAGGAGATGACTGGATAAAGAAGTGATACGTGTGTGTGATGGAATATTACTCAGCCTTGAAAAAGAATGAAATGACGCCATTTGCAGCAACATGGACGGACCTAGAGATGATCATACTAAGGGAAGTAAGTCAGGCAGAGAAAGACAAACATCATATAATATCACTTATATGTGGAACCTAAAAAAATGCATAAATTTTATTTACAAGCCAGAAATAAACTCACAGACATAGAAAACAAACTGTGGTTATCAAAGGGGAAAGGCGGGTAGGGACAATTTAGGAGTTTGGGACTAACAGATGCACATTACTATATAGAACAGATAAATAACAAGGCCCTACTGTAGAGCACAGGGAACTACATTCAATAGCTTGTAATAGCCTACAGTGGAAAAGAATACAAAAAAGAATATATATATGTATACATATATGTATAACGGAATCACTATGCTATACACCTGAAACTAACACAACATTGCAAATCAGCTCTACTTCAATACAAAAATTTAAAGAGCTTCAAGGTTCACATCCTCTGTGGGCGGACAGTCTGTTAGTCAGTTCTGGATGTCGTTCTTCTGCGACACTTTACTACTCCCTGACTGTCTGTGTCATCGAACCAACTACTGTCCTACTGGGACATGGATTTGTCCATCTTTTGACCTTGCCTGCTCACTCCTGTGGGCAGCTCCCGCCTCTTCCTCACCTTGCTCTCCCTGTGGAGTTCTCTGTCATAGGCACCCAGGGCCTCTCTGACACATGAATGTGTAGATGTTGAGTTGGCTTCCCTTTGCTCTGTGTCTAGTTCTTTCATTAGTTCCCTTCAAAGAACATCTTCCCATTGTTTTGTGTATTCTGTTCCTTGAAATAACCAGTGATGGTCTCAAGCTTCTCCTTGCCAGGTAACATCATCTGCAGTGCTTTCAAATAATATTGCCTTGAATAGTGAGACATCTGAAGAAATTATGCAATGTGTCAAAAGTTTTTCTCTTTCTTCTTTTTCTTTCTTTTCTCTCCTTCCTTCCTCCTTCTTTCCTTCCTCCCTCCCTCCTTCCCTCCTTCTTCTTTCCTTCCTTCCTTTTTTTTTTTTTTTTTTTTTTTTTTACTTCCCCATATAAATTGGGTTTGACTCCAGTTGGGAGATTTCACTGTCTAACAAAAAATGTCTCATTTCTTCTGCTTATTTCTAAATAATTCATGTCAATTATAAAACAGTCATTTTTCTCCCAATATGGTAAAGCAAGAGAGACATCTCTTGGCTAAAATAAAGTCTCTTTTGTGGAACATTAACACCATTTCAATGTGAGATATGGATTGGCTAATTTTATTTACAGATGGCTAAAATTAATTCTTGGGAATATTCAGATGTTAGAGGGTTAATATGCCAGAAGAAGTTCTTTGTCTAGTTTTAACTCTATAAAAATTTATTGATTTAACAGTAAACATGACCTTATATTATGCACCTGGATATGTAAAGAATTTTTATTCTGAATTAAAGATTGAGGTAATGCAATTAACTTATAAATCAAATTAACACCTCTTCCCTTTATATTTTGCTTCAGGAAAAAAAATCAGAGAGGTTAGTGTTATCAGATGAAATTAAAAAAAAATACAAGCTATTTTTTGCTTTATGAATCTGGTTAATCCCCTTTAAATAAGCTGTGTAATCTATGTTCGCTATCACTTTTAACTTGGAAAAGTAATCCAGGCAAAACAACCACTTTCAGAGCAGTGGTTAATCTTAAGAGGTCAATGAGACCAGAAATTCTAGTTTCTCAAAAACGACGAACCTCCAGATTCTAATAACATCAAGACACTATACCAAAGGGAGAGCATCTGTTCTTCAGGCTGAATACAATTATCACTCACGTTAATAATTACACTTGCCCATTATTAACTTCTTAAGTCCCGATTTCCCCCAAGACATCTATTTCTGTCAACATCAACATTTGCCAAAAAATATGGCTGTCATAAACAGTAACACTAATACAAATTTCCTTTAGAGGATTCTGCCTCTTTTTAAGAAAAGGGAAAGAAAGAATAAATTATTAGTGATGCAGTTGAAAAAAAATTTGATGACCAAAATTGTGTAATGGTAATAAGGCCAGAAGGAAGGAGACTTGAACTGTCCCCTGGCTTTGCCTGTAACTAGCTGTTGGTGGCAGCTGGATTTATGCCTCTTTTACTGCATTTCTCTTAGTTAAACAGAACGTGTGGGCTAGGACCCTCTGGTCTTGTACTTAAAAGATCAATTTGGTGTGAGCTCAACTTTTGCCAGTGAAAGAATAACCACTTAATAGTTGGATTTACTGCCTTTGTAAGGGTGCAAATAATGGTAGAATAGGCTATCCATCTATCTCTCCTACTACTTATCTGTCTGGCTATTTATCCATCCATCCATCCATCCATCTATCCATCCGTCTATTCATCCATCATCCATCCATCCATCCTTCTCTATTTATCCATCTATCCATCCATCAATCTATCCATCTACCCATCTCTCTATTTATCTGTCTATCCATCTATCTGTCCTTCTATCCACCCATCTATCTTTCTGTCCATCCATCCATCTACCCATCTCCTTCTCTATCCATTTACACACAGACATGTACATAGATATTTATATGTGTTATTAACACCTGTATTAATTATTAGGTATAATTTGAACTTATTAGTGGAATGGGTGTCTGTTGTTACACCGTTTTAATGAGGAAGAGGCAGCTTCAGAGATGTGGATATTGTGTGGGGAGTTTCCATTTTTGCCTCCTTTTCTAGGGCACAAGTACTTTGATTGAGTTTTTCTCTTCTCACATACATTTCTGATTAATTGATATATAAGGAGGTGGTTACCTGCAAGGCTGGGATGTCTGATTTTAAGATCAGGATGCTTGACCCAGTAAGCATCCTTTGGGACCAGCATGGATAAATCTGTCAGTGGAGCCCTCAGCATCCACATGAGGAACGTGCATTATTTAAAACTACACTCACCCCTTCCTCCTTAATAGAGCCTTTAATGTCGGTCACCACCCACTATTGTTTCTAACTTATAAAAATGCTTAACATTCGACTTCTCCAACTACCCTGGATGTTCTCTCAAAAACATCACTGCTACCAATTTTTGGCTCAGATTCTATCCCTGCACAGAGCACCACAGCAAGAAATTCTTTAAATAACATGCACATTATGGAACAAAGAGAGAGGGAGAGAGCTCACCCTAAGTGGTATTTAGAAAAGTCCTCTAGCAAAACATAGGAAGCTGATATTTCTTAATTCAGGCATGAACGTTTTGTGTTTTCTCTTTGGAGAGAAGCCTCAGTTCTAAGGCTCTACAAACAGGCAGGCAAGGAGGGCATATCTTCTAATTTTCCAGATGCAAAAAAAACTCAGTGAGGTTAAGAGACGTGACCATGGCCCAGGAAGCAGATGGAAGGCTTGGTGTGAGCTTGGTACCTGCTCTGCTCTGTGTCGCTGACTTTTATAGGGGGTTGCGGAGGGCAGTTCTGTCTCACAAACCTTAATCCCCATGTCCTGGAGAGGAACTCAGTACCACTTATAGATTTAGAATAGCAATCCTGTGACCCTACAAGATGTTTTGGAATTCACTAGTAATCTAATGACAAAGGTCATGCCGATTCTTAAGATGCAGACCTCTGTCTGGTCTACTGAATACAAACAAAATGAGACAAAACAGAAGATACAAACAGAACAAGATACAAAAGATGCAGACAAAATAAGATACAAAAATACGAACAAGATGATTGGATAAAGGAGATGTGATACACACACACACACACACACACACACACACACACACACACACACTGGAATACTACTCGGCCATTAAAAAGAATAAAATAGAGCCATTTGCAACAACATGGATGGATTTGCAGCAACATGGATGGATTTAGAGATTGTCATTCTAAGTGAAGTCAGACAGAGAAAGAAAACTGCCATATGACCTCACTGATATGTGGAATCTAAGAAAAGAGGACACAAATGAACTACTTATTATTTATAACTTAGGTGATGATTTCTTGAATATGTGTAAACACACGCCACTGTCCTTTATGACTGGATTACCACATTCTGTTGATTGTTACTTTGTGGTTGGCTTTATTCCTTTGATAACTATGTAAGTTTAAAAAGCTAAAGATCTAATCTGTTCTTAGAAACAATGGACAGTACATATACATAAATTTAAAAAATAATAATAAAATAAAAAAGAAATTTAAAAAACACAAACAAGATATAAACAAAAGAAGACAAAGAGAAACAAAAACTGTCTCTCTGTAGGAAGAGGATTCTTTTCCCTTGATTAACCTGAGCTAACATGTTGACGAGAGTATGTGAGTGAAGATGGCCCAGGAAGTTAGTGAAGATTCTTGTTTTCAGTTCCATTCACACTAATACACACACACATATACACACACACACATATATATTAATACACATAAGATTATATTAATATAAAATTATATATATTAATATATAATTTATATATATTATAATTTATATAAAATCTTTAATAACTTTCACGATAAATACGGTGACCAGTATTTATAATACTGGAGTTATCGTAATAGAAGCTCAGGATAGTACAGTGACCTGTCCAGGGTCAGAGGACCAGGAAATTTCAGAGCGGATGTGTGAGCATCTCTCAAAGCTGTATCCCTCACAGGGCCAGCAGTGGCTCCTGGAGTCACTCGGACTAGCAAGGCCCAGGAGAAGACTTTATGCAGGTTTTAAACAACATAAAGTATTCAGAATACTGCACACTTTATTGGTTTATTGTAACCCCCTCCACTGGTCAGAAATTTCTGTTTTATTTATTGCAGTCAGTCCAGCACCTAAAAAAATGCCTGACACAGGTGCTCAACAAATAAATATATATATATATTTTTTGCATAAACAACAGGAATTAAAATTTAAAATGACAATCCCTAATTTTCTGGACAATGCACCTGGTTAGAATATGTGTTTCCTACACATTTTGGTTAATTTCGATTTGACTGCTGGATGGAAGGAATCACTGAAGAACTGACAAAAGGCTTTATCTTCCAAATATGGAAATCCGTTTAGACATGGTCTTGGGTTCAATCATCAAGGCCAGACTCCAGGCATCCAGATGTAAAATCCCTCAGGCCATGATGAATCTCCCTCTTCACGACAGCAGACAGTCTAAAGCATGACAGAAGCCACTCTTTAATGCTGGCTGATGTTGAAATAATTCTCTGTCTTCCTCTCTCTCTCTCTGTCTTTCCTTTCTTTTATGAACAGATTTTTTTTTCAATGAATGTGTTTAATTGTAAGTGTCACTCTGGGTTTTATTAGAACTTTTCCAAGGATCATTGGAAACTGATTTTGCTGACTCATCAGCCTCTTTATCACTGTTTTTTGATGTTTGGTATCTCCTGTTCTCCACACTGGTCAGTGGGAATCCTCGCTGCTCAGGTGAGGGGTCTGAGAGCAATACTCCTAGAAAAAGAGGGCACCAGAAAGGCTTCTGTGTCTACAGTCTGTCCCCCCAGATCCAAATGCTCACCCCTCCCCCGCCTCTGTTGAAGTCAGCTCAGAAGGTCAGAACCCAGGGAACTAGTGAGATGAGAACATTTTCCTCCCCACCACTCCATGTCCTGACTCCTGCAGCCAGCCCCACGCCCTGCTCAGACATCCAGCGACCTCCGTCACCTCTAACAGCCCATAATCTCAGACGATGATCTGCCCTTGATTATTTATACTTCCAGGTGCTGAGTCAATGTCTTCTCTCTCTCTCTCTGCATTATTTGCCTTTAACCTGATCTCATTTTATGAAATCAAATCTTACCCCTTAAAAAATGGAGTTCGGGAAATTGAGAGAACTCGTTGGGGAAGACTAACTTTAAGCACTGCCAACTCGAACTGGGCAATTAGCTCAGTGATTGCTCGTTGTGAACGTACTACAGGTCAAACACCCTGATAAAAGCTGCTGATGTAAAAGTGGGGGAAGCTCAGACTTGACACCAGGGAGATGCCTGGTTGGGCGACTCACCGCTCTGCGTTTGGTGAATGCTGAAGCGGACAGCCCACCACATATACATCTACCTCCCCTCTCATCCCTCATATCCCAGATTTATTTTACTGCTTCAAAATGCACAGTCCCCCTCAGGTCTCTCCTGCTGCCCCTCTCACACGTGTACTTTGATAAATTCCCAGGGATTTCGATTCATTCTCTAACCCTCTCTTACAGATCACTTAAGGAAAGCACTGATCTAAATTTCTGAACCTAAGCTCTGGAATCAGACTGATCTTTGTTCAGATTCTGGTGCTTTTATTTTCAGCTGGGAGCCCTTGAACTTCTATTAAAAGGCTCTGAACCTCGGCCAATGTAGTTAATGCAGGAAGAATAATGTTTATTGGAAGGTGGTGTCGTAACATGCGAAGAGAGGATGGTCTTGTCTGTGAGGCACAGCGGCTGGTGGCACGCAGCGGTCTCTTCCCTGCACTTTGCCTTGGCGTCTTCCAGGGCACACCTCCCTCTCTTCCACTGTGTGCGAAGGACTTTGGAGCAGCGAGGAGACTGGAGGTGGGAAAAGAGGTGCTATTTTTATATTGAGCGTCCGATGAAATCTGGTAAACGTGGTCCTTTCACTTCTTTTTCTTCTCCCTCTGCCTCCCTCACTCCCCCAAGCATCAGACCCCAAACCCACGGTTCTTATTTCCTCCTTCTCCAAAGACAGTGTTTGCCTTTGATGAAAACAGATGCTTCTAGCTACAGGAGGAGAGGACACAGGAAAACACAACGCACTAAGTTTGTACCGCATTTTCGTTCATTTTGCCAGTTAAATGCCAGCGAGGTGGCACTATCTCTTGAGAGGAGGCAGAAAAAATGAAATGATTGAAATCTGACCTTATAGGAGGACACTGGTGATTCTGAAGGAACACATTGCTTGTTGAATCTGACACTTCCACACATGAAATCAGGCAGGTGCGTGTGAGACGCCAGAGGAACTGAGAAGATCACCCCGTGAATAAAGTTTAACAGGACCAGCATGAAGACAGCTCTGCCCTCGGGGTGGAACACTTAACCACTGCTTCTCAGGGTGATTTTAACAGAAAATATAGAGCTTGATGTTTGACTTACTAAGGGTGTTGCCGGAAAAGTGAAAGACACTGCTGATTAACACATGTACATACACTGTATAGGCATCACCTACAAACACATTTATAGCTAAATTTCTGTATACAAACATGCACACGTGTATATATACAATTATAAGTTTGAGTGTATAACTTTTCATATGCATTTATATAATCAGCTTCCATAAATATGCATATTATTTGCATATGTTTTATATATGTGAGCTTGTGTATTTAAATATACACATAAGCATATGTATACTAACATATCTCAAAACACCATACACAGCTGTGGAACAGATGCGTGCAGGTGTACACCAACAATTATAACACTATTTCGTATTAATGGCTCTCAGAATGTAGTCCTGGATTAGTACGATCAGCATCACCAGGGAGCTTGTTAAAACCTCCAATTCTCAGCCCCTTACCCAGACCAACTGCATCCAAAACCCTGAGACCCCAGCAGCCTGTGTGCTAACGAGTTCTCCAGGGGATTTCAATTTACACTTTAGACGAAGAATGGCTTTTCTATACAATATACAGTGAATGTACTTTGCACATATTTTATTTACAAGAGGATACACATGTGTCCTTATGTTAAACCATAAATAAAACAAATACTTGATTTGATGCATCGATGGAGAACCACTGCCCCTTAGTCAGGGGCTGATCCGCAGTTGGTGGGTAAACCTTTGGTGTGCAGAGGGGGCCCCGCTCACACTCCCTTCCCCGCACAGCACTCCCAGAACATGGGCAGTGACTCCAGAGGTCTAAACTCACACCCCCAGTATGGGTGGAAAGGAGCCAAGACTTAGAATGAGGTGTCTTAGGAGGATACGTGTGTGTCCGGTGTGCACGCCTCACCCCATCTCACAGTTAAACTTTACCCTGGTGCGGCTTACACAGGCACTGTCCCTTTAGTGGAGTTTGGGACCAATCCTACACTGAGTTTGGAGATAAATGAAGTATCCTCTGCACAGAACTTCAGCCTACAGTTTTCTGTGTTTGCTAACATACTTCTGCCTGGTTCCACAGGGGATGGAATTAAGAAAGGGTATGAGGGGAAACCCAAAACAGCAGAAGGCTGCATATCAAGAAACTTGTATCCACTTCTAGCTCTGCCCATGCTAGTCTGATCATCAAACACCTATGAAGAGCCTTGTACATACGATGGAAGTTTCTAGAAAAATGCGATGATTCACCTTTGCTTTTTGGAAACAGTCTAGTGGCTGGTAATATGAATGCACAAGATGAAACTGAATAAGGTCTCAAAGAGCAGCCTTGTGTGGGACTGAAAAATGGGCCGAGAAATAAGGCATTTCAACTGGGACTGGCAGATTAGGGTGCTTTACTAGGAGAGCTAAGGTCGAATGTTTCTAGACATGTAGATTTCTTTATTGGTCAATTTGGGTGAATATAAGTGACCCCTGGCTGTGAGACCACTGGGTATCAATGCGAGATAATGACTTTGAGAGGAATTTGAAACGTTCCAAGCATAACACAAACACGAATATGCTACGTGTTTCAGAACATCGCTCTGAGACCAAGACAAACACAAGGGGTCTCTACATCCCTGGCTTCATTACCGCAGCATCTACAGCGCCCGCAGCCTTCAGGACAGACTTGCATACATGCTTCTCTCTCCTCAGTTCAACCCATGCATCTCTTTGTCAGTAAAACTGCCTACCATTCCAAAATATCCAATGACTTCTGAGTGAGATCTAAAGATCTAAAGACAGTCTTTCTTTTCAAGCTTCGGCTCTCTTTTGAGGTAGAGGGGGAGTAGGGAGTAATTAGATTTATTTTTATTTATTTACCTTTTTAAACAGAGGTACTGGGGATTGAACCCAGGACCTCACACATACCAAGCACACACTCTACCACTGAGCTACCCCCGCCCTCTAAGTTTTGCCTCTTTGACTCTCAGTGCCCACAATAAGCTGGTCCACATCCTGGAATCTAGCACAAAGCCTCCCTACTGGCACTGCGGTTCAAAGGGGAATCTAGATTTTCATAACTTGTTCCCCAGCTTGGTCTCTTTGCCTTGTCTTTCTCTTCACCAACTCACTCTCCACACTGCCACCAGAATAAGGTCATTGGATTTAACAGATAAAAGTACAGGGTACCCAGTGGAAGCTGAATTTTTAGGGCAGAAATGAATAATGTTTTTAGTGTATGTCCAACACAATACTTGGAATGTGCTTGTACTAAAACTTACTTGTCTGAAATTTAACTATATTTTATACAACAGCTCTACACCAGAGTGTTGCTTCCAAGTATTAATCTGATCATACAGCTCTTTTATTTTAACTCCACCTCCCCGTAAAATGCTGGAAGGGAATATGTGGTCCTTTTAGAAGTGGTTCTTGCAAATGTAAATTAGTGCATTCACTATGGAAAACAGTATGGAGTCTCCTTAAAAAACTAAAAATAGACTTACTCTATGATCCAGCAATCCCACTCCTGGGCATATATCCTACATGCACCTCAAAGTTCACAGCAGCACTATATAAAATAGCCAAGACACGGGAACAGCCTAAATGTCCATTGATAGATGACTGGATAAAGAAGATGTGGTATATTTATACAATGGAATACTATTCAGCCATAAAAAATAATAAAATAATGCCATTTGCAGCAACATTGATAGACCTAGAAATCATCATACTAAGTGAAGTAAATCATACGGAGGAAGACAAATATCATATATTACTTATACGTGGACTCTAAAAAATGACACAAATGAACTTATTTACAAAACAAATGAAATCACAGACATAGTAAACAAACTTATGGTTATGGGGGGAAAGGGGGTGGGAAGGAATAAATTGGGAGTTTGCGATTTGCAGATATTAACTACTATATATAAAATAGATAAACAACAAGGTCCTACTGTATGGCATGGGGACCTATATTCAATATCTTGTACTAACCTGTAATAAGAAAAAATATGACAAAGAATATGTGTACGTGTATGTATGACTGAAACATTACCCTGTACACCAGAAATTGATGCAACATTGTAAACTATCCTTCAATGAAAAGAATGCAAATGAAAAAAACATTAAAAAGAAGTGTTTCCTGCAGTTATTTCTAGCTTTATCTCCTTCCAACCTCTTAGAAATGCAAATCCAAAGTTCCTATAATCCAGCCAATATATTTTCAGTCCCAAATGTGTCCCCATCATTTCTGTTGACTTGTCTTTGCACACAGATCTCTCTCTCCCTCCAACCCTGTCTTGAGCGCCTCCTTCCTGCCCCAAGCCCATGCACCACCCCTCCAGAATCTCCCCTCTGTTAGCAGGTGCATCACTTCCTCTGGAATCCCCCGGCATTTCCTGACCTGTGCGGTTTTCTCTTCTGCTCTTTGTTAAAATCCTGGGTATCTGTCTATCTTCGACCTACGAACATGATCTGTTACCATGATCGCCTTATCCACCTCCCTGCCTTGAGCATGAACATCTGAGGGGAGGATGCTATCTTTCACCTCTCGACCCTCCTCGGCCTTTGAGATGTTCCTTGTGCATCACACTAAGAATGGGTTTTGAATGAATGTGTGAATAAATTAAGTCTATCTCATTATAACCTTCCATCAAAAAGAAAAAAAGAATAGAAAGCAGCCACATGGGGGGTTGCAATAAAATGCATTAACTGTGTTTTATACATTTGTGGAGTGAGAAAGGATTGACTGTGATTTACTATTTGATTAGATTGATTAATGCAATGGATGATGGTTTCTGAAAGGAAGCTATTCAACCCAGCAGAAGCACAGTGACATAAATTCAATATCAATTGATTTCCCTGGATTGCAACACACTGAACATACATTTCATTTTCAACTTTTCAGAAGACGTGAATGTATTTCAAAGGAAAATAGACATTTTTACAATTTATTGAAAATAGTTACCAGGGTTTCAAGGTTGCCATAAAATAATTAGCAGAGACTCTATCTTTTAGAAAGCTATTATAAACGGAATCAGAGAAATGAAGAATTTTAAAGCCACTCATCACTTACAGGCAGATATTTCATTCACTTGTTAAAATGTTCGTCTATTCTTTCATGAGTGAATGTTTATTAAATGCCAATTCACTATGTTCAGTGGTCGGGGTACAAAAATAAATGGCCATAGAAAAGAAGAATCTAATCATCCTGAGGTATCAGATCTACTTCCTGGCAGAAATAACCTCTAAACTGGAGACTGAAGGATTGTGCAAATCACAAAAATGAACAAGCAGCATGTGAAGGGTCTTCCATATTGAGAGATTGATTTGCCACTTCTTTGCTACTTGCGAGAATGAATCACAGAGATTCTCCATCCAGTATGCAGAGGTTTCACGGTAAGGAAGGCAAAATTTAAGCGTGAAATGCTGGGGAGAATAAAAGTGAAAAAAGTGAGGAACAAAATGGAAGAAAGCTTCTGACTGGAAGAAGAGAAAACAACCCAGCCAGGGTCGCTTTCTTGGTACTAAACACACAGGCAGAAGGTAAGTGGAGAGAAAACGTAGTATCTTAGAGATGAAGAATGACTTAAAGGCAAGAAAGAGAAGGTGACATTACATGGCAGGTGCTTGGTGTTTGTAAAAACATTGGAGAAGTTTTCAAGTAACTGAAAAATACGTAAGTAGAAATGTATGGTTAAGGAACAGGAGAGATGAGGCTAGAGGATGTGTTCCTGGATTTGTCACTGATGAAGTGGGTTCCACAGCTTTGCTGTGCCAAGGTCAGCATGCTTGACTTGACTGATACGAGCCTCAGGTTGTCTGGAGGTAGTGGAAGCAAAGATGTAGGCTTCTGCAGTCAGACACCTGGGGTCAGATCTGAGTCTCCTAACAGCTGTGTGAGTTGCAGCAAGTTGCCGCCCATTGCTCAATCCCAGTTTCTTCATCTGTAAGACTGGGGTGATCAATTCCCCTGTTAGAAATACTTTGAGAATTAAATGAGATATTGTCTATAATTTCACTTGCCACGACGTTTAACGAGGAATACATAACTGTGTTTAGAATAATTACCTTTTCACATTTCCTTCGAAGGGAATGTGAGGGTGATTTCCAGTGCTGATTGACAATATTCCTGGAAGGGATGGGTACTAAGTTGGCAGATAAGGAACAAACACGTAACTGTTTTTCTGCCACTATAGAATAATGAGATTCGTATAATGACTACGAGTGTGCTCCCAAGTCTGATTCTTTGGGGGAAGGAATCATATTTAGAAAGGCTTAATCTTCAGTCTATTCCCCCCAAATTGTAGATAATTAAAGGTCTATGAGCCAAGTCAAAACTGTACTTAGCTGTTGGAATGACTTTTTTTTTTCTAACACATTCAAAATCATGACATGCCCTTCAGTCTTATAGCCAACTTTAAACCCTAGTCTACTTGCTGTGTGTAAGGTCTACTGTACAACTAACGCTGCTATCATCATTGTATAAATAATACCATCTTCCACATGTATACCATGCATTGGTCATAGTGTTTGCCTCCCTCCACAAACCTGTAATGCAGGCAGGAGACACACTGTTAGGACAGGCAGCCGGACACCTAGATATGAACAGAGAAAGGGGGATGCAGGCTAAATGGCAGGAATTGGGCAGAAAGGAGGGGCAGAGGCCAAATGCAGGAAACCCTACATCATGTAAGCACCAGGGATCCCAGAAAAGCAGAAACCTCTGGACTGATAAGCAGTCACACATTTTGGGGTGACAAGTGGCCTGGAGGCTGACAAAGAAAGGTGGGAAAAGGGAGGAATCTCCAGTGCCCAAATGTAACCTTTTGCGCACTATGCCTTCATTTTAATAAAACTAGCCTTGCAGATGAGAAGCACCCATCATGCACCGACGCCGTGAAACTTCTGATCCAGACTAAATAAGGACAAAAATCCCTCCTCCCCTCGTGAAGGTGGAGCTGGGATGAAAATCAGGGGATATGACCCCAAACCCTTCCCTCCTCAATGAATATTCCACCCATTCATTTTTATACTCTATGTAACCAACTTGCCAAAAAAAAAAACTCAGGGCAGCTGCTCACCTGAGTCTGCTGCTCTCCCCTTGAGAGTGTACCATCCATCCCTTAATAAATCCTCACTTTACTTTCTTAACCTCCATGTCTTGTCTCTGAATTCTTTCTATTATGAGACAAGAACCTAGTCACCGGCAACAACGCAGCTTTCCTTAGGTAAAGGAGGAATAAAACACACAAAAAGAAGTAACTTGCCCAGCCACACACAGACAGTGGAGCCCAGAGCTGGGACTGGAACCAGGACTCCTACCTTGTCACAATTTTCCTGTGGTTCACGGGATCCCTTCCCCACCTGACCTATGTATTTGCATATTGGTAATGCATTCCTAGAATATCTTCATGACGTCTGATATTCTAAATTAAATCCCACGTGGCCACAGCTTGATGACATACAAGGAAGGGAATTCTACATGATAGCATTTTGGCTCAGAAACACAATAAAATCACTCTTAGGAGCACAGAAATTCCTATACACTTTAATTCATTCTACAATTATTCATTGAACTCCCAAAGCTAGATACCGTACTAATTAGTAAGGCTATTCAAAGAAACATCAAGGGTTTTATAAAAGACATAGTATTATGTAAAAATAAATATAAATAGGAAATTCATATTCAAGTGAAATTAAATGTAAAATGGTATTAAAAGTCTTTTAAAGGAGATCAGTTTTTATTGTCTTTTAATGTCTCAGTGTGTGAAAGAAAAATATTGCAAACCATGCTGTGGCCATCAGGTCATCAGTCTACTGCCACCCCTGAGAGTGAGCGGAGGGAACTCAAGAATCAGACAAGCAGGCAGCCCAGCCTCTGCTGCCACCCTAACTGTGCCCCCTGAGGGGACTCAGGACGTGAAAGGACAGGACACTGGCCCTAGACAGCTAGGTGCTTGTCAAAGGAATGAATTCAATGAGCCCAGACCTTTGCACTTCCCCATTGTCGACTGAAATAAATGCGCAGCCTAAACGTTGAGAGTTATGTTTTATTTGGCTAGAGGACTCGAGCCACGATGACAGCCTCTCAGATGGCTCTGAGGGACTGCTCCCAAGAGGTAGGGGAGGAGCCAGGATATACAGGAGCTTTACAACAAAGGCCAGGTAGTTGGAACATTAAAAGCTTACTTGTTAACTAAAGAAAACCAGGCATCTCAAGTTAAAGAATTTAGTGCTTTTCTCTGTATGGGAGGGAGCAAACATTTGGGCTCACTGAATTCATTCCTTTGACAAGCACCTAGCTATCTAGGGCCAGCATCCTGTCCTTTCTTGTTCTGAGTCCCCTCAGGGTGCACCATTGTGAGTGGCTGCAGAGCTGGGCTGCAGGCTTGTCTTCCCTGGGGGGCAGCGGCAGCCACTGATGACTTGATGGCTTCAGCATTCTTTGTTTACTGATGTGGTTTGCAGTATTTTTCATTCACACCATGCATGGAAAAGTGCTAAATTCCTTCACTAGACTACCTGGTTTTCTTTAATTAACAGTAATTTTTAATGCTCTGACGACCTGGTCTTTATTGTAAAAACTCCTGTACATCCTGGCTCCTCCCCTACCTCTTCGGAGCAGTCCCTCAGAACGATCTGAGAGGCTGTCATCCCGGGCTCGAGGGAATCACATCCTCAGAAACATCCCCCAAGTGAAATAGAACTCTCAACTTTCAGGTTGTGCCTTTATTTCAGTTGACAGGTATAAATGAGTGGACTCTGCTGGATGAACATTTCTGGCTTCTCAAACCTCCCTGCACTTCTCTAGCAAAAGGACAATTCATCGTGCTCCTGGGTGTCTCTGAGCCAGCTTTATTTTATTTTATTTTTTTCGTAGAAGCTGTCGGCTTTTACCAGGCTCAATAGATCTGAAGGGAGAAGGAGGTACCACGCTGTAGCTGAGGGGCCCATTGAATGTGAACAATAAGAGGAAATGAACCAGCAGAGGAAGGCATTTCCTGTTACTTACACAGCAGAGCTGGAGTTGGCAGGGGGGTGATTTTTCCTTCCTGAAATCCAGAGCTCAGAAAATGGAAACATTTCTTAACTGTTAAGTTTTCAGGTAAGAAATTACCAAAGAGTATCATAATTCTTTAAATGATTTCTATCAATTGTTGGGATTAGCTATCATCAGTATAGTAAAACTCATCTTGAATTTATATGCTATTTTGGCCTCATCTAATATTTCTAAACTTCCCATTTTCTTTTCAATTTATATAGGTCCAGACTTTGGGTTCCTGACCACCAGAGGATGGGGGATGGCAATTGGGACTTACCACTGGGCACATTTATCTTTTCTCCATCTTTCACTAGCATTTATGTGCAGGCTGAAAACAAGGAGCATCCAATATGTACTCAACTGTACTGAATATTTTGTGGACGAAAACTGGGTCTAAAAATATACATAAAACATTAACTTTGCTATCGCCAATGACAATGGAAAGAACGAAGGGAAATTAAACGATGGTACAAAATATCTATTTCAAATTTCCATTGAGCGCTTCCAGAAAACAAGCAGAAAATAGACTCTTGAGAATCATATCTGATGTGAGCCTAAAATCTTTGCTTCTTCACCATTTACAGGAAATTGATTTTCTGTGATGGAAATCATCTCAGCCCTGTAGACTCTTTGAAGTCCTGTCAAAGACCATTGTGCATTTTCATGCATTGTTTGTAAACTCTCAGAATACACTTTCATGAAATTAATTGTGGTTCAAGCCAAGCTCCTTGCTCCCCCTTATTTACAGTCTTAATGTTTTTCAACTCATGGCTTTTCATCTCTTTCCTTTAGTGTGGAATCATCCAAATCACATTGGTAGGGAAAGAAAAAAAATAAAGTACTGCAGGTTTATTTTTCAGAGATGCCCTCCAGGTTTTGATGGAAATACAAAAAAAGTGTTTTCTGAAATAGACTTCTCCTTTGGGAGCAGAAGTGAGCAGACAGCAGCCCCAAGCACAGGTGTGGGGCCAACTATTGAAATCTAAAAGTCAAACCTATCAGGAACGAATCGGAATCCTATTAATTCTGCTAGAGCCACAGGGTTTGGATTTTAATAGTTGAAAGTTGGAAGTGCATTTGTCTTTTGGGTGAATTAGCATAAAACTCCCCTTCCCACCCCATGCGACTTGCAGACCGATGTTTCATGTAATTAAAGGCAGCATCTTCATCCTGAATGTTGATCGCTCCCGGTTTTGCAGAATGCAGTGCCTGATGATCATGTGATCACCCTAAGGGACACTTTCATGTCATTGTTTTGTGATTCAAAAAGGAGAGAAAGAAAGAAAAGCACGCATTCATTTCCTAAGCGAAATTGATCTTTCCATGTGTACATTCCCCGTATCTGATTAAAGTTGCAGACTGAGCATCCATGCATGTGTATACACAGCCAGAGACAGGAACGGGGTGAGAGCGGATTGTGGGTGGGTGGGTGAGGGACTAATTTTGACAGTCTTTCTTGGAAGAGCTCTGAAATTCTGAGATAGATATATATATATATACACACACACACATACACTCTCTTCTTATTCAAATGACTGCCTCCAACATCTGTTTATAAACTATGCCAATCCTATGACAATAAGCAAACCACCAAGGGTCTAAGGGAAAATGTAGGCAGCTTAAAAGTCTGCCTTAATCTCTGGAGTTGAAACAAACAAAATAGAACCATCACCACCAGCATCACAGAAACAAAAACATTTCAAGCCCCAGATGGTCAAGAAGTACCGCCTTTGAAGGACTGAGGCCGAAGTGGACTCTGTCATCTTAGTAGAACCCAAGCTTAATGGCAGTCTACCAGGGCCCGTGAAAACTACAACATTAACTGAGATGTCAGAATAACTAACGGATATCGCGGTACATAGGAAACACCAATTAATCCCTGTATTTTGTTCAGGCTGGTCAGCCTATAGACAGCTAGCAACTGAATGATAATATCAAGAACTCAGATAAGGTCTAGTGGAAAGCAACACGCCTACTTAAAAGGTGAAGACATTAGACACTAAGAAATAGTAAAGGAATTAATTCCATAGCCCAGCAATCATCTGGACTGTGGGGCCAACTGGCGTCCTTCAAAGTCCAAGGACCCCCATTCCTGGGCTCTCAGATGTCTGCCTGCGATGGCTCAGCAGATAAAGTACATTCTTGACTGGGCGTGTTTCCCCTGGCAAACTTGTCAGCCCCAGGTCATGCGTGATCTCATGATAGCTCAGGCTGGTTCCTTTCTGCCCAAGTCTTCACCACACCAGTCAAACCTCCCTGCCCTTCTTAGATGCTGAACTTCCTAACCTCACCTGCAGCCAACCAGAGATGTGTGCCCATTGTGCTGTACACCAGAAATTGACACATCATAAAAGACTATACTTCAATTAAAAATAAATAAGTTGATTAAAACAAAACATTGTGCACAGACCTTGTGACCCCTCGGTACCTGACGTGACCCTCCCTGATGAAAAACCTCAGCAGCCAGCCCTCAGTGCTCACACAGGCACCTCTCCTCTGAGTGACCTGCAGCTATCTAAGGCAGTGTGACCTAATACACTCCTTTTCCTATTTTCATTCTTTCTCTTTGGTAAATTCTTTTACTGTCCAGGCAGTGGCCTGCTGGACCCCACGACGTGGATTGATTGAAGGTGCAAAGTTTTACACATAGAACAGGTTCAACTGGAAGGAAAACAGTACCTAAGGAAAGGCCGTTTGTGGGAGTGGACACCTGCTTGGCGCATCACCCTGGCCTTTGCTTCTACCTGGGAGGTGGTGGGTGTGGGGTGTGCTACCTGGGTGGCCGGGGAGGTCTGATGCAGGCATCTTTCTAAACCTGAGTCAGCCTCAAAGCCGTCGATGGATCCCCAGTTGACAATCTGTGTTAATTTCTACGCATGCTCAGCCTGGTTTGGGCGTGGAATAAAAATTGCTAATAGTAACGGTAATAACTTTTGCTCTTTCTGTTTATTTTCACCCCACCTTTCCCTACGGAGGATTGGAGGCCCCCCGGGGTCTGTGTTGATGTTTCCATCTCACAGAAGATGCTCGACAATTTGAGTCGCCTCTTCCTTCCCGGGTCTTCCCTCTCCTCTGGCCCAGCCAAACCCTCTGCCGGACACGCTGGCCCATACTTGAAAAAAATCAAGAACGTTTCCTAAAGGATCCTTTCCTTCCGACCAGAGCAGGACAGGGTGAGTCCAGGATCTCTCAACATTCAGCTGAAAGTTTAGTAGGAAAAAAACTTTCTCCCAGTCCATGGCGCGCTGGGAGCTAGCGTTATGGTTGTCACAGCTGCCAGCAAACAACAGGACCCAGAGGACGGAGGATCCCGCGGGGTCCCCTGGGCCTCACCAGGGAATCTCCAGCCGGCTCGCCAGCCCTGCACTGTTTCTGATGCTCGGGAAATCTCGCTCCTGCCCCAGGTCCCTCAGGGATGGGGTCCCTGCCTGCGAGGCTCTGTACTCCCTCAGTCCATGGGCTGTCTTCTCTTGAATGAAGGACAGAAAGCTCATTAAAATGTAAAAAAAAAAAAAAAAAAGAAAAGGAATCCTGCCAGTGGAGAATTATGTTTTAACAGTCGAGAGCCCTCTGCTCTCTAAGAGCCCAAGGCCTGTGAACACTTTTGCCTTCTCACCCTCTAAATAAACTTTTTTATATGCATGTATATATTATGTAAATATGTATTTTCAATGATAAATATATATTATATAAAGGTATATTTTTAAAGATAAATATAAAGGTACATTTTTAAAGATAAATATATTATATAAAGGTATACTTTAAAGCTAAATATATTATATAAAAACATATTTAAAAGATTATATACATTACACAAAGATATAATTTTAAAGATAAATATATATGTTTTCAATTTTTAGTGTAGTGAAGTAAGTCAGAAAGAGGAAGAAAAATACCCTACGGAATCACTTACACGTGGGATCTGTGCAAACTTTTAGGAAAGGCCCAGCGCCCCGCGGCCGCTGCCCTGCGGCGGGTGAAGGCCAGGCCCGTCCGCCAGCCCCGGGGTGGCGGCTGAGCGGGGCGCGGAGAGCAGACGCTGCAGGCAGAACGGAGCGCAGAGACGCGCTCCCCGGCCGGGCCCCCGCGCGGCCGTTCGCGGGCTGGTTGCTGCCCTGCCTCCCACGGCAGGTGCGCCCCTGGTTAAGGCTGGATCTGGTACTTCCGTCCGCCCTGGCGCTCTGCCCTCTCTTCCACCTTCGTTTCCTGCCCCCTCCCTGCGCCTCCCTTTCCTCCTTTTTTGCCGTAAATGTGTTTGACAGCCTCCTTCGGCCTCGCATCACTGGGGACCATCTTCAACAAACCTCAGGGGTGGACCATCAGCTCTAAGAAGGGGAAGGTGGTTCTTCGTGAACGTGACCTCTCTGGACTCTTGCAATCATGCGGGTTGGCCCCTCCTGCCCAGAAGAGCAGCTCTGACCTTCCCCCTCCCCGAGGCAGCCCATCGGTCCCTGAGGTCCCGTCTACACAGGCCTCTGCCTGCTGCCTGACAAGAGGTGGAGACAGTCTGTCCTCTGAGTCCCACGAAGGTTTCTGGAATCCTAGGGACACCACACGCGGAGGAAATCGGTTTCTCCACATAAAATGTGCTGCCTTGTGTTTACACTTAAAAAAAAAAAAAAAGCAAGAAAATATTTTTTCCCCCAATAATTTTGATACAATGTTGGGAAAAGTGAAGAATCTTAAAAAAAAAAAAAAAAAAGTATTTTATTTTTAACGGCGACTCCATGTGTGCTGAGCAGTTTAAATGGCCAAATAAAAATGGACCCTGGAATGTATCAGGAACCTCTTCCATCTCTTATGACCTTAACTCTGCAATCACGTTTGGACATAGATTAAACAAAGACCAGCTCTCAAACTTTTTCCCTTTTTTTTGAAAAGCAGAAGGAATTTTTTTGTTTTGTTTTGTTTTGTTTTGCTTTCTGAATTGCGTGTGGTTTCCATAAGCTCTTCTTTGGGTGGGAGGAGAAATTATGAGGGTTTTCCTGAGCATTGATTAGGAATCTTTTATTTTGAAAAAGAACTGTGAGGCATAGTTTGCAAAATAGAATATGTTAATCTGGAGAATTTAGGGGAGATGATGGGACAAAAGGACAATCAATTAAGAAGAGCAAAGAGTCATCTGTCTTCATAAACCTGAGACACAAGGTGGCCTTCCACCACGTGGAGCAGAGACCTTGGAGAGAACTGAACTTCCCGGGGCCATGACCGTGCTTCCTTGTGTTACACGCTGCCTCCGGATACAAATGACAGTATGTAAGAAAAGCAAGAAAAGGAGGAAAAGTGGGAACGGAGCAGGGCTAGTCCTGCCCATGCCATCCCGGGGGAAAGTTTAGAGAGGGGATGAAGGTAGTTTTGTCAAAGGACAGAGGGAGAGCTGTGTCTCTCTTGGGAACCCCTTGGATGCTACAGACCCCTCATCGCTCCAGTAACTTAGTCTTCATCTGTGTGAATATTCTAATTGTGCACCCCTTTGTCCCATTTCTTCCTCGTGGTGGCCAAGATTGCACAGAAAGAGACCTCAGGGATTGGAAATGGTTGCTTTCTTTTTGACTTCTGCTAACCAGCTTGTGTTGCTGGCCCAGCAGTAGAATTACCACCACAATTTAGAACAAGCAAAAGTGGAAGGCAGTAAGACAGCAAGGTAAGCAGGAGCCTGGCGTTACCCAGCCTTAACGTTAGCTAATGATGCTTCCGTATCAGCGGATCCGAGCTGACCTGCCTCTCTGAGATCTGAGCAGATCTGGAGGGCAGCCACGCCCACTTCCCCATCCTTGGGCTCCCTGTTCTTAAATCCAAGTAAGTGCAGCTAATTCCAAGCTTTTAATGATTAACTGGGAGTTCTGTTTTATCAGCTCTAATGAGAACGACGTACCATTATTTTTCTAAAATCTTCCACATGTTGCTTTCATTAGGATTACAGCGCATCAGTTTTAAACAGAATGGCAGTCCGTGGAACCCGATCCATGTGCTGCTCACAAGCTCACAGCTGTTAAGCCACAGGAGAGAGATGTGATGAAATGGAGCAGGCAAAGCACAGCGCAAACAACCCGCTGTTTGGAGACTCGCTGTTTGGGTCATTAGCATTCACGTTTCAATCAGAAAAATGAATTCTGTGATCTGGATATTTGGAGAGTCTCCATGTCTAAACCATACTCTTTCTTGGAATCAGCCAAGGTTTCACCCTCGTAATCCTCTGTGTACCCACCAGGTAACGTGGATGAATGAGTGGGCTGGGTGTGAAAGGGACCAGGAGTTTTGGGGGTTGAGGGCACATGCCTCATGGAGAGAGCCAACTGCTACACCGCTCCATATAATTGTGGTAAAATATTCATATTTGTACAACGAAAAGTCAACAAGCTGGGGCTTTAAATGTAAAACACTCCTGATTTTAAATATGGGAAATAATATATATATATATTTTTTTAAACACATGGACCACACATGAGCCACCCTTGCGCCATCAGTTTGGGACTTCCGCTCTGAACTGTGTGGATTTCCAGGGTAGCTAGCACCTATCTTTGCTTTTTATGTATTTAGTTGGCAAGGGGGCATGTTTTTCAGTGTCTCGTGCCCTGGAATGGAATGGACCACTGAATGTGTGTGGAATGAATAAGACACAAATGGATGCAATGGTACGAGACGGGGAGGGACTTGCCCACAGTCAGGTAACGAGTGGCAGGAGCAGATAAAGACTATTTCACGTTCTTTCTAATGTCCTTGGCCTTATGCTCAGCCTCTGCTCCAGCTTTTAGTGATGCAAAGGCAGAGAAAGAGGCTTGCAGACATTTATCAGGCTGAGCATATAAAGCCATTCTCAATCTTTAATCTGAAAATGTGTGTCTCATGTGCCTGGGGCAGGGGAGGGGAGGGGAAGGTGACAATCCTTATATCACCTTGCATTTTGAAGCATGGACTACATGCCAGACATTCTGGCAAAAACTACAGATGTGTTTCCTTATTTGATCATCACAAACATATCAGCCATTTCCATTTCAGAGAAAAAACAGTGGCAAACAGAGATGAAGAGATCTAGTCCCAAATCACGCAGCTGCTAAGCTGCATTCACTCTACACAGGTGCTTCCACATGTGCTCTTAATTCTCAAAACCACCACGGGAGATGGTCATTATTATACACTTTTTACAGAGGAGGGACACAACCTCAGAGGGCTTACCTGATGCACACGATCATACACCATGCCAGTGACTAGTTAAACTGAGATTAAATCCTGGTCTGTTGCTTCAAAAAATATGACTTTTACATTTATTACAATAGCTGCTCTGCTAGACATACTGGATGTCTTCTCATGATGGCTTATAACCATCCCCTGCAGGATATACAACAGGATCTAGATCCCACAGTTGAGGTCAAGCCTCTCCTCACAAAATCTCACTACTCTATGCTTTCATACCACACCCCCTCTCCCCCCACCATCAGGTACCTTAGGACAAATCCTGCAGCCTCTCTCTTTCCCATTAAAGTCTTCCTTCCACAGTGTCAGCCAGGTGGGTTTAAGAATACTGAAACTGTGTCATGTAAACCTTGCACAAAAGCTTCCCATGGCTCCTCATCACACTTGGAATCAAATTCAGTTCTCTTCATGTGATCTACGCGGCCCCCTATACCCTGTCCTTGCTCACTCATCTTTCCCCTCCTGATGCGTCCCTTCTGGAACAGCCACCTTGGCCCTCCTGGAGAGCCTCCTGTTAATCAAGGATGTCTTAGTCTCATGGACTGCTCCTTCCTCCGAGAATGTTCTTCCAAATGTTGCTCCCTCACTTTATTTCAGCATTTGTTCTAATATCAATTCATCAAAGAGACATTATTAGAAAAATATTATCTCAAATAAAGTACCTGCCCTAAGTGGAGTTTATTTCTCTCTCTTTCTCTTTTTTTTCCCACTTAAAGCTATCTGTAATTATATTATTACCTCTGTATTTGATTGCTGCCTGTATCCCTCACTGGAATGTAAGTTCCACGAGGGCAGGGTTTTTGCCACATTCACAGCTGTATCTAAGCACAGAGAAGTGTCTGAATATATCTGAACTGAAAAAGTCTCTTTGCATGAATGGCTGACTGACTCCCAGAATGCAGGCACACGCTCTCCCATTTGGCATGCCTCTTGATGTCTTCAGAGCCCAAACACAAGGAGAACAGTCATGTTTTGAAATCCACTGAAAACAAATATGATGCATAAACACAGACTTAAAAAAAGGAATATTTGGTTAGATTCCAGCTACGTAAGTGAAGCGAAGAACAGAGTCCCAGACCTTGGAACAGAGAAGGAAAATGATTAAGCTGTGACTGTTTGTAAGAGGAGAGCTCCATTCTTCTAAAACTGTACACAGAGACAATAACTTGAACTTTAAAAAAAAAAAAAAAAAAGAGGAGACTTATTCTTCGTCGTAGAAGAATGAATATTCTTTTTTTCCCCCCTCTTTTCCTTAAGTTGGAAAAATGAAGCAAAAGACAAAGGGGATATATCACGGGGCAAACCAGGAGGTTACACATAATGTTGAAGGCTGTTTATGATGGAGTCGTTTTAATTCAGTTGTAGATATGAGGGAGGAAAAACACATTACTTTCAAAACGGGAGCTTCAAGCAAATCCAGTGTTGCTTTCATTGACCTTTATGGGAGGGAGGTGGACAGAGTTTGCTTGTTTAAGTTCTTGGGGAATGATGGACCCCAGCAGCTAGCATTTCTGTCCGGTCTTCTTGGAGCAACGCCACGGGGATCAGATTTAGACCCCCATGCCTGACTCCTCGAGGCATGCTAATCCCAGTCTTGACATTTGTAGTAACTGAAAGCTCTGTGGGTAGATTGATAAGAAGTTTCCCTTCCGAGAGTTTCCTGTGATGATAAGGGTATAAACAAAGTAACAGCGTGGTGGTCTCGCCTCTCGGGCTTGGAGGGAGCAGGTCGCTGTTCTCCTTGTGACCTGCGGGGGGCAGTGTGGTGTTGTCAAGGTCGCTGGCGTGCGGGTCAGGGGATGCTCGCATCTGGTTCCAACACGAGTTCCTCTTGCTCCATCTCGAGCCCTCATTTTTCCCCACTTGTGAAATGAAAGGATGGATGGTACTAAATACGCTCTATGGACTGTTCCCACATCTACAGTCCCATCATTCTAAATGTGAAATGGTGCTGGGGTAGTTCAGGAACAGGATGGTTAAGGAATATTTGGGGGTACGCTGTCACTCGCACCTTGGCCCCGCCCACTTTCTGTTTTCAACTTTGAAGCGTAACGTTTACTTTAGAGAAACGTCGGTTTCAACGTGCTGCTCTGCCTACCTTGGGGGATTGTACCTGGTTACTTTAGGGGTGCGAGGAGGTGCAGAGAGGCCCAGAGTCATGGCGACATACCCAAGAGGCTGGCCCTGAAATACGCTGTATGATATATTTGGTGTTAATGTAATTCTCACTGTCTCTAATCCATGTGGTCATATAGTCACTAAATAATTCCAAGCTTAGCTGCAAAATGGGAACCGTTAGTGTTTTTCCCCTTTGTTAATTTTAGAAGAAATCTTTTCCCCGCCCACCCCCAAAGATCTTACCCTTATTTTGATTTCTACTTTTCTCTCTTTATTTCAAATTATGGGTGAAGGTAGGATTGTTTTTAATAAAGGCAGAGAATCACGTTGCTTTAATTTTAACAGCAGGGCAGACATTTCCAAATCAGTGATGAGGGTTTTATCTGCCCAGTGTGGACAACTTGAGTTAAACTTACCAGCAGTCAAACTAGGTACATTGGATGGTGTGGTTGGAAAGCCCAGCCTTGCCATCTTTACCTGGGCATGCGTCTGGTGAGTCACTTAATCTCCCAGTGCCTTGATTTATTGTCTTTAAGATGCAGATGATAAAAGGACCTACCTCATAATTTGATTATGAAGAGTATATGAATTAATGCTGATAAAGTTCTTAGGACAATGCCAGGCACCAGCTAAATATGCAATATGGGCGAACTCTCAATAGGAGTCAATTTTTTTTATTGTTGTTCAAAAATAATCCTTTTATGAGGAGGGGGATCAAAAACAGAATTTTATCTACAAAAACACTGTTTTGATGACATATTCACATGCCCCAACTCCAGTCTCCACTACTCCTTTAAATGTATCCGTCACTTCATTCAATAATTTCAATAAAAATACCCACCATTTATTGAGCACTTATTAAGTGCCAGGCTCAGTGCCATGAACTCTAAGTGCACTGCATTATTCAAGCTTTACTTTGTGGGATTTTTACGGAGTGGAATATGCACGGGGAGAAGAATAAAACACTTGCTCAAGGTCATTCGGGTCAAGGGCGCAGGACTACAGTCTGAATCTTAAGACATAATTAAAGATATATTTCAAATATCATTTCACCACGAGACATTTTCTCATCACCCACCATCCTCTGTGGAGTCTGTGGGTGAATTTTGAAAAGATTTCCAAAGCTTAAGTATCAGTGGCTGACATTTTCCATATTTTGATCTGAGGGTGTCATGGGCCATTGCATCATTAGCCGTTTGTGACCTAGGGGAGTTGGCATCTGTTTTTGTGTTAGTTTCTCCCTGTATTTGCATTGAGTGCAGAAATCTTTCACATTTTTTTTTCCTTTAAAGTATGAAAGTCTATTTTAAAGTAAGGAAGGCGTCCAGAGATGAAGATTTAATAATGCCAGTGTATGGACTCTCACATACTTAATACCTTTTTAAAATTTATTGACGTCTACTCCTGTCAATAAATCATTAAGTAAGTGCTGAGTGCTTGCTAAGTGCTCATGGTCTTCAGAGCTGTCTTCCTGCCAGCCCTGTGAGTGCCTGTGTTTGCGTGGATCATGCAAGACCACAGACTGCTAACTCTGGTCCCCTCTGTCTACATCACTCTTCTAGAGGCTGGGAACCAAAGTCTGTTTTCTCCAAATCCCAGCCCCTCATCACCCCTCATCTCTGTCTCACCTCCAGTTCTCCCCTTCCCCGTAGTGGACGATGAGTTTGAAGTTAGAATGAACTTTAATTTATTAATTGGCTAGCTGAATGAACTTTGTAAACATATTTTTGTCTCTCTGACCTTATGTGTACAATGGGTGTTAGAATCTCTGCTTTGCAGGATTGTTATGAAGATAATTAGAAATAAATGGATATACTAAGCAGTCGGTTCACAGAAGTTATTATAATCTCAACATTGCTCCGAGAAACACTGTCAACTTTGAGCCTCTTTTCTGGTCTGAACCTCCTTTTCTCATTGATCGTGCTGTTTGGTTTATCGCTGTATCTGTATATTTTCCTGTTGCACGGTATCTGGTTATTGCAGAAGATTCCTAAAGCCTTTGTGAAATTGGCAGGATATGGTATAAACACACAGTGTAAGCAAACAAATAAAATCAAATAAATAAATATAGCCTTTTGGCCGCAAATTCCCAAGGCCTTGCATTCTCTAGTTATAAAATCTGTCAACAATGATGATAATTTATAAATCCCAAAGAACCAACAAAGTGAGAAACGTAAAATTTAGCACAGGGCCTGCCTGTGCAGAAGCAATCCTAATTGCAGTCATTTATGTCAACAGCTTACCATTTAGACCTAATTACCATGCCTCAAAATTGCATTATGTATATCATTAGGTGTGTGTCAAATTAACTCTGTTGTAAGTTGGATTTGATTATGCTACGATTCTCTACACCTGCATGCTCAGTTTTTCTAGTTTGTTGCGTATGTACTAGGGTCAATTGCTCTCAATGCCGCCCCCCACCAAAAAAAAAAACCCAAGGCAAGACAGCAAACACCGGGGAGTAAGATACGTGGCGTCAAACTTTGAAGACTTTATTGTTGGGGGAAGAAAGGGACTCGGACTATTAATTTGAGGACCCTGCTGTTGATCTGCTCCTTCCCACTGTAATTTTGTGTTTCTTCATTCCCATGGTGGGAATACCCATCTTTTTCTTTATTAGCTTAAGAGAGTCTAACATGGTAAAAACAGAACGGCTTTGGGAATTAGTAGATGTGGATCCAAAGTGCTGCCATCTATTTGGTGTGTGATCTTGAGACAAATTCTTAACTGCTCACAATCTCCACTTCTTCAAATATGAATAGAAGTAGTATTCCATTGTAGACTGGATAAAGATGTGGTATATATCTAAACAATGGAATACTACTCAGCCATGAAAAAGAATAAAATAATGCTATCTGCAGAAACATGGATGGACCTGGAGATCATCATACTAAGTGAAGCATGTCAGGCAGAGAAAGACAAATACCATATGACGTCATTTATAGGTGGAATGCAAAAAAAAATGACACAAATGAACTTATTTACAAAACAGAAATGAACTCACAGACATAGAAAACAAACTTATGGTTACTGGCAAGGGGAAGGGAGTGGGAAGGGATAAACTGGGAGTTTGGGATTTGCAGATATTAACTACTATATATAAAATAGATAAACAACAAGTTTCTTCTGTACAGGGAATTATATTCAATATCTTGTAGTAACCTATCATGAAAAAGTATATAAAAATGAATATATGTATGTATGACTGAAGCATTATGCTGTACACCAGAAATAGACACAACATTGTAAATTGACTATAATTCAATAAAAAAATAAATACCTAAAATAGAGAAAAAATGGGAATATTGATATCTACTTCTTAGGCTACTTGTGAGGATAAACAATATCTGTGAAGAATAGGAATACTGTTCAGTATTTGGGAAGTTTGAAATAAGGAGCAGACTCTCTTGTCCTCCTCTTCAAATGTATTGATCATTCAAGTCCCTGGATATCCCTCAGGTCCTTCAAAACCTGGATGAAATTCTTTTTTTTTTCTTGTGCATTCCTAGAATCCTTGATTCTTTCATACAGGTGGACATGCTGTTTGTTGATATTTGATAGTGAGCTCAAAAGTGGAGGTTTGCTTTCAGAAGAAGACCATAACCTTCTTATGTCTGTTTGCTTAGTTTTCAGCTGTACTTTGGAAGTGTCCCACTAGAACCACAGAACGTCATACATCAGGTGTAGATGGAAACCTAGAGGTCACCTTGTCCAGCATCTTCATTTTCCAGATGAGAAAAATCAGGACCCAGACAGGTTAAATGACTTCACTGTGGCCTCGTGGTTGGTAAGTGACAAAACTGGGGTAAATTTTTCAAACTGATCTTTTCACTAAGCAGAGGGGTTTGCAGACCATGACCCACAAGCCAGATCTGGCCTGCCACCTATTTTTGTAAATAGGATTTTATTGGAAGACAGTCTCATTCTTGTTCATTGACATATTGTCTATGGCTCCTGTCTGCAGCCACTGAGTTGAAAAGCTGCCGAAGAGATCATATGGCCTGAAACACTCGATATGGGTACCAGTTGGCATGTTGGAAGTTTCTGGAACCCTGACTCAGAAGAACGTTCTCAAACTCCAACTCATAAGTGAATTATCACTCAAGTCTTTTTTTAATTGAAGTGTATTTACAATGTATCAGGTGTACAACAAAGTGATTCAGTTATATATGCTCTTTATCAGATTCTTTTCTATTATAGGTTATTGCAAGATATTGAATATAGTTTCCTGTGCTGTACAGTAGGGCCTTGTTGGTTATTTATTGTATATATGTAAGATACATGCATCCCCACTTTCATAGCAGCAATATTTTCAATAGCCAAGACATGGAAACAACCTAAATATCCATTGACAGATGATTGGATAAAGAAAATGTGGTATATCCATACAATGGAATATTATTTAACCATAAAAAGGGATGAAATAATGTCATTTGCACCCAAGTCTTTTTTTTCACTCTAGTGAACAAAAACAACCAACGAGCAATGTTCGTTGTTTTTATACTTAAGTGGCTTTTATATCCCAGGAGACACACAATGTCACATATGCAACATCAACATTACGGGGAATTGTTCCTGTCCGGGGTGTGACTGTGGAGAGCAAGTGGTGATACTCATGAAATATGAGTGCCTCTCAAAACCACTTCACATAACCCCCCACAACCCAGGTTTGCACTGACAATTAGGAAGTTCTTACTCAAAGGAGACTTGTTATGTTTTAATTGCAAGATTCCTATGGGCACTTAAGGCACTCACTGTTTTGTTTGTCAACCAAGTAATCAACTGGCCATAAGCAGTGAGCCCCCATTCCACCTGCTCCACACCTGCAAAGGCTATTCAAGTTCACACTGTCAATAGAAAGAAACACCAAATATCTCCCTTGGTGGGATGCTGTGTTCAGATGAATTACATTTGGCTAACAAAAATAGCAACCTATGTCCAGAACAGGCAAAAAACTAGGAAGTGCTTTGAAGGAAATACATGAAGTATGCTGGATATAAATGAAATATCCCCTCAGAGCAGGGAAACAGGCATGACAGAGGCATCGACATTTGTGAGCACGTTAGCAAGCCTGGCATCGACACACGAACACTCAGCATTGTCTGTTACCACGTCCGGCAATCACTCTGTAGTGTGAGTAATGCTCTACACAAAGCGCTTGGATTGTCAGTAACAGAAAAAGCCAAACTAACTGGTTTACACCAACGGGGAAATGTGTCATCTCAGGCACCAAGAAAAGGCACAGTGTTTCCAGAATTAATTCCATGGTCCAGCAATATTGTCAAGAATCCTTTTTTTTTTTTTTTTGGCTGTATTTTCCTTTGACCAACTTTAGCATGTCATTTTCATTTTCAAAGTTGCCAAAGCAGACACAGTTATGACCAGATACAGTGAAGGAAAACAAACTATTTCTTCCCAAGAACTGTTGCCTCTCTGGTCAGAGAAATCCTTCGCTTTGATGGAATTTCATCACATACCCCTGCCAGAGGCAGTTCCTGGTTGAGATATCAGACCTCCGTCTTGTCTTAGACTTTGGGGTTTGAGGTTGGGGTGGGGTCTGTCTCCCCATTGGCACACAGCTGGGTGGAACAGAGTGAATAAAATTGAACCAGGGACAGGAAGAAGGGACAGAAAGGGATTTGGGGACAGGCCACTCACAGCACCTGCCATGGGTCCCATTTAGCATATGGATAATGAGGCTCAGAGAAGTTACGTAACTTACTCCAAATCCTAGAACGGGTATTTTTTTTCTTTGCTTTCTTTTTTTTTTTTTTTTTTTTTTGGTATTTATACCCTTCTTTCTTCTAAAAGGAATTGTAAAAGATTAGAATTATACCTGCAGTATAACAAGATAAAAAAAGACAGCAGTAGGGAAACTTCAGTAAAGGGACCACAGTGATGGCATAACTGGGAAGGAAAAATAAATTAGGAACATCAGAAATCAGAGGAGTCAGCATTTACTTCTTGCTCTCCTGACTCCCAGAACCTGGCTTAGCAGCCTCATCCAGAGCAGCAGAGAAGCCAAGCCCCAGAGGCACAGGGACAGGTGTTAATACATTTTTATATGCAGGACTTCATCTATCCATTCATTCAGTCCAAAACCTGTCTTGAATACGATCTAAGAGCCAGTCACTGGGAAGTTAAACTCCTAGCTCTGTTCTCAGGCAGAGGGCATCAGTGGGAGGCAGACACACAATCAAATGACCAGTGCAATTTGTTAAATGCTGCAGTGGACGGAGAACCCCCCAAACCAAGGGCGAGCATCCTCCATGATTCCCATGCCCCACTTTGTTTGACACTTGACAACACTGAGCCCCAAAGGTTTTGGAACTAACAGGAGACAGTTGGGGACAGACCCTTAAGTACTAGCTGACTCTTTTGCTTATGGTGTACCAGGCTCTGCCCCGTGAGCTTTGCACATACATCAGATCATTCCGTCCTCACCATCAGCCCACAGGGGAGGTATTCCTGTGGTCCATTTTACAGAAGAGGTAGCCAAGGCACAGAGGTAATGAGGAATGTTCCAGGATCATGTTACTGGATATGTGAGGGAGCTCGGGTTTGACCCAGAACTTCTAGGTCTATGAATTCTTAAGAATGAGGCAAAATGCCCTGGAACAGACACTAGTTCCTGCCATTCCTGCAGGAGATGTTGGGCTGTGGTTGGACATTGACCCAATGATGATTACTTCCCTTCATCTCACAGCTGCGTACACCAAGGGTTGGAAAGCAAGGATCACTCTCGGGAGGTCATTCTGATGATCAGCTGTAGACCTGGGCTTCCAGTGTTGTCTCTCTGGTTCAGGTCCCTCCTCTGGGCCTCAAGTCATCTTTACTATCTCTCTGACCACCCCACCCTCAGCAACCCCCGACCCCACTACCTCCTTACAATTTTTTTTTCAGACTTCAGTCTTAAAGTCTTAATCCTAGCTCCAGATCAAGATTACTGATTGCAGCCATCTGCCAATTCTATTTGTGTTTTCAGAGATTATGTTATGTTTATTGGTGCAAATCTACCTTCCCCCACCGCCCTTCTTTGAGAGGCACTCTACAAGCTGGCCGGAGTCCTGTTTTGTGTTGGGGTTGGGGTGGGTAGCCAGACATGCTCACTGTCTCTAGAGTAGCAAAGATTTGCCCCATCAAGCTTGTCCAGAAGAGGTCCAGCTGCTCTCCCCTCAAATGTGCAGTAGATTCGGCCATCGAGCTAAAACTTGCTCTCCTTGGAGTACCACAGCTCTTTAATCCCTTTCTTTCAAAAGCAAATATATTGATTTTATTCTATTTTGCTTTTGAGTTCATGAATCCTGTGGCTCAGTACCTAGGAAAAGGACTGGTGACAGACCTCAATATAAACCCTTCATGTTATGCAAATTAAAAATATATTTGCATTGTCTTTAAAGCAATTCAAGGGCTGAGATGTTCAAATAAATTAACCAAGACAGAAAAAATAAACATGATTAGGAAAGTCAAACTCCTGGAGATGGGAAAAAAATGTGAAAATCCTGTTTTTCCTAATAAGCCAATTAAAACGGATATATTTTAAGTGGACACATCACTAATAACTTTTACACCCACACACATACAAACACGCTTCACTTAACACATGGTCCTCTTTATATTTCCATATACAGGCATGGACCATGGGCTCGACTGAGAGTTCCACAGGATGCAACTGAATTGGCAAACTCAGACATGATTAGAGGAGTTTGAATAGCAGTTGTTGAAAGAACTAAGCGTGTTTAGAGTGTAAAAAGTGAAGGTCAGGTTGGGGCATTATCCCCGCCTTTGAATATCTAAAGGGCAGTCATGTAGAAAATGGAATAGACTCGTTTTGCATTGTTCCAAAAGTGCAGAGCGAGCATGACTGATGGGAGAAGTACAGAGGCAAGTTTTGGCTCAATGTAAGGATGAAAAATTGGAACAGCGAGTGCTGTCACAAAAGGGAAAGCTTTGCTTCTGGGAATAGCGAAGTCTCTCCCCAAGAAGGGTTTCAAAAATAGACTGGTGTGGCCATTGGTCAAGATTCTGTAGAAAGAACTCACGCATTAGTTGAACAAGAGCAGAAGCTCTCCATCTTGGCCATTAAATGTTCTGGTACTGGAATCTCACCAAGGAGATTCTGATTTGATTCGTCTGCGGTAGCGCCTGAACATCAAAGTATTTACAAGGTCCCCAGCTGATGCTAATGTGCAACCAGATAAAGAACCACGGGGCAGAGGATGCATTCGTTCATCCTGTTGCTCATTTGTTTGGCAGATGTTCATGGAGAAAGCACTGTCTGCTCTGAGCTGGGGGGAGCATAGCAGGTGCGAGTGGTACCCACCCATCACTTGTATGCCTCACCCTTAACACTTGCACACATTGAACTTCCCACTGTGGCCCCTGCTTCATCTGAAGACTCTCTCTTCCAATATGAGCCCTCTTTGCCCATGATGGGGCAGGACAGAAGTGCCAGAGAATTATTTCTCCTTCAGGTACCCCCAGCCCAGCACTGATGGGAACCTACTCACCGCACAAAGGCATGAATCTGGACTGTGTTCTCTACTGGCCCTCAGAGTTCCTTCAGTGGGATTTCACTCCCATCCCGCCTCTCCCGACCTCTGTTAACTGATAAAGCTGATAACACCCACTGTGTGATGCCCTCTCTCTCCTCCCTGACTCACTCCCTGGCCTCAGTGCTTCTCCCTTTATTCCCCAGACAGATCTCTTTGCAGTTGAATATTTGCCTTAGGTTCTGTCCCAGGGGAATCCACACCAAGCAGCCAGAGGGCAACTAGGCTCGTCCAGGCTCAGGGTGACCACATCATAAAAGGAAAGCCAACAAGTGAGCAAAACTTGAAACTAAGTGGAGCCATATCCCCAGTAGTTCCAATGAGATTAAGACCAGAGAATTTTCCTATCCGCCCCATTGCATTCAGTTCACATCCCCGTCAGAATCTGAATTCAGTGTGGTCTGGTGCCCGGGGTCACACTCTACACCAGTGTTCTATGTCCCCTCTAAGTGCTCTCATTGTAAAATGACTACCATTGTGAAATATTCATCAAGTAGAATTTTTTGTGTGTGGCCATCCCATATATCACAGCTAGATATTTTTCTAGTCTTCTATTTTTTTCTATTTTCTGACTAATGTCATTATCCTTCCTCCCCTTTTCCAAAAATCCAGTGAGTGAGTTGAACGATTTAAATCATGCCATTATGTTATAGAAGGGTTAAGTTTCTACAACTCTACTGTCAGTAATCCTAACCTCAACTTCCAACCCTAGCCGAAGGGTAGTTTTAAGTTGACTAATCACTCCTAAAATATTCTAAGCAGAACGAACCCCAGGGACAGTCCCGATGACCTTGATTCCAGAATCCTGTACAGAGCCTCACCGACAGTTTCCATAGCAACCGAAGGGAATGAATGAAGATGATTTTCATTTGCCTGTCTCTGAGTTACAACCTTCCTTTTAATAGGAAACTAGAGGAGAAATGTGATTCCTACGCAGAGGAGCATATGCTAGAATAGGACAGGATTTCCAGCTGTTTTCCTTAGAACTGGATTTTAGATTCTGGCTTGTCTGTCCTCTTGAAGGTCCCTCAGAGCTGTCGTGTCTCTCCAACACCCTGGCCTGTTCATGGTGCTGCCTTGCTTGGATCGCCCTCCGTTTTCCTCTCTCTCTTTCTGGATTCTCTCCAGGTCCCAGTCCCATGTCTGCTGCTCTCTGCCTCCACAAAGCCTCCTCCAATCCTCATTGATCAATAACGACCCTGAATCCATACCAATTTTAGTTTCATCTGCTGTAGGATAGTTACTTCATTGTTCACAGGCGGGATGGCTAAGAACAAAGATGTTGGCCAAAGGCAGATCTGTGACCCCAGCTCTGCTTCTTGTTAACTCTCAGGACTTGGGTCCCTTGGCTTCACCTGCTAGCGTCTCATTTTGGTCCTCTGCACAATCTGGGTAATAATAGAATGTACCCCATAGATTTGTGCAAGGGCTTCAGTGGAATAATAGATCTAATATGCTTAGCACAGTGCCCACCATGCAGTATGTATTTGGGAAAAATCAGCCAGATCAGTGTCAACTTCTATCGCTGTGACACTTCGTGGGGGGCGCTCACATCGGGAGCATGGAAGGGACAGTCAGAGGGTCCCTGGTTTCACAACTTTCCTGCCTGTGCATCAGTACATGAAAGTTAGGGCTCATTCAGCGAGTCACCGCACCTCTCTGAGGCTCCAAGTCCTTGTCTACAAAATGCATTTGCCACCATCTGCTTCATGGTTTTGGTCAAGTTCAAGTGAATGCATTACGGCAGGGAAAACACTTGCCACGATGCTTTTAGTGGAGCCCAATACATTCATTTCTTTGGTCCCACTTATCCTCTCACCCACCCTGTAAGACGTTGTAATTTTTTTTTAATTTTATTTTTTATTGAAGTGTAGTTGACTTTACACATTCAGTTTCAGGTGCACAGCAAAGCAATTCAGTTATACATATACATATATTTTTTTCAGATTCTTTTCCATTACATGTTGCTACAAGAAACTGAATACAGTTCCCTGTGCTATACAGTAGTTCCTTGTTTATCTATTTTATATAGAGTAGTGTGTATCTGCTAATCCTGAACTCCTCATTTATCCCTCCACCCTCCCCATTCCCCCCTTGTAACCATAAATTTGTTTTCTATGTTCATGAGTCTATTTTTGGTTTGTAAATGAAATTTGTATCTTTTTTTTAGATTCCACATATAAGTGATTCATATGATATTTGACTTTGTCTGACTTCATTTAACATGATAATCTCCAGGTCCATCAATGCCGCTGGAAATGGCATTTCATTTTTTATGGCTGAGTAGTATTCCTACACACACACACACACACACACACACACACACACACACACACACACATCATTATCCAGTCATCTTTTGATGGACATTTAGTTTGCTTCCATGTCTCGGCTATTGTAAATAGTGCTGCTATGAACACAGGGGTGCATGTATCTTTTTGAATTAGACTCCCCTCTGGATACATGCCCAGGAGTAGGATTGTTGGGTCATATGGTAAGTCTATTTAGTTTTTTAAGGACCCTCCATACTGTCCTATATATGGGCTGCACCAACCTGCATTCCCACCAGCAGTGCAGGAGGGCCCCTTTCCTCCACACCCTCTCCAGCATTTACTGTTTGTGAGCTTCTTAATGATGGCCATTCTGACCGGTGTGAGGTGGTAACTCGTGCTTCTGATTTGCGCTTCTTTAACAACTAGTGATGCTGAGCGTCTTTTCACGTGCCTGTTGGCCATCTGGATGTCTTCGGAGAAATGTCTGTTTAGGTCTTCTGCTCATTCTTTGGGTTGCTTGTTGTTTTAGATATTAAGCTGTATGAGCCGTTTGAATATTTTGGAAATTAGTCCCTTGTCAGTTGTGTCATTCGCAAATATTTTCTCCCATTCTGTAGGTTGTCAACATGTTGTCATTTTCTTAATCACACAGGAGTGTCTGATGTTCACTGGATCATCAGTGCACCATTAGATGACTGAGCACACATGTGCATTTGATACAAACATGTGCCGTGTGTGTCCAGCTACATTCATGGAGCTGCCATTGATTCCTGGGCCTGAGGTCCTTTGGCCATCTTGGTAGAAGGACAAATAGGGATTATTCAGGCTGAAGAGACAAGGTGGCAGCATCTTCTTCAAAAGCAACTTCATAATAACTAACTCCTGTGTTATCTTTTAGACACAACAGTCTAGAAATGTATGCTTAAATGAATTCATCTTGGCAACCCACTTAAGGGCCTAAGGCCAGTGAGCGAAGACATTTAATTGAAGTTCCTATGACAAGGACAACCGAGGAGGACATTTTTAAAGTGTTGAAACATAGACTTAATTAGTAGCCCATTAGGAGGTCCAATTAAGGAAGAACATCGTTGCAAGGCAACATCTAAAATCACACGGCCAGTAAGTGACAAAGCAGAATTTTAAACGTGGTTCGTCACACTGCCAAGTCCTCCTGGCAAAGTTGGGCCCTGACCAAGTCCTGAAAGAAGGCTCAGGAAGAGGGTCAGAGAAGGAACCGACACTGTGGTGGGCAGGCAGAGTAGGACGGGCCTGAAGGATGCGGGGTTGGGGGGTTGGCTGTGTTTCTGTCACTTCTCTGTTTGGAAGCCTTCCATGGCTTGGCATTGCTTTTAGGAGACAGCCCAGATTCCTGACACCAACCCAAGGCTTCCCAATTGTGGGCTGTGTTCCCGCTACCCTCCACGATCTGGGTACCTTGGGTTTCTTTTGATGGCGGGTTCCCCCTCCTGTGGGCCTGGACATGCACTCTTTCTACTTGATAGAACCTTCTTTTCTCTGCTCCAGCTATGGGACCAGAGGTGGGGCGTCACATCCTAGACCCTGTGGGTCCTCTACTTAGAACGTCCCATGAGCTGTCCTCGGGAGACACCCCACTTTCTCATGTACTTGCACATGCATTTCCAGCAAAGTAGGTGTGAAATGAGTATCTATTTCTAAATGACTGAATAGACTCAAATGTATCAAAAAGAAGGACAGAGCACTCTTCGTACCAGAGGAGGGGACGCTGAGCTGGATCTGTGACCCAGTATCTCTAGATCCTGTAGTTGCCATTGTGTGCGCTACCAGCAGAGACCTGGCTCACGGCTGCAACTTGCATTGGGTACGTGAGTAAAGGAAGGCATAGAATTCATAAACGAAGGCTGAGACGTGAATCTCAGGCACGTTTAAGAGAACATGTCACTGCATTTCAAGTCTCATTTGTTTAACCCACTGAATTAAATATAGTAGGTGTCAAAGCATTTCAATGTTTCGATATAATAGCAATGTTCTTTCTAGTTTTGATCTTTTCAGGAATCAGGAATACATTTCACAGGCCCTTAGGGGAAAAAAAAGATATTCTGATTGGGATTCAAGTCCTTAATTTCCATGGTATCTTTTACAAATAGACGGGCTTCAGGACTTTCTTCCCCGCTCTACCAGTCACAGGATGTCTTGGAGTGATGCAGAAATGTCGAGAGAAACAGAAGCTGAGAATTTCAACCTGCCAGGACAGAGGTAACTGTGCAGCAGTGGCACCTGCTCAGAGGTCAGAGTCAGGCACCTCCTCACCAGCAGGACTGGTCCAGCAGGTCAGGAAGCTGCTTCCATGATGCTCAGGAGCGTCTAGGGGACCGTTCTAGCAGCAACAAGAGACACACAGGTGGCCTTCCAGTTGTGAGCTGTGCAGGGCTTGTCAGTTCCATAGAAGTGGTAGGACGTATTTAACAGCCAGGGCTCTAGGAGGGGAAGAGGGACTGGCAGTCTGGACGTCACCATTTGCCCCTTGTCCTCTCACTGATCATTTCATGCCTGCTCTCAGGGTTCACCACCACCCTTAAAAAGGGTTTAGTTTGGGGTTTTTTGTTTTATTTTGTCTTTATCCCTTCTGCTTGAAGAAAATTTTTTTTTAGCTAAAGAGAAATAATGCAGAAAATCATGCTATTTGCCCTAGTTACACATCTTAAAGTGGTCTCAATCCATTTAATGCAGCCATGAAGCCAGCTTGTTTGTGATATTAACCTCCATTTCCACTGCCATGGAATAAAGTTGATTTTTTTCTAGGCTCCTTTGCTCTGTGACAGGCACTTCCTTGGATCCCAGGGTCACAAACTCCTACTTCCTCCCCTTCCTGCATCCAGTTCTTCTTTGTAAGGACAAGCATCAAGATTTAATGTCTGAACAGACCTCTTCTCTCCTGACTCATTTATCAAGATTAAATATGATATAAAGGACTCCAAATAATGCAGTGGCTGGAAGAAGGGTGGAATGGAGTGGGAGATGTGGGTAGATTGACTGGAGGGGTGCTGGATGGTCTGGTCAGAAATAAAAAAGGATTTAATGGAACACTCACGAACCTGACGGGTTTCAGGGAAACAGGAAACAGACACAATTACTCTGGAATATAAAGCAACTAAAAAGGCATCTTTGCCTTAAATTTTACAGGAATTCAATATGTTCAAGGAAAACTGGGGTAATATTCATTAGTTCCATATATGTGTGTGTATGTGAGTGTTGTGTGTTGCATGTATGTTATGTGTATGTGTATATACGATGTACACACAAACACACATATGATGCCTTCTGTCTCATAGACACAGATCAAGGACCTGAGGCTGTGGCAGGGAACAGAACAACGCAGTCTTTTCCTTGTGGCAGCCGGCATTTCCACGGTAAAGTACTTTCATTTTATTTTATTTTTTAAAATGTGTTTGTGTATTTATTTTACAATAAACTTTTTAAAATTGAAGTATAGTTGATGTACAATATTATATGCTACAGGTATACAATATAGTGATTGCCAATTTTTAAAGGTTATACTCCGTTTATAGTTATGATATATTTGCTGTATTCCCCCTGCTGTACAATACGTCCTTGTAGCTTATTTTGTACCTGATGGTTTGTACCCCTTAATCCTCCACCTCCATCTTGCCCCTACCCCTTCCCTCTCCCCACTGGTAGCCACTAGGTCCTTCTCTACATCTGTGAGCTTGTTTCTTTTCTGTTATATTCACTAGTTTGTTGTATTTTTTTAGATTCCACAAGTCTATCCATGCTGTATACCAGAAACTAATACAACATTGTATTTTATTTTATTTTATTTTATTTTATTTTATTTTATTTTATTTTATTTATTTTTAAAATTGTTGGGGGGGAATAGTAATTAAGTTTATTTTATTTATTTATTAATTTTTTAATGGCAGTACTGGGCATTGAACCCAGGACCTCGTGCATGCTAAGCGCACACTCTACCACTGAGCTCTACCCTCCCCCCACCAACATTTTAAATCAACTGTACTTCAGTTAAAAAGCAAACAATACTTTCAGGGTAAAGTATTTTTTGAATTAGCTTTTGGGACATGTAAACCGAAACTAAATGAGAACATTTAAAACCATTCAGTGTAGCTTCTAATCTTTGGAAACACGGGGCAGGTGACCTGGGAGACCTCCGGGTGGGGCCGGGCGTGAGCAGCAGGGGTGGACGTGCACACACCAGGCGTCTCATTTATTCAGATGCTCCCTCAGCTCCTGTTTCTTGACTCCCTCCCATAGACCAGCATCATGTTGATGCTGCACGTGGCTAGTTTTATTCATCCCTCAAGCATACCTGTGTCAGAACATCGCCTTTGGAATAGTCACTGTTTACAATGGCCGTTGCACGATGATGCAACATATTTATGCCTTATGGACTGGTGTTTTCATAGACTGGAGGGACGCTCAGGGGTGAACTAGCCCAAGCCTCTTTGCAGAGCAGGACTTTCCTGAAGCCTCGACCATTTGGACCCAGCCATTTGGTGACAGGGAGCTCGCTAGCACAGGCAGGAGGTAGCCCACTCCCTCTGCCAACACCTGAAGTGTTGCAGGTCTGCCCCTGGGGGCAGTGTTGTCTGAATGAATACACTGTTACGGCAATAAATGCAAATGGTTATTCAGTTTGCAGTTTCACCAAAAAACTCTGGGCATTACAGCTTTACAGCCCCTGATCTGTCTTTCTGAAATCCAGAAAGGGGTGAAATTGAACATCTGTTCCTTACAACACGTTTGGTGGAGAAATCTCATGCACTAACGTTCTTTTTATTGATTCCACTTTGTGTGTGTAGTCATATGTTTCCTTGCAAAAATATTAATGTGTTTGATTAAGAGTGCTGACTCAGTGGCATGGTAGAGCTCAGTGGTAGAGCACATGCTCAACATGCCTGAGGGTCCCGGGTTCAATACCCCGTACTTCCTCTAAAAATAAATAAATGTAAGAGTGCTGACTCAGACCCCGTGGGTACTAGTTAATATACAGCACATCCACTGAATGTTTTCTCTAAATTTTGAAAACTTCTGAAAACAAACCTGGCCCCAAAGTTTCAAATAAGGTTATGTTTTGGCTAAGGTTCCCATCTCTTGAGGGATTTTGTTCAGGGTCTACCTTGTTGACAGTGAGCCCTCCTCTGCTCATTGTATTTAAAATTTCAGGGCTCACAGACTTTAAGACATGAGTCTGCTGTGTCTCCCTTTGCCTGGCGAAGCAATAAAGCTGTTCTTTTCTATTCTCCTTTCAAACAAATAAAATAAAATAAAATAAAATAAAATAAAATAAAATAAAATAAAATAAAATAAAATTCCAAATCTCCCTCTTCCTCCAAGCTCTGTATCCTGTACATTTTTTTCCTCTTTTCCATGTCACCATCTAATTACTTAGAATATCAGCTGGCACAGAGAAAGCATTATAAAGTATTTGTTAAATGAAGAAATGTGATGTCATTTATTTGGTATATTTACAGCTGATTATCTGTCTTGTGCACCCCCAGCCTCCCACCCAAATGTGAGCTCCACGGGGTGGGGCTGGTGTCTTCTGGTCACCAGAGATGCTCAACAAAGCACACTGAATGACAAAAAAAAAAAAAAAAAAAAAAACTACATTAGTTGAGTTTATCATTTTTGTAAATGAACCTTAAAATATTCTTTTCTTTTTATTCAAATAAGTTGATTTTAAAATGTTATAACTCAAACAAAGAAAACAAAAATCATCCATAAAGTATATGAGTCAAGATGCTTACTAATAAAACTGGGATATGCCTTTTTCTTATTATTTATTCTCAGTTTGTCTATTCAAGGTCAAGTTATAAGCATTCCCCATCTTGTGAAATATTTGTTGTTAAGTGTGAATTTTAACAGCTTCACAAGATTTCTAGTCTATGGATACAGCATAACTCCTTTAAGTTTATTTTCAAATATTTGCGTCCATAATTCTGAGGTGAAGCTTAAAATCTGTACATTGTTTCTTTATCTATTTAGAGTAAATTTCCAGAAGGGGGACTCCTAGGTGAAACGGCCAGGGTGTTAAGGTCCTTAGCATTGAAAGAAAACTTGAGAAATTTCTGATATTCCTGTGCCCTGCCTCTCATCCAGAAAATATCAGGAGAGAAGGGGTGTGTGTGTGTGTGTGTGTGTGTGTGTCTGTTTTGGAACAACACTTAGCAACATGAATACCTTTGGCACATTAGGCATTTGGACATTTAGCACTAGGATCGAACTGAAGTGGCAGCTTCCAGTGGAAAGTCCACATGCCCAGGTATCAAGACAGCTGGAACCAGCTCCCTGGCTTCACATACCGGCTTCTCTTCTCTGTGCCTCCATTTTCCCTTTTTTTTTATTGGGTATGGTGGCCTCGGCCCCACCTGCTTTAAGTGGGCTGTTCTGAAGATAAAACAAAATATTGCTCATGAAAGGCCTTTTATAATAAGACTTGCTGTCCTGTAAGCAGCTTTGGGCAGGAAAGGGCTCTTTGCAGGAGACTGCCCCAGCTGGAAACTCCTTTTCTTGTCACTTTAGCAAAACCACGTTATCATGCACCTTAAACCAGATGCCCTATGCCCTACTCGTCTCTGGCCCCAGCACACCTTTCAGATCTTTTGATCACACAAGTCCCTTGCCTAACCTGTTGTGTCCTGCAGAAGATCAAAGAAGTAGAAATGGAGAATAAGTAAATAACAGATGACCAGCTCTCTCCCCAGCTTCCCCTTCAGTGATCTCACGAACAAACCGTGTGAACAAGATGGCATCGGAGGGAAATTCATGAGAAACTGACAGGTCTGCACGCAGTGGGGGGTGGTGACAAGCGGACCTCCATCTCAATGATGAACTGAGATCGCGGTCCCTTTTCCCTTCCAAACTTTCATGGCAGAGCAGAGTCTTCGGAAATGGTTTTGGGGGGACACTGAGTCCCGCATCTCCCCAGATTGCTGGCTTTTCTGATGAAAGCACCTCTTCTTTCCACTGCCTCCTCTCGAATCACTGGCTTTTGAGTGGCGAGCAGCTGAACCTGAATTTAAGTAACAGCACAGCTGCCCCATGTTATTAACTCAACACACCAGCAGTGAACACTCCTGTCCACTGCACACTGTTCACCATCACTATCAACTTGTATCAAATTTTAATTCTTCCTATGAAACCCGAAGTTCAAAAATCCCATTAAGTGGACTTTAAGACGTCAAGTCCTCCCTATAATTAATAACCATGATTGGGCATGGAATTCTCAAAAATAGACTTATTTGTATTTAGCGACCGTATGTACTAATGGGAAACCAAAGGGAATAGCTAATGATAGACCAGCGTCTCCTCTGCCACTCCCTGGGGGACCTTTTCTCGTGTGACAAGGACAGGATCTCTGAGCGTCAGCGCTGACTCCATCCTCCCTCTGGTGAGGAGGGGAAGCTTCGTCTGAAGGGGGCTGTGCCAAGAAAGGGGACATCATAGGGCTGCACGTGTCAAGGAGATCCTTCTCTTATCTTTAACGTCTTTCAAATGGAAAGAATTCTTTTTTCAGTGACATGAAGGTGACCAGATGGCAGTTCAGAGGATTTTTTTCAGCTCTTGGAAGTGTGTGTGTGTGCGCGCACGCACATGTGCCCACACATGGTTGCGTGTCTCGGTGTTTGGAAACAGGAAGCTTTATATTCAATACCGTATTTTATACCATTTATTATGCTATAAATATGTCAGAATTTTTTGACTAAAGATAAAAATCATAGCCTTTGCCTAGGAGTCACTCACAGTCTTATAGGAGAAAAACAAAATAAAACAAGTTAAGTGGATAACTACTACACAGGTTTATTTCTTGGATGAAAGAAATTCTGAATGGCCCTTGGGATAAGGTGTAAGACTACTTGCCCCGTCTCAGCGCACAATAGACAGAATCAGCGGGAGTCCTGACAGGCTAATAAGAGTTAGATAAACAGGGTTCCACAGAGGGAACGTTCTCCATGCGAAGGCTGATGGTGGCGGGCAGATCACGGCTTCTTCTAGAATTGTGAGTAATTCTGGAGGGCTGATACAGAGCTCTGTGCGTGTGTGTGTGAGAGAGAAAGAAAGAGGGACAGAGGGGGAAACAGTGAGAGCAGGAGAGAGAGATGGAGAGAGAGAGAGACTGGAGAGGTAGCATCTGGAGAGACTCAGATCATGTGGATTCTGATGTGCGGCATTAAGGAGATGAGATAGAAATAACAAAGCCACTTATTCTTCTGTCAATAATCAAATCAAATAAGCTTTCTTTCAATCTCAGGGACAAATTATTCAATTCGGTTTTGAGAGCAGAACATGGCTTCCCCCGAAGCTTCGGAAGCTCTGACAATGCCGGGGGAGTTGAAACTTCAATGTGGGGCTGCTGAGGGATGAAATGGTGAATCTCAAAGAGACCCTTAGGTTGAAAAGCGAAGTTGAAAAGGCATGTGTCCTTAGCCCTAAAAGTCACAGCCCCGTAACCTTCGTGAATTAGGCTTCATAGTAAAGCTCCTTTCAGTTCAGCTCCGCTAAGCACACCAGCCCCTCCAGCACAGTGATGTTGAGTCAGTCTTAGTTCCCTGCGTGAAAACGAGGTATCAGTAACTGCTCTGGATGCATTGTGATGTGAGTATTTTTAAGAACCACAGACCTGTCCTGTGCTGGCTCCTCTGCTCTGGCCTGTCATGTAGGCAGAGGGAGAGGAGGGCAGACCTTGAGTCTCTGGTCGGGATCTGGGTTTTGCCTGACTTGGACCACAAGTTCAGTGAGGTGCTGACATGGGGAGGGGGGAGCCTTTGGCCTCAGCCTCACCATCTGGGGCTGTTCTAGATTAAGTTGCTGCCGGGGTTTTACACCCAGTCACCTCCACTTTCCAGAGCATGTTCTCCACCAATGTTCTTGGATCCAATTTCTACTTCTGACAAATGTTTTTGAAATAGGAAATGTAAGTTCCTTCTACAAGCCGAGTCCTCTTTAAGGAAATGGTTGCAATGACCCATTTTGTGTATTACTGCTTTAAGATCATTCCTTCCTACACCTCTATTCCTTTATTTGAGTCATTCCTCACCATGGTGTCTCTCCTCCTAATGCCACCTCTTCAATAAAGCAATACAGTGTTTAAAAAAAAAAAAAAAAAAAAAGAGTTCTGCCCTTAGCTTCCTCATCTGTAATAAATAATTTCTAACTTTCCTCTGTGATCTAACATTTTTCAACTCTTTGTTTTTCATTATCTGTGCTCACAGCGGAAGTTCTCCAAGAGTCCAGGGAGACTGAATTGCCCCCAAATATTAAATGCAGTAGAGGAGAGCTTGGCAGGGCACCCCCTTAGCTTGCTTCCTGGTTTATAACCCAGTGCCCTTCTCTGTAGGCTGTTTACTCCAGCAAAACAACATTGGTCTCCAGGTTCAGAACCCTCATGTTACCATGATCCTATAATTTCCTTCACCCAGAATGGCCCCCGGCTTCTCCATGCGTGCAAGTCTTAGCACCTGTTCAACAGCATGTACCGATCCATCGTTATCTCCGCTGCTGATGACACTGCTTCTGCACCTGGCAACGGCGCTTATATACCTGTCCCCCCTCCTTACCAGAATGTGAGCACCTCAAATGTGGTTTTAATAATATTTTGTTTTTCTTTTAGAGCATCTGAAAGAGCAATGTTTTATTTGTATTCAACACATGAGTACTGATAATGAAAAATTCTCTAGAATTGGACTCTACTTATGTAATTTGGTTCCAACCTATTAAATCCACATTATCAGTGAATGGGCTTCGAATTTTTGTTAGATCACCATTCAAGGTCAGAAGACTTCAATGAGCTTTTCTCTGCACCAAGTCCTGTGTGGATCCAGCCAGAATTGAGCTTTTTCTTTCTTTCCTCTCCTTTCTCATTTATATGCAAATAAAATCTGATTAAAATTAATATGGAGAGCAAATTTGAAATAAAATAAAGAAAAAGAGATGGCGTGAAACTGTAATATGTGGCTTTATTCATATATTTATACATACATTCATACGTTCAGAAAACACTGATGGAACTCAGTGCTGCGACCAAGCCTGCTCTAGGCAGTGAAAGGTGGGGCTGGGAAGAGCCACCTAGCTCTTGAGGAATTCATGGCCTGGCGAAAAGACTGGTGCATACCCAACACACCATAACATGAGTCATGCTCAAGGGAAATACGAGAGCGTAACTCAGGGGAGGGACATCTCATCCAGCCTGGACTGGGAGGGGGCACCTGGCTTAGAGGATGTTATGTCTAAGAACCCAAAGAAGTTGGGAACAGGCCATCCCAAAGACAAAACAGCACATGCGATGCCCAAAGTGCACAGAGCATGTTGAAACAAAAGCATGGTGTTTACAATTGCCAGAGCCCTCCTGAAGGGGCAATGCCACGGAGATGGGACAATTAATCCAGCCAATGTGTGTGGAAGAGGTCCAGGGCTCCCAGCCGGCCAGTTCCAGTGTGAGCTTGGCTTTGTATGTTTCATACACACACACACACACACACACACACACACACACACACACACACAGAGGCACACGCACGTTAGTCCGATGGGCAGCACTAGCTGTCTCTTCCACTGCTGCTACTTCCCCCTCCCGTTCCAGTCCCGCGATGATGGCAGCAGTGGAAAAGGTTAAAACACCAAGGCTAGGGGCCATTTTTCAGGCTCTTGGATTCCGCTACAGCTCTGGGGCTGTATGGAACAGAACGGCTCTGGCCCCTGTCCTTGAGAGCCTCAGATAACTGCAAGAGGAGATTATACCTTTAGAACAAAAGGGGGAACTGCATTAAATTGGCAATTGGGCATCACTGTCTTTAAGTATGAGGACCACACATCCTCGATTATTCAGACAACACAACTTCAATGCTCCCCATCTAAAATTAGACAGCGTCTGCAGATTAAGGTCCCATTACTGCCACAGTGATACATTATGCAGGAGTTCGGAGAATCGCATGATGAATAAAAATGAAGACCATTAAGAAGTCTTCGAAGAGGAGGTTGCGCATGTCCTCGCGTTAGAGGACAGACTAGGAATAAATGAAGTTTTCATGGCAAAGAGCAACTTGTATGTGAGGCACAGACAAGAATCACAGCCTCTGTGAACATGCTAGAAACAAAACAAAACAAAGGAACAAGCCTTCCTAGGTCTCCACACCTCGCTTTTGTGGAGAGGATGATGGCGACGTGGATGTAGATGTGGGTGGAGGTGTAGAGCTAGGTGAAAATGGTGGTGACAGGAGGTGAAGAGACAGGATTAGGAGTGGGAATAGCCAGGTGGTGACACACAGAGTGTCCCCAAGGGGAAACTGTCTGTGTAGCTGCAGCGGGAAACGGACATGACTTTGGTAAATATCAGCTCTGCAGATGGCCCATTCCTCTCTTGCCTCTCTTCAAGCCCATCCTTACTAACTCAGTGTAGACGTGTATCATAGAAACATGGGGGAAACGACGCAGCCAAGCTCACATTCTCCACATGTTTGTGGAGAGGCTGAGGCCCAGAGAGGTGTAAGATCATCCAGGGTGCCTCCTCTTCCCTGTGGCTGAGCTTTGGGGGGAAGCTGGGTTACCAGCTGCCAATGCTCCTGTTGCTCTCAGGAAACACACCCGGCCCTCAGTTAGAGCTGACGTGGGAAATGCCCTGCTCACCAACAGTACGGATTCTCAGAAACGTTGCAATTATAAGGCTCCAGAAGACTTCAAAACCTAGCCATTTGTTACTTATTCAGTGAACAATTATACTTTTTTTCTCTTAGTGTCTTACTTCTTGTCTCTCCCTGCTTTTCTTTTTCAATTTTTTATATCTTATTTTATTTAATGTTACTTTTTGAGTGTTATTACATTTTTTCCAGCATGATCATTTTGATGGCCAAGTGATACTCATTTTTTAATTGAAATATAGTTGATTTACAATCGTGTTAGTTTCAGGTGTACAGCATAGTGATTCAGTTATACATATATATATATATTTCTCATATCCTTTTTCATATGAGTTATTACAAGATATTGAATATAGTTCCCTGTGCTGTACAGTAGGGCCTTGTTGTTTATCTATTTTATACATAGTAGTGGGTATCTGCAAATCCCAGACTCCTCATTTATCTCCCCCCACCCGTCTTTGCTTTCTATCAAGGACTGCACAGCTTCTTAGGGAGAAAAAAAGGGATTAATATGGAGCTGTACTAATTGTGTTGACCGACACTGTTCCTTTCAATTTATTTTACTTCTCCCAATAATCTGAATAGTACATATTTTTATCCCAATTATACAAATGAGGAAACTGAAATTCTAGCATAAAAGCTCAGGTCAGACAACCATAAAAAGAGAGAGCCACAATTTGAAGCCTCGTGGAACTGATCACAAAGCTCAGTGCTGTTCCTGCAAAACGACCCTTCTTCATGGAGGGTGGGGTTTTAGGGTGGGGCCAGGCCTTGGGGGGGACTGAGGACTGGTGGCTGCTGGGATGAGAAAACAGGTGCTGATAAATGCAGATATATCTCAAAAGCTGGGAGTGAGAGGTCACGAGGGCTATTGACCACAGCCAATGATTTGTATTTCTGTGTCTTTCATTTCAATTATCCACATGATTTCCGGGCCTCAGAACCACGCACAATTGAGTTTTATTAGCTAGTGTGTTTTATTGACTAGAAGTAGACAATATGGATTTTATGAGATAGAAATAGCATTGCTCCACACCCCTTGCTGGGGGGACTTCACTAACAGCCAGCTATCTGAAGAAGAGATTGCCGTATTAAACAGCCCTCTCTAATGTTGTTTCCAAACTAATTTTTATTAATAGACCCCATAGTTTCTGCCTGGAACTCAAGTTCATTAATGTAAATGTCAAGCAAAGCTTACCATTCTTTTTTTTTTTCCCAAGGGCTAATTAGTTTGGAAGTATTTCTTCATTATCTCACCTTAATGGAGACAGTCACATTGTCCTCACAATGCTTGCTTTTCTTTTACTCCAGGAAGAGAGTGAGAGTGAGATTCAGTAACTAATGGCCCCATGGATTGAACTCCAAAGGGACTCACTGGTGCACAGAGCTGAGACTTTCACAGCATCTCAACTTTGGCCTTTACAAATGAGTGAAGCGACAATTCAGCCCCACGTACATTTAAAAATGTGTCTGAGTGACACGTTGGAAGAATTAGCACATTATGCTGGTGATGTCATGGGAAAGAACAGCAGTTAAGGACCCACGAAAAAGAGAAGGCTGCTGCAGCCACGTCAGCCCCCATCAGAGCTCAGCTGCCTTCCAGAAGCAGCAATAGACACTCTGCCCTTTAACATGGGCAACACGTCTCCCCTGTGTATTTTTCTATTCATTCATTCAAACATTGACTGTAGGTTTTCCATCCTCTGTGCTACAGTCGGTCACACAGACATGACCAAGGTCTGCTTCAAGCTCTTAAGGCCCCCACAGTCTTCCGGGTGGGATGGATTAGTGACTATGTGATGGAAAGAAAGAACCGTTCATGCTGCACTGAAAGTCGGTGCTGAGGACAGACCCCAAAGGGACCAGTGCTCGGTGAAAGGGGTTTGGCAAAAACTTTTCCAGGAGACCCTTGTGCTGAATCTTGTAATCCAGCAAGACAGACAGAGGAAGAGCCCCTCCTGTGCAGAGAGCGGCCCGGCAGTGTGAGTCCTTAGCCCTCCTCTGTGGGACCAGGTCCTCCAGGGAGAAACAGACGAGACATGATCACTGCAGGAGGATCTCCTTCTGACTATCCGGGAGCTTGGACAACCCCGGGGCTGCCAGGACCACAGAAGAAGCTGTTGATGGGAGAGGTTTGGAGAAAGCATAGGGACAAAAAGGGCTTGGGAAGGAGAAGGACTTCCACTTGAAACAGAAGCAGCTATGGAATCAAAAGAAAAAAACCTGGGGTGTGAGTCTCACTTTGCTACTGGGGTGAGTTAGAAAAGTCAGTTGTCTGAATCTTAATTACGGCTCCTGAGAAATAAGAATTATGATTTCTGCTCTCTCTTTTTCACAGGGATTATAGATCAAATATATACAATGCTTTGGACATAAAAATGGCCAATAGGCACAGGAAAAAATGCTCAAAATCACTGATTATCAGGGAAATGCAAATCAAAACTACAGTGAGGTATCACCTCACCCCTGTCAGAATGGCTGTCATTAAAAATAAACACTGGAGAAGGTGTGGAGAAAAGGAAACCCTTCTACATGGTTGGTAGGAATGTAAATTGGTGCAGCCACTATGGAAAACAGTATGATGATTCCTTAAAAATAGATTCCTTACAAATAGAACTCCCATATGATCCAGCAATCCCACTCCTGGGCATATATCTGGAGAGAACTCTAATTCAAAAAGTTTCATGCACCCCAATGTTCATAGCAGCACTATATACAATAGCCAAGACATGGAAACAATCTAAATGTCCATTGACAGATGACTGGATAAAGATGTGGGGGGTATATATATATATACATACACACACAAACACATACATATACATATATGATGGAATACTACTTAGCCATGAAAAGAGTACAGTAATGTCATTTGCAGCAACATGGATGGACATGGAGATCGTCATACTAAGTGAAGTAAGTCAGACAGAAAAAGACAAATGCCATATGATATCACTTATACGTGGGATCTAAAAAAAAATGACACAAATGGACTTATTTACAAAATAGAAACAGGCTCACAGACATAGAAAACAGAAACTTACAGTTACCGAAGGGGAGGGCAGGGGGAGGGATAAATTAGTAGCTTGGGATTAGCAGATACAAACTACTAAATACAGAATAGATAAACTACGAGGCCCTCCTGTACAGCACAGGGAACTATATTCAATGTCTTATTATAATTTATATTGAAGAAGAATATGAAAATGAATGTATATGTATAATTGAATCACTATGCTGTACACCTGAAATAATACAACATTGTAAATCAACTATGCTTAAATTAAAAAAAATAGACATTGTTTGATAATCATTAGGACCACGTAGCCTCCGTCCTCTGTGAGTCCCCAGACAATGATGAAGACCTTTGCTGACATATTCCTGGTTCCCATGAGACTAGTTACCCTTTCATAAATCTTGACTTAAGAATGCATGTCTTGTTTCCAGGCACCTGCCCCCACACCCTAGGTTAACTGTAAAATTGTCCTAGTGGCCCCTGGGCAGTGCAGGGTACAGCTGCCAAAGCTTCCAGAACATTCTCCACTGACCCTGATACACCCTGTAATGAACTGACCCATTGATCACTGGGAGCCGCCTGCCTCCTTGTTTGGTCTCAAGATGCCTCTGACTGACAGCTCCAGGAGCAAAAATAATTAACCAAGCTTCTGATCTACAAAATGAGGTTAATAAGGCTGATTCTGTTTACCTCACAGAATTATTCTAACAGTAAAGCCAGGTGACCGGTTTGGAAGTATATTACATAATATGGCCAGATAAATGCAGGTCGGTGTAAGACCATATTCCGTAGGGAATATTTGGTTATCTGTGCAAGAAAATCTGAATCCTACTGGTTGAGTCTTGTTCATCACACTCAATTATCTAACTGCATTGATACCATTATCTCTGCACTTCCTGAAGCCGGCAGAAGGATTTGGAGACAGAGAATGTGCATTCACTGTAGTGAATCTCGCCTACAATGTCCTGGGTTCCAGTGGTTACTGGGCTGTGCTCAGATCCCCAGCCCTTCCCACCAAGGGACAAGACAATGGTCCTGCAGTCTGAGCTTCAGCCTGTGGCCTCTTCCAAGTTGGGACACCTGCCTCTTTCTTCAGGTCCTGCTAGCTGGTTACGGATTGTTCCAGAGTTGGGCTGATCCCGGCGAGGCCGTGGATGCTCTGTGTCTCTGGCTTCACCTTCCTGGTTGTGTGTTCTCTGAGCCCCCAGCCCTGTGCCGTCATTTCTGCTGAGTACAATCTATGGGAGAGGTTTGAATATCCCTTTGGTGTGTGGATATCTTTTCTGCTCAGGTGCAATATGAACACGGGCTCCTTTTAAACCCAATGGCCCTGCCTCTATAGCTCATTTAAATATCCTTCTGTATCCGGCCGAGGTAGAGCATCCCTGTGTAATCGTTTTCCTCAATAGACCAAGTAGATACTTCCTAATACACTCGTGCCCGTGCCTCTTGGATGGTCTTATCTGGAGAAGCCCAGGCCCCTGGTTTTCATTCATTCTTTATGCACAAACATGGAAGGCTTGCAAGACAGAAAGCTGGATGAAACACTGACCTCATCCTGGCTAATCCAAAAAGGTGGCTTTGTAACAGAAGGAGCCTATTTCTTCCTGAAACTTGTGTGAGTAGAAGGAAAAATATGTAAACAAAGGAGAGCTTATAACTTACCTGTGGGGCTTTTTTTTTTTTTTTCCCTGTGCAAGTCTTTCATTTAGTTCATGCATAGAAACCACCCGCTTCCCTCAATGGAGAAATAAAATCAATGCCTTGCAGCTGCACTACCAAAACACGTTTGTATTGAATCTGCCTGGAGCCACTGAAGCTAAATGAATCCTAAGATCAATCCCAATCCATTGCCTCCCAATCACTTGGCCATCAGGAAATCGTTAGATTTGCCAGAGCAATAACACAATTCAATTCCTGATTATGGAGTCGAGTGAACCTGAGGTTGAATCCCAGCTGTGGCTGTTACTGACTCGGTCAGCTTATTTCGCCCTTCTTCAGCTGCAGGAGGAGTTTGTAATGCCTCCTACGTAAGACTGTTGAGAGGATTTAGCAATCTTGTGTGAGAAGCATTTCGTGACATCCCTGTTCGGATGAACAATAAAACACCTCTCAGAAAGAGTGTGATCTTAAGAAGGTCGTGGCAGCAAATGCATCTTCACAGTATGGCTGTGAGTTAGGTTAAAAAAAAAAAAAAAAAACTACTTTATTAGCCCAGTTTACAGATTGGAAAAGTGAGGCCCAGTCAACATGAAAAAACAGATTTAAGATCATGAACCTATTCCACCAGGGTCAGGACCATAACTCCAGTCAACTAATAATCTTAGGCCAAAACAAAAACACTCGTATTAAGAGAAAACAGGTAGGTTATGGCACACTACTTTTCAGATTTTTCGAAAGAAATCAAACTTCAAAAACAGCTCTGCTACTGTTTATGGGAGTATCATTCTGGGAATTTTTACACTTCTGGGGATTCTCTTCCTATCATGACAGAACATTTCTTCTTTCCCACTTACAAAATGGAGGAAGCCACCTAAATAATCTTAATTGATGCATACTCTATATTTATTCATTCGGTGTTTCAATGTCTGCTCTGACCATCCCACGGCATCCGTAGGCGCTAAAGGAGGAGGGCCTCTATTCAGAGGTGAGAAACGTCACTGGTGAGATAAGGCATATCTTCGAAGTAACAACAAAATTGCACCCCCAAAAAAGAAACAGGATTAAATATCAAAAAGACTCTGGAACTCACAATTAGTGTTGGAGGAGCTTAGAGGGAACCAGAGGGGAAGGTTGGCTTAGGTGGGGTGACCAGAAGTCCCGGGTGGCCCAGCTGGGTCTCAGTTTATGCATTTTCTTTAGGAACAATAAATGTGTTCCTTTCACTCTCAAAAGTTCTACGGTCATCCCATGAATAGGCCAAAGGGCAGTCATCTCAAATGAAAGGATCAGCTTGGCTGAAGAGAGGGGACAGGTGGCTGAGCAGAGTCTGAGCCGCAGAGCTGTGGGGGTTGAGACTAAATCAGGAGCCCAGCGACTGGCCATGCAGAGCTGAGCTTGGGTGGACCGTGGCCACCAAAGGACAGAAGAGCCAGGACTTCTCGCTCCCTCGCCTGTCCACGCACAGCAGAGTTAGTGCTGTAAAGCCACCCCAATTACTACAAATAAGAGATAAACCTACTCTATGGCACAGAGAACTATAGTCAATATCTTATAGCCACCTATAATGAAAAATAATTTGAAAATGAATATATGTATGTCCATGTATGAAACATTATTCTGTACATCAGAAATTGACACAACATTGTAAACTGACTAGACGTCAATTAAAAAAAAAAGCCACCCAAATTCATCACTGAAAACAAAAGGCAATTTTTTGGGAGCTTAGAGAAGAAATGAAAGATGGTC